>NC_056577.1:2641143-2966143 GCF_018340385.1 Cyprinus carpio
ACATCAATCACACTTCCTCAGCATCTGAGGAAATATATCTGTAACAGACATAAAAGTCACCTGTAACCACAACCACATTATTGCAACTAGGGTCTGATAGTTGGCACAAAATGCACAGATATATCTTGAAGCAAATACAGTATATATATACAGGTGCATCTCAGTAAATTAGAATGTCGTGGAAAAGTTCATTTATTTCAGTAATTCAACTCAAATTGTGAAAGTCGTGTATTAAATAAATTCAGTGCACACAGACTGAAGTAGTTTAAGTCTTTGGTTCTTTTAATTGTGATGATTTTGGCTCACATTTAACAAAAATCCACCAATTTAACATCTCAACAAATTAGAATACTTCATAAGACCAATAAAAAAAAAATTTTTAGTGTATTGTTGGTCTTCTGGAAAGTATGTTCATTTACTGTACATGTAATCAATACTTGGGGGCTCTTTTTGCTTTAATTACTGCCTCAATTCGGCGTGGCATGGAGGTGATCAGTTTGTGGCACTGCTGAGGTGGTATGGAAGCAGGTTTCTTTGACAGAGGCCTTCAGCTCATCTGCTCTTCTTCTCTTCTCTTGTTTCTCATTTTCCTCTTGACAATACCTCATAGATTCTCTCTGGGGTTCAGGTCTGGTGAGTTTGCTGGCCAGTCAAGCACACCAACACCATGGTCATTTAACCAACTTTTGGTGCTTTTGGCAGTGTGGGCAGGTGCCAGATCCTGCTAGTAAATGAAATCAGCTCTTCAGATCTTAATTATAAATTTGTTTCTTATAAACATGCATCTTTCCACGTCACAAGAAGTTTTTATCATCTGTTTGAACTCTCATTCTGATGGCACCCATTCAAGTCAAGTCAAGCCAAGCTTCATTTCTAAAATGCTTTATACAATACAGATTATGTCAAAGAAAGTGAAAGTGACCCATACTTGGAATTTGTGCTCTGCATTTCACCCATCCAATTGATTTATAAAATGCTTTTTATGTTAAAGAAAGTGAAAGTGACCCATACTTGGAATTTGTGCTCTTTCACAGTCATAAACAGGAACACAAACAGAAAAAGCAACTTTAACAGGCCTTCAGCATCCATCCTTTAAGCAACTTTTTAAATGTTTTGTTCCTTCACTTTATATACCATCTAGTCCTGACATGTAAACTGAGGCTATTAAAAATATCCTCTAATCCTCTGTTTGCTCTGGACTGTGAGATAAGACATGTCAGGGATCAACTATGCTTCTTCCTTTCCTAAGAGAATCATAAACGGGAAAATCTCTTATCTCCTCTGAACTGATGTGAATGTTCATGTTACCTGCACATGATCACGTGACCGTTCTAATCAGAGGACAAACATATTATTATGATCTTACAGAATCAGGCCTCAGAAAGTTTGTTAAGTGCTTTAAACAAGATTTAAAGACCACAAAAAAAAAAAAGGTCATTAGCTGGTACAATTGTGAACCTGGCCCACAAAACCAGTCTTAAGTTTCAATTTTTCGAAACTGAGATTTATACATCATCTGAAACTGAATAAATAAGCTTTCCATTGATGTATGGTTTGTTAGGATCAGACAATATTTGGCTGAGATACAACTGTTTAAAATCTGGAATCTGAGGGTATAAATACTGAGAAAATCGCTTTTGAAATTGTCCAAATGAATTCTTAGCAATGCATATTACTAATCAAAAATTAAGTTTTGATATATTTACGGTGAGAAATTTACAAAATATCTTCATGGAACAAGATCTTTACTTTATATCCTAATGTTTTTGGCATAAAAGAAAAATCGACAATTTTGACCCATACAGTGCTTTTTTGGCTATTGCTACAAATATACCCCAGCGACTTAAGACTGATAAAGAAACCTGTGAGCCCATATAAAGATTTTACAGAATGTTTTCCAATTTTCTTTGCGATTTACATCAGACTGTGTAGTGGACGAGGTTTATGGGCATCTGAGGAAGAGACTTTTTGGGTTTGAAGTGTCATATAGTGAGTAAAGCTCATAAATGCAAAGTTCATACAAAGAGCAAGTCATGATATTTACCCTCGAGCAAGACACTTAATTCAGATTACTGCAGGTAGGATGTAAGTGTCAGTTAAATTCTTTCTACCATATATATATATATATATATATATATATATATATATATATATATATATATATACACACACACAAAGAGTTTATGAAGTATTTTCCTTTTATAACTTTATGACTGTGGAGGTGAAATTATGTCTCTGGAAATTGTAGACTGAGTGACTGAGAATATTCCACAAACACCTTCGGCTTGTGAAGGAGGAACCTGACACATTTCCGGTCAGATGGCAAAAAGCAGTTCCTCAGAGGCTGGTGTGATTCAGCAGCATCTATTCATAAACTGATCAACCCTGTGAACCGATACAGCTGTCATCTGTTGACACGAAAAGGCATCAAATATTTGCATTTTAAAACTGTCTTCATTTCAGCAGAATATATAATGAGTGCTCTTATTCCAGTGAAATCATGAGTTGAATTCCTCTGTGGTGAGCTCAGGGGAAGATAACTCTAGTGTGATGTTGTGAAATATGTGTCTGGAGCTGTTCAGAGGGTAAAGCTCAGCTCTGGGCAGATCTCTGAGTCAGCAAATCATATATGAAGATGTCTGTGCATGGTGCAGATAAATCTGCATGTACAACCATTTACACACACACACACACACACACACACACACACACACACACACACACACACACACACAGAGAGAGAGAGAGAGAGAGAGAGAAGGACAAATAAGGAAGTTTCATCCAATAAACTAAAAAAATCTCACTTCACATCACAGAGCTGTTACTATATAGCTCTAATGTTATTATGAATATGCATTAACTTAAAATGTTTGTAAATGCACTTTTAATATATTCTTGTACATACACTATTATTATATTATATTATATTATATTATATTATATTATTTTTTATATTATTTTAATGGCTAGGACATTAATTATTGATATATTAATTATTATTATTTAAGTTCTAATGAATATACATGACCTTAATGTGCTTAACAATGTACTTATTTTGTGAAGAAGCTTGTAAATACACTTTTTATTATTATTTATTATGAGTATTTTTTAATAATGATTATATTATATTATATTATATTATATTATATTATATTATTTTTTTTTTTTTTGTATTTTTTAATATATTATATTATGGTTGCCTGTGAAATCAATTATTGTTATATTAATTTATATGTAAATAATGATTTTTTTATTTTATATATGAACTGTTTTCTGTTTTCAATTTTAATATTATTATATTTTTATATTTAATGACTGGGCAGTGCCTGACTGTCTTTAATTATCTCTCTGTGGTCTCAGAAAAGAATTTCATTTCAGCTCAAGTCATTTACATTAGTATGATCATGTATAGCTATTTATTTGTCTCAGAAAAGAATTTCATTTCAGCTCAAGTCATTTACATTAGTATGATCATGTATAGCTATTTATTTGCCATGTAATATGATCATGTATAGCTATTTATTTGCCATGTAATAGCCCACATAAGTAATGCAGTTATTATTGTTTATTTTTCTATATTTACCAGCTGACTGATCGTATATATAATTAATTAAGGCAAAGAGTTATTTTATCCATAATAGAATTTGCTAGTAGGGTTGAAGCATCAGACATGGTGTGATCTGAAGTTTGCACTGATGTGTGTGAGTGTGTACATGTGTGTAAGCTTTGCAACTGGCGTCACGCATCGGTTACACACACACACACACACACACACACACACACACACACACACAGAGAGAGAGTGAGCGAGGATCTCAGTGCGCAGTGCGGAGCTGAAAACATGACTTTGCTTAGCTTTGCATTGATCATCCGGGTTTGTGCATGATGCATTAGACACACACAGGTGTGATTTGACGGAGATCATGTGTGCGATGCGCTCGAGCGTCTCTTCGCGAGGAAAGTGTCTTCATGAGTGTCCAAAGTAACAGCAACAGCAGTGGAAGTTTGGACGGAGCGCCATCTTGCTCTCAGTTCTCGACTGGATCTCCGACCCCGGGCTCAGTTTCTCCGCTCGATATCTGCGCTCCGCGGAGGCTTAAGGAAGGTAAAACCGGCGTGAATGTCAATTTGGAGTTTGTTCGTGTGAAATCGGTCGGGATTGTGTTAGATTGGCGTGTGATTTTGAGTAAATCTGGCCTCGAATCGAAGCGGTCGTGTCGGAGGCCGCTGATCTCTCGTCTGCTGTCTGTGTCTCTCTGTGTTTTTATAACAAGCATCGAGTCCTAGACACGAGCTGCTGTGTTTTAAACTGTCTGCGATGCAATCCTGTAGCTTTTTGTGTTGATTGCACGCTTAATTTGACGCGAGGATGCTCATGGTCACCTATTAGGGGACTCTAGTCACTGGTCGTGTCTCAAATCCTAGCGAGATGTCTACTTTTGGACATCGTAGATACATGTTTTTTGTGCTTTTTTATATTGCCCCAAAATGCTGTCTTTGTGTCTAGGTAGGCAGCTAGCTAGGCTATGTTTTGATAGACAGCCAGGCTGGTAAATATGAGTTGATGTTTTTGAGGTTTAATGTATGTATTTATCACCGTGCAATGCAATGGATCAGAAATGAGACACAGTCTGTACCTGATAAACATGAGTTGCTGTCTGTATGCTTGAGAATGTTTATCACCCATGCATGCAATGCAACTACCCAAAATGCTAGGTTGCTAGAAACTTAACTGGGTTTTAGGACATTATTGATGTTTTTAAGGTTGACAGTATGCATTTGTCACTCACTGCATGCAATGCAGTGGCTCATAATGCTGTCTGCTTACTAGCTTTTGAGACACAGCCAGAATATGATATATATCTGTCTATCTATCTATCTATATAAGCTGATGTTTTTATGCTTGATTGTACTTATGCATGTAGTGACTCTAAAATTCTGTATAGGTTGTCTGATCAATATGTTAGTGCAAGTTGATGGTAATGTTTGAGTCAGTAATGCATGTAGGATGCTATGTAGGTAGGCATCTCACTGGATTTTAATACAATGCAGTACCTGATAAACATGATTTTATGTTTTTATCGTTAAAAGTATTGAATTATTTATCTAGTATTCAATGCATGTTATGCAATATCTCAAAAATGCTGTCTAGGTAGGCTAGTACCTGATACACACAAAAGACCATCTGATACACATCTGGTTTAAATGCATGTTTCAGGTTTTACAGTTTCCTTTGTTTTTGATGAGCCTGTAAGTACTGGTTGTGATTTTTATCACGTCTACCAGAGACTCAGGCTGGTCTGTAAACATGCTCATGTGAACTGATGAGTGTAATATCATATGTGTTAATGCATTACTCAGATTCTCATGTCCAAGAATAAGTTCTCAGCCATGTAATCGCATGCCCTGCCTTTAATTTTTTTTTTACCTCCTTGTCCTTTCTTTGCATTCACAAAAAATAATTGCGCCTTGTTTACAAGCAGAGGAATGCACATGCATTGTGTTTTCATTTCTGGGTGAAATCCCTTGAAGCAGCACAACTGTTTGCAACATTGATAATAATAATAATAAATGTTTTGCTGCAAATCAGCATATTAAAATGATTCCTGAAGGATCATGTGACACTGAAGACTGGAGTAATGATGCTGAAAATTCAGCTTTGATCACAGAAATAGATTACATTTTAAAAATACATTCAAATTGAAAACAGGTATTTTAAGTTCTTAAAATATTTCACAATATTTACTTTTTTTTTAAATAATAATTTACATTTCAAGAGGTTTTGCATTAATATTTACCACAGGAATTGATTTTCAGACATTTTTAGCATATAAAAACACACACAGTTGGTGTGTCATCCATTTTTTTAAACACTTCAATTGATTGAATAGCTGAAATTCTCACGTTAAACAATTATGGCTTTTATTTATTAAAATAAATCAACATCAGATATAAAAGTAACTGTAATAAATGCACAAGATCCTACCAAGGAAATATAATAATATAAAAGTGTATGTATTTGTCATCTACTGTATTATTTACTATTTTGGGATCTCTTGATGGCTCACCTGTGCATCAGTGCACAAACTAGGACATGGCTTGTGTGTTTCCTGGTCATTTGCTGTTTTACTCATTAGCACTGTTTGGGAGGCGTCTCATTTAGCCAGGCTCTGCTTTCTTTGGTGCTCGGGTTATTTGCCAAACCAGACGTGGCCTTAGGTTTGTGTTTACTCATTCCCAGTGGTTTGATTTATCATCTGTGTCGCTTATCTGGGCAGCTGTGCTCTTCCTGCCCTGTTGACCTTCATAATTTTCCACCCATCCACCATCTTGGGATCTCTTTGGCTTGGAGCTCTTTCTGGCACGAGTCTTATCATGGTAGTTGTGTCGGACGCATCCACTGCGCCGCTGTTTATGGCTGGAGAGCACAAGTGAAGCTGAGCTGTTTTGTCTAGTCACTGTAATGGGGTTTGAAGACCAGATGATTCCTTTAGACAGGTTTTATAATGATGATTCATGCTGTTATTAGCTGGTTGTTCTTATCGGCTGCTGATACTGTATTAGTCTCATGTGCTGAAGAAACGGGGGCCATTTGGCTGCTGCTTCGATGACGATGATGAATTCTGTCTTCAGGCATCTGCTGCCAGATCATGTCAAACATGGAAGGAATAGTTCAACCAAAAATGTCGTTCTTATATTATTTACTCAGCATTCTTAGCAGGCTGTTGAACCGTTCAAAAGTTTGGGAATGTTTTTGAAAGCAGTTTCTTCTGCTCGCCAAGGCTGCATTTATTTGATAAAAAATACAGTAAAATCAGTAATATTATGAAATATTATTACAATTTAAAATAAGTGTTTTCTTTTGTAATCTGTTGTAAAATTATTCCTGTGATGCAAAGCTGAATTTTCAGCATCATTACTCCAGTCTTCAGTGTCACATGATCTTCAGAAATCACTCTAATACAAGAAACATTTCTGATTATTATCAATGTTGAAAACACAGCTTCATACTTTTGTGCAAGCCATGATACGTTGGTTTTCATGATTCTTTGATGAATAGAAAGTTCAAAAGAACAGCGTTTATTTAAAGTAGAAATCTTTTGTAGCATTATAAATGTCTTTGTTGTCGCTTTTGATCACATTTTAATGTGTTCTTGATGAATGAAAGTATTAATTTCTTATAAAAAAACCCAAAAAGCTCTCACTGACCCTACATTTTTGAACTGTGTGTGTATATGGAAATCACAGTGATATGTGGAAATGCACATTGTATTTACTTAAATCATTCATTTTTTAAATGGGAGATTGTGACGTCATTATTTACTGAGACGAAAATAAAGTGATGGAGCTACGCTGACAGTGGCATCAGCTGATAATGAGCAGGAAATGTCTCGAAGTACTTCCTGTTTGTAGTCCTGACTCCAGCAGCAAGAAGCTCTGTTGAAGTTTGTCGTGAAAATGGCTAAAAGAGCAGACGAAAAATATTGTGGGTGGTCAGATGTGAAGCATGGTGGACATCTTATTGTAGACATACCGTTGTCACAGTCCGGCCATTTCGAAGCAGATTAATAATATAAATAAACATGTGAGTCTGATGTGAGTGTAGTTCTGTAGCTGTAAACCTTTTCTAAGTACTTTGCCTTTAAACCAGTAATATGAGTAGGTTATGATCTTCTGGCTCTTTTAGGGTGGCATAGGATCAGAAAACAATGACTGGATGGTCTCGTAAGATTCCAGGAGGATGCGTCAGCGTGAACACGCCCCTCCCGAACCTCAACCCTGTGTACCTGTGTGTGAACGTGTTGAGATTGACGTGTGATCGTGTGTGTGTCTGTAGGTATGGATGAACTGCATTCTCTGGATCCGCGCCGGCAGGAGCTTTTGGAGGCACGTTTCATCGGAGCAGTTAGTGGAAACACAGGAGGAAGCACGGGGAGCGCGAGTGGAGGACCTAAAGTAATGCAAACACACAAATGTGCATCCTCATATGCTCAGGGCGATGCTTTGGATGATGTTTAATTTAATTTAGATATTTAATTAATTTTTATTGTTGATTATTTCATTTTATTTAAATATGTATTTACTCTGAAATTGCAAAATGGGACTTTTTTTAAAAAAACTGAAAGAGCACCGTTTAGGTTATTAAACATGTAGCAAAATATAGTATAGAATTATACTCCACATTAAATGTTTTAATTAATTTTTTTCCGGAAGTCGCTTATTTTATATGCATCAATTTAACAAAAGATAGTAATAAAAAAAACTAAATTTACTTGCAAAAATATAAAAATGTTTTAGTAAAAAAATTGTTACCTTTTTTTGGAGTGTAAATAATAATTGAATAAGATTAGAACAAGACAAATAATTGAATTAATTTACTAATATGGTAGGTTTGAAATGATTCACTGAACTTGCCAACTCTAATGCAGTTTTTGTTGCTTGAAATTGGAGACTATTAAAACCATATTTCTCAACACACTAATAACTGGAAGAGCTCAAGGTGAAACGACACTAGTGTAATGACACTATCCTCTCAATGTTGCTTAATTTTGTTTTACCAGTTAAATCAGTGTGAATTTCATAAATATGTGAGCTTTAATGCAAACTCTCTTGCACTGTTTACACCTGGTATTAAGAAGAGTTTTGGTCGATCGGATCACAAGTAGGCTAGACGAGGGAGACACATTCCCGTCCACACCTGGTGTTTTAATCTGTCTTTTCTGTCCTGATGTCTTTTGAGAGGAGGGTCTATGGGCCAGTGTATGTGGGCTTTTTCTGATATTTAGATCAAATATTGTGAAATAAGCTCGTGCAATTTACATACGAGCTGAACGCTGTGAGATATTATTTTTTTTATTTTCCGCAAAGGTATTTTAAAAATGTTTGCTGCATAGATTTATTTTAGGTAGTGGTATTTTAATATGTTCTGATGGGTTGTCAGCAAATCCTTTAAATTTTGCCAGTATTCAGAACAGAATAAGAGAAAAATCTGAAAATATAAGTAGCTATTAATTTATAGTACAAATTATATATTGTGCTTTCAGCCGTCTCTGTTTCCTTAAACTTGTGGGGCGGCTATAAAAATGCCTTTTTTTTTCATGTTAATTATTTAACTGAAGCATTTTGTGTAGGCCTATTTAATTTATTTCTATCATATGTTATTTTAGGCTACATTTACACAACAACGATGTAGTCAAAAACGAAAAAGTTTTTCCCTCGTGTTTTTAAAAAGTTTCACGTATACACTGCAAAGTTTTCAAAACGATTTGCATTTAAACATATCCCTGAAAATGACCAAAAACTCTGTATTACGTATGCCAGGCCAGTAGTTGGCGCTGTCACCTTGTTAGTTAACAGTACCTGTAGGGAAGTGATGATTATATGTTGTATAAGATGCGTTTTTGCTGTTGAAGTAAATCCACACTTTGCTGAAGAAGCGTCAACAACAGTACCATGTACTCTGCCATTGTTGTGTATGTTTGTTCGCGCTTGCCTTTGAAATCGACACTTACTGCGCATGTCTATACATACCTAACACGTACTACATGGCGTTTTCAAAAACTTGCACTTTGAAACCCGTTTTCAAAAATATGCTTTTTCAGTCCCCAAAAGTCGTGTAAACAAGCAGGCAAAACGCATAAAAAGTTTCACGTTTTTGGCTGAAAACTTTGTCGCGTAAACTGCACGTTATTCAGTTTTTCTCCCTTTTCTTTTGTTGTTTATGCACATGCAAAACTAAACAACTGAAAACAAACAAACAAAAATATTTTTAATGGGTCACATACACTTATCAAATTTAATTGAAATCTAATGTAACATTGTAATTTTGTCGGTTAACGGATAGGAAATGAACATCGTAATGTTTTCAAATTAGCTCAGTCAGCGGAGAGTATTTGGACTTTCGTGGCTGTTCGAACGCATTCGGCCACATCTGCGAGCAATCCGGTCCAATGCGTTTTCAACTACCTCCGGAAGTGGTCGAAAGCGGGCGAGCTCAAAACACTGTATTTAGCATTGTCCAACTGTGATCTGATAGACGAAATCGCATCCTAATACCAGGTGTAAACCGGGCATCTGTCATGGTCATGAGTCATGACCTGCACCAAACCTGCTGTGGTCTTTCTTTTTTAGGGTTTGAACAATAACGAATGTTCCAGTCACAGTTTTGGCAGCCTGGGGTCATCTAGTGACAAGGAGTCTGAGGTGAACTTTATACTCATGCATACTCATTTCAACTTTATTATTTATTGAACTGTTGATCTGTTTTAACAATTTGTGACCCTGGAGCACAAAGCAGTCTTAAGTCTCTGGGGTATATTTGTAGCAATAGCCAAAATACATTGTATGGGTCAAAATTATCAATTTTTCTTTTATGCCAAAAAACATTAGGATATAAAGTAAAGATCATGTTCCATGAAGATATTTTGTAAATTTCTTACCGTAAATATGTCAAAACTTAATTTTTGATTAGTAATATGCATTAAGAATTGATTTGGACAACTTTAAAGGTGATTTTCTCAGTATTTAGATTTTTTTTGTACCCTCAGATTCCAGATTTTCAAATAGTTGCATCTCGGCTAAATATTGTCCGATCCTAATAAACCATACATCAATGGAAAGCTTATTTATTCAGCTTTCAGATGATGTCTAAATCTCAATTTCAAAAAATTAACACTTAAGACTGGTTTTGTGGTCCAGGGTCACATTTGTCCATGTGTATTTTTTATTCTCTTAAAGAACTCTGACATAAAAAAAGGAGGATCGCCTGCATATTCAGTGAGTTTGACACTATCTGATCTTTTTTATTATCTTATTTGAATAGGAATGACATGATAATGTTCCAAATCCGTAAGACTTTTTTTCTCCCATGGGACACAAAAGGTGAATTTTTGACGAATATCTTGCTTGCTGTATGATGAAAGTGAATGGAAATGACAAGTAAGAACCATTAAACTGGTCCGTACGATTTATGAAAGAATACAGTTCTTTGTGTGACATGCCATAATTCGGAAGCTGCAGTAAAGCAGAGATTTTTAGTAAATAACTTATATTTCAGCTTCTTGCTTCTGCAGTGCTATATTCCATGTCTTGTAAGGGTAAAACTGTAATCAGTCACTTTTATGATAGTTTGCTTAAGTTTTTTTTGTTGTTGTCATTTTGGAGTTTGACAGCACCTGTCCATATTCACTTTCATTACATTGAAAAGAGCACCCAGGATATTAATAAAATGTCAAATGGGTTTGGAATGACATTGGAAATGATGTTTGGAATTTGTACAAATGCAGAAAGGCTTTCTGGAAGCCTTATTGGTGAAGCTCCTTTGAGGCCTAAATTCAGAACTTACCTAAAGCATTAAAATTGATTGCATTGATTTAGTGAACGGAAGTATTGATTGAATAGAATAGTAACGGCTTTTCCTGTTTTCCCAAGACTCCAGAGAAGAAGCACTCCGAGTCATCCAGAGGAAGAAAGAGGAAGGTTGACAACCAGTCAGAGAGCAGCCAAGGTAACCTGAACTTCCTGTGTGTATGAATGAAGTACTTCTTAATGAGACATCACTTGTTTGAAGATATTTGTGAACAAACCTGGCATTTCGGAAACGTTCAAGCTGAGAATGATGTGCTTCATGTTTATCTGGAAACATAGCGCTTAAAGTTTAGCACAAGTGCGCTGACAGAAAAGTGATTGTATCCCATGTTTTTCTTTTTTTTTTTTTCAAACCTCTCAGGAAAGTCTTCCGGCCGAGGGCCCAAGATCAGCGATTATTTTGATGTAAGTAAAGCTTTGTTTGGATGACTCTGTGTTAACTCAGCTCTGTACTAAATGTCAGTCTGGTGTCAGAGTGAAACTCTTTTTCATCTTCTAATGGCTGCTCGCTCGCTTCAGTAGAGTTGTGAAATCGCTTGAGCGTTGTTAGTAACATCGTGATGATGTCACATCCTGTTAGTATGTAATGTGGTGCTGTTAAAAAAAAAAAACTGAGCATATCTCCTTCCTGAATTCCAGGGAGGAAACGGATCCAGTCCAGTCAGGGGGCTTCCTCCGGTCCTGCGCTCACCACAGAACTCTCACTCGGCACCCGGCTCTATCGTAAGTGCTGATCTTTGAAAATTTGAGATGTGAGTATCATGCAAGAACCCAGTGAATTTTATGTTTCTGTTTTTCACTCTTCAGGTCAGACAGAACAGCTCTTCACCCACAAGCTTGTGTTTCATGGATCACACGATGAACCCCAAACTGCTGAGCAGCAGGAGTGTCCAGGTAACACTCTGATGAACATGCAATGTGCACTGTGTTGATTGAGTGTTGAGACACGAACCCGTGACCCTTGGGTCACAGCTCTGACTCTCTAACCATTAGGCCACGACTAACACAGTCTGTTGATTACACATGCTGTCATGGATATTATATTCTCTCTCAATCGCTGTTGTTGTTTTTCTCTCCACGTTTAACTCTCTTTCCTTCTCTGCTTTCAGACGGATTTGACACTGTTGAAACTGGCTGCACTTGAGAGCAATAAGAACCTTGACCTTGAGAAGAAGGAGGGCAGAATAGATGATCTACTCAGGGTGAGTGTCACCTGTCACCTTTTTTTTTTTTTTTTTTTTTTTTTGTGGCTTTTGAATTCAGACATTGAGTGGTTTTAATGTTTTCTCCGCAGGCGAACTGTGACCTCCGCAGACAGATAGATGAGCAGCAGAAGCTGCTGGAACGTTTCAAGGAGCGTCTGAACAAATGCACTACGATGAGTAAAAAACTGCTCATTGAGAAGGTGAGCTGTGTTTGATTATGCTGGCATGTCTCAGGGGTGGTTGAGTGACTCTCGAGTGTGTTATCGTCTCACTAGAGCACTCAAGAGAAGCAGTCCTGCCGTGAGAAGAGCATGCAGGACCGGCTGCGTCTGGGGCATTTCACCACCGTCCGGCACGGAGCGTCCTACACGGAACAGTGGACAGACGGATATGCCTTCCAGAACCTGGTCAAGTAAGAGTCTCACACAGACACACACTAAAACTGCTCCTGTCCAGTGCTGCAAAAAGTCGTACAATATTATCATTTTGCAAATGATTTTTGCAATACTTGACCAGGATGCCAGTGTTCTGCTTGGGGTCATTTTAGTTGCATAATTATAGTTTTTATAATTTTGCATTATTAAAATAAATTATTATTTTAAGTTTAATTTTGAACTTTTGTTTTTTAAAGTTTAGGGAATTTGTTTAATTTTATTTCAGTTTTATTTTTGTATATCAATTAATTACTAGCTCAACTAAAATAATAATAGGGTTTTTTATATTTTAGTTAAAGTTTATTTATTTTAAAGTCACTGTGTTTTTTATGGTTTTAGTATAGTTAACCCTGCTGCTGCTGATGCAATGTGACATGAAGCATAAAAGCTAATGCGCTGACCTCATCGCTATTCCTAATTTACAGAATTTGACATTACAGTTAGTCTATAAATAAATCTATAAATAAAATCCAGATGGGATGCTGGTGGAATCTAATTAAATATATAATTTTTGTACTAACCTTGTCATGAACACCATCAGATGCAGTGTTATTTTAATATCATTATAATTTTGATAAAGATCTGTATTTGATTTTTTTGTTTTTTTATTAAATTTGTCATGAACACCATCAGGTTCGGGTTTTTTTTTTTTTTTTTTTTTTTTTATGTTAGTTTTAGTTATTTTAGTACATCACATTATAATTTTGATAAACTAAATAATGTTTAACTTGTGCTAAAATAAAATAATTTTCTTTCTTTTTTTTTTAAATATGTTATTTTTATTTCAAGTAACATGTTTTTTCTTAACATGTTTTTTCCATTTCTTTTTATGGTATTTAGTTTCTATAATAACCTTGATTAGGCATGGCAGAAAAAAAACTTTGTAACATATATAAGAAACCTTGAATACAATGTTGAATTGACAATAAAGCAGACTTGACTTGACTTGACTTAATCACTTCCATTGTAAATAATAATAGGGTGCATCCTTTTTATTCTGCATTTGCATGTGTTTTTTTCTGTGTTAGATCGAGAGGCAGCGGAAACTTCTAGCGAAGCGCAAACCTCCCAGCACACCCTCCTCCCAGAGCCCGACCCCCAATGAGTCCAAACAGAGAAAGACCAAAGTCGTCAATGGAGCTGACAACGACCCCTTCCTCAAACCCAGCCTGCCTACACTGTGAGACATTAACACACACACACACACAACCCTTTGACTTCTAGTGGTATTAAAATGGGACAATTAGGATTAATGTAGACCAGGGCTGCACAATTCATCATTTTAACATCATTATATAAGCATGTGTGATCTATAGAACACGAGAAGGCTGTGATTTAAATACGTTTAAAGTGTTTTCTGCGATATTGTCTTTAAAAATGGCCCAGAAATGCTTCTGTGTTGAATGTGCAGGCTGACTGTGGCAGAATATCACGAGCAGGAAGAAATCTTCAAACTGAGACTGGGTCATCTCAAAAAGGTTAGTTTCTTTATAAAAACACACAATGCACACACTCTCATGTGCACTAGGGTTAGATGGGTAAAAGGCATTGAGGTGGAGCATTAGTGCTTCATGCATCAGCAGTCGTGTTGTTTCAAATGACCTTTTTGTCCTTTCAGTAGGAAAATCTGCTGTTCATACATGAGTGTGTTAGTATGTGCTCACGTGTGTGTGTGTGTGTGTGTGTGTGTTTAGGAGGAGGCAGAGATCCAGGCGGAGCTGGAGCGGTTGGAGCGTGTGAGGAATCTGCACATTCGAGAACTTAAAAGAATCAACAATGAGGACAGTTCTCAGTAAGCCACGCCCACTTCTTATTATATTTAAATATTTAAATCTTAAATATGGTTTGTGGAGGTCTTTTGAAATTCTTAAAGGGCATTGAGTATTTTAACAATATTTCTTGGTATATTATATTTTATTGCTATATTCCCTCTCTATTTGTGTGTGTTTGTAGGTTTAAAGACCATCCAACCCTTAATGAAAGGTATCTTCTCTTACACTTGCTGGGAAGAGGAGGTTTCAGTGAAGTTTATAAGGTATTTGTTTTTGGTTTTTGTCATTAGATGCACTCACACACTTGGGTACAGTTCTTTAGTGTTCAAATGCTTGTTGTCTAAAGAGTTTTATTCAGCAAGGATGCATTAAATTGATCAAAAAGGACATTTATGTTACAAAATATGTCTATTTCAAATAAATGCTATTTCCACAAAAATATAAAACAGCACAGCTGTTTTCAACATTGATAATAATAAGAAACCAGCATATTAGAATGATTTCTGAAGATCATGTGACGCTGAAGACTGGAGTAATGATGCTGAAAATTTACTCTGCATCACAGGAATAAATTACATTTGAAACCAAATTACAATAGAAAACATTGTCATAATATATAACAATATTACAATTTTTTTTTATATAGAATACACAATTCCACAATATAATTATACAATATTTACTGTTTTTACAGTCTTGGTGAGTGTACAGTAGGAGACTTTTCAAAAACAGTAAATATCATTTTGGGAGTTTTGAATGTGTTAAAATCAACATGAAACATTTTCAAAAGCCCTTTTTACTTCTGTAAATATCCAGTGAAAGTGAGTTTGAACACTGTAAGGCTGTATTGTATAAAGCGCTATATAAATAAAAGTGATTTGACGTGTAGAACAGAACTTGATTTTATAAAAACTGTATTGCATACGGTTGTTTGAGAGGTAGAGCAAGTTATAATATTTTGGTAAAACTTTTTTTTCTTAATTATAAAATTCATATTTCTTTGAATTATTCCCAGTAAGACCAAGAATGTGTATTCGGGGGGGAAACAGATTACATCTTTAACCATGTTAAAATAACACAGCCTTGCATGGATTAATGCTCTTATCAAACAGCAAATGCCATATCATAAAATACACCAATTTCTAAAATATAATATAAAATCTGTTTTATAGTGATATAAAATTGACATCTTACAAAATGTGTACACACAGCCAGAGATCAACTATCAACCTTAGTTTATGTTTCAGGGAGCTTATTTTTTGACGTAATTGTGGCTTGTTTAACCTGTTTTATGCTGTTGTGTGAAGGCCTTTGACCTGTTTGAGCAGCGATACGCTGCTGTGAAGATCCACCAGCTCAACAAGAACTGGAGAGAGGAGAAGAAGGAGAACTACCACAAGTATGTTGGCCATCTTTTTTTGCCCTTTCTCTCTCTCTCTCACTCTCTCTCTCTCTCTCTCTCTCTCTCTCTTTGCTCATTTGTTGTTTTGTCCGCTCCAGACATGCCTGTAGAGAATATAGAATCCACAAGCAACTGGACCATCCCAGAATAGTCAAACTCTACGACTACTTTTCCCTGGACACTGACACGTAAGTCTTCTGTTCTGCTGAACCAGTTCTAGTTTTTGCAGCTCTACAGATAATGACTCGATGTGTTTTTGTTCTAGATTCTGCACTGTTCTCGAGTTCTGTGAGGGGAATGATCTCGATTTCTATCTGAAGCAGCACAAGCTGATGTCTGAGAAAGAGGCTCGCTCCATTGTCATGCAGATAGTCAACGCCCTCCGATACCTCAATGAGATCAAACCGCCCATCATCCACTACGACCTGAAACCAGGTGAATGCAACACGCACGATAAAGGAATAGGTCGCCCAAAAATAGGTCACCCTCAGGCCGTGCAAGATGTAGATGAGTTTGTTTCCTCGTGGGAACAGGTTTGGAGAAATCTAGCATTGGATCACTTGCCCTGCAGTGAATGGGTGCCGTCAGAATGAGAGTCCAAACAGCTGATAAAAAAAAACCCACAATAATCCTCACGAAGCTTCATGTTTGTATGAAACAAATCCCTCAAGATGTTTTTAACTTCAAATGGTCTATAATAACGCTTCCTCCAGTGGAAAAAAAAGGAAAGAAATCTGCACAGATCAACTGAAAACAGCTTTAAACAAACATGTGGGTGGATTTTGATGTGAGAGACAACAGGAGATGGAGAAAGCAATATTATGGATTATGGACTCATATTTTAGCGAGAAGCAACGATTTGATGTTAAAGATGGATTTGTTTCTATACTAATACGTAGCTTTTCGCTTCACAAAACGTTAGCTGATGGACTGGATTGGTGTGGATTATTGTGTTGTTTTTATCAACTGTTTGGACTTTCATTCTGACGGCACCCATTCACTCGGTTGGTGAGCAAGTGATGTAATGCTCCCATGAACAAACAAACTCATCTACGGCTTGTATGGCCTGAGGGTGAGTACATTTTTAGCAGATTCTCATTTTTGTCTGAACTATTCTTTTAACTGCTGTATCACAAAATTTTCATTCACGTGAACTCCTCACAGAAAATAGTGCAATTCATGTAGCTAGTTGCAAAAAAATGTTTGTTTTTTTTGAGGATGGTTGCTGGTTATTTGTCACGCAGACTGTATAGGAAGTGTGTTTTTGGTTGCTCAGGAAATATCCTGTTGGTGGATGGAACAGCATGTGGGGAGATAAAGATCACAGACTTTGGCCTGTCAAAAATCATGGATGACGACAGCTACGGAGTGGACGGGATGGACCTGACATCGCAGGGAGCCGGAACCTACTGGTCAGTTCAATGCACTACAGAACATTTATTACATTTCATCATTTAGCAGAAGCTTTTATCCAGAGCAAATTATAATTGAAAAAAAAAAAAAAAAAAAAATTAATTTAAGAATATTTTCATGCTCTAAAGCTCCAAAAAGGACAAAATAACAGCATAAATGTATTCCATATGACTGCTTCAAAAACTTATATGTTGGGCTTTACAGGGTTAAATGTTCTAATGAAGACCAAACGTTCTGATGTTTTAGGTATTTGCCACCAGAGTGTTTTGTCGTTGGTAAAGAACCTCCAAAGATCTCTAATAAAGTAGACGTGTGGTCTGTGGGTGTTATTTTCTTCCAGTGTCTGTATGGACGGAAGGTAAGGCGCATCGTTTCGAAACCGTTCTCTGAGTAACTCTAACCTGCTTTTAGGATGATGCTGCATTGAATCTTTTGTTGTTGTGTAGCCGTTTGGCCATAATCAATCCCAGCAAGACATCCTTCAAGAGAACACCATCCTGAAAGCCACTGAGGTGCAGTTTCCTGCCAAACCTGTGGCGAGCAACGAGGCCAAGGTCAGTTTGAGGCACGCGAGGTGAGCTTGTATGTGTGGAAACCACAGTCTGAGTTTCTTTCTTGTCCTCCGCAGGCGTTTATCCGCCGCTGTCTGGCTTACAGGAAGGAGGATCGCTTTGATGTCCACCAGCTGGGCAGCGACTCGTACCTTCTTCCTCACATGAGACGATCCAATTCATCGGGGAACTTGCAGGCCATGCCCGCAAGCCCCGCCTCTTCAGGAATCATCTCCTACTGATTGGCTGATCAATCATGATTGATGGTTCTGATGGCAAGTTCCCTCCCTTCGTCACCTCGGGGTGGACAGGAAGGGGGAGGGGCTATAAATGTCAGCTTACAGGCTGTAGGACACGCCCACATTGGCCATAGTGACTGCCATTGATATTGGGGCAGGAATGGCTGATGTCATTTCCTGTGTGGATCCAGATGTCAGTCAGAGCTAGAACCATTTGAAAATGGATATTTGTTTTATACCCAAGGCATTTTGTGGAGTAGGTTTGGGAGGGTCACGCTAACATTTAGCTTCTTGTTGATATCCTCCCTGAGCTACGCCTCTGTAACGGGGTGTTTCGTTTTGTGTAAGTGTGAAATTTAGAGACAATTAATTGTAGGGTGATTGGAAATAGAAGAACGAGTGTTTTAATGTGACACAACGGTGTCTGTAAGAGAATGTGTGTGTGTGTGTGTGTGTGTGTGTGAATGGATGTTTTACGCCACAGCGTTAAATGTTGGCTGTTGATAACATACATGTGTTGGGCACAGATTGCAAGATGTGTGTGTGTGTGTGTGTGTGTGTTACAAAAATGCTGTCTATTTTACTTCAGAGTAACATGTATGAAAAGTGTCAGTTTATGTTTAAATGGGCTTAATATTTGCAAAACGTGGATAGGTGAATCTCAACAAACATGTCCAGGTCACATTTCACCCCAAAACCAAGGGGAAAAAAATACTTGATTTTACATGAAAGAAATGAAGGCTGTTTAGTTTTTTGTTTTTGTTTTTTACAGATTTTGTCAGTTTTCATGATGGTGAAAGGCTGTGTGTGTATCTATATATCTATACATCTATATATAACTATATATAACTATATATATATATATATATATATACATATGTGTGTGTATATATATATATATATGTATATGTATGTATATATATATATATATATATATATATCTGTATATCTGTGTGTGTATTTTTCTATTGTTTTATAACAAATATGTATTTATCTTTTATATATTTGAAGTTTGTGTGTGTCTATATCTATATCTTTATATCTTTATTACAGTTTACCCGCAATGAAAATAGTTAGTATTTAGTATTTTGACCTAACAATTATAACCTTGACAATTTTACTGCTAACAAATTATATATATATATATATATAATTATAACCTTGACAATTTTACTGCTAACAAATTAAAATTATATATATATATATATATATACATACATACATACATACATACATACACGCGCACACTATATATGCTGACATAAATATATATTTTTCAATTTTACATAATGTGTATAAATATATTTGTATAGAAATTCATTCCTTAGAAAAGTTTAACTAATGGAAATTTTTTTCTGTTGTATATATATATAGATATATATATAGATGTAGATATAGACATACACATACATGCATATATATGATCGAGTGAAGGGAATGGAAAAAGTGTGTGTGTGTATATGTATATACATACATAGAAGTACTTTTTATTTACATCAGCATGAATTAAAGGCAATGTAACAAATACTATGTGTATATACAGTGTATTATAGTGAGTTGTCATCAATTTTGTCATACAGATAAAATAGGATTCTTTATTTCTTTAGATTTTGGAGTGGAAAGTGACCTGGACGTGTTGTTGACCAGTTTCATGAGATTCATCTGTTTGTCCTGCATGTAGGAGTAGAAACAGTAAAATCATCTCAATAGAATAGACCTCCTATAGCAGCTCTCAAACATCACACGAGTCAATTACTGAATCCAGCCCTGTGCAGGGTTTGTGTTTTCTCGGTTTGTTGGTAACTTTTGTTGTCTGATGCAGCATCATCACCTCGCTGCACCCTGACGTTGATTATAGTTTGATGATTTACTCAGATTAAGAATCAGACCAAATATGAATTTGATTTACCAGTCACAAAAAAAAACTGCATGAATAAACCTCCATTGTGGTTGTGAATGAGGTGTGTGTGTGATGTAATGATTGACAGAATAGGCGGAAGGTGGGCCGGACCCCGCCCTTGATCATTAACCCCTTTATGCCCAGACCCAGTGCTGTCATGTTGCTTAGCAACCCTGTGTGGTCCCGGTCAGCATCTCCGAATGACAAGGACCGGACCGTGATCAAACGCTCAAAGCTTCCAGAGTCTGGGGACGAATCTCAGCTTTTGTTGTTTCCTCTCTCTAAATACTCTTTCAACCCCAGAAGCAGTTTTCAGCTCAACATATGGTGACAAGTGCTGCTGCGATTGTAGAGAATGTAGCCAAAAGAGAAATAAACATTTTTGAAAATATTTGGATACATGTGCTTTCTTCCCCTAATTTTTTGGACCGTTTCTTGTAATATCAGAGCTGTTGAAATTATATGCTCTCAGGGACAAGACAAATATGTTTAAAATATATAGTATGAAGCAAAAAAAAAAAAAAAAAAAAACTTTAATATTTTAAAGCAGAGCATAAGTAGACAAATGTTCACTATAGAAATGTCCATGGCTTAAATTAATTGTGTATATATCTTTTTTTAAATGTATGATATTTTCCAGGTTAACATCCCTGATAATTCCATGTACTGTATGTTAAACAGCAATTCCTAACAGCCTTTAAATGCTTGTTTTATTTTTTTGTGTCTTTTAACAGAAACTCTTAAAGTACAAAAGTGGGCCACAAGATGGGTTAACGAGATGTAAGATTAGACCAAACTAAAATGGTTAAAAATCTGATTTCTTATTTTAATTTGTTCCTTCAACAACTGTGATTTTTTTTTTGAAGGTTCACAGGAAAACCTTGATACTGTAAATGAGGGGATTCTAAAAAGTGTGATTTCCAGACCTGAAAAAGTCATGGAAATTGTAATTTTATTTTTATTCTAGCTTTACATAACTAAAAAAAAAAAAAAAAAAAAAAAAAATCCAAAAAGCCATTTGTACATTTATCAGATGCTTTTATCCAAAGCGACTCACAATGCATTCAGGCTTACATTTCTTACCTAACTTGTTCCCTGGGAATTGAACCCACAACCTTTTGCGCTGCTAATGCAATGCTCTACCACTGAGCCACAGGAACAATTTGTGAATAAAATCCTCTTTTATAAACCTTCACCCATAATCCTGAATGACTGGAAACAATGCTCCATTTTTGAAAGATCCAGAATTATAGAATTTTAATGATTTTATCATATATTGAAACTTATAGCTGCTGTAAATGAAGTTTTATAAAGCATTACCTTATATAGAAATGTCTTAGCCTTTGAGTCTGAAAGGCTGAGAATCACAGAACTGTGACACTGACCCAGCCGATATACTGGCCAATAGTTGGCATCTTCAGCATTAAAAACTACTTGCTTGATTACCCGTTCTGCCAGATTTCAATTTCAAAATATCCCAACAGCCTTGTTGCAGCCATTTTATTTTTTTAAGCATTAAGTTAAACGTGTAAAACATGTTATACTGCTTTCTAGAATACTTGACGCTGATATGTTAGTTGTCTGCTTTACATCGGCCTCCTGATCATCCTGACGGGTTTATCGTGTGATGACCGTCTAACTGTACGCCCACATACATCCTTAGCCAACCTGCTGTCTAAATATGAACAGTGACTATCGAAAACCCCTCATCACTTGACTGTTAAAAGCAAGGAATTGCAACATGATATATAAAATATATACTCAACTCATGAATTACTACATTAGATTAAAAAGACAGACAGTCCTAGTGTAAAACTGGGTAGTTTATTGCTTGTGTATGTTTGAGTAAGAGACTCCTTCACAATCTTCAAACTGCACAAGCGCACATTCAGCCCTGCAGCGCATTTGTAACTGTGTTTCCGTTCATCATGACAGCAGAGCTATCATACAGAGAGTGTGTGTGCACACGCGAGAGAGAAACAGAGGCCCAGAGCCCAGGTTGATCATGAGTAGAGGAGTCAAAGCATTCGAAACAAATGGATGCAAAGAAAGAAAGAGAGAAAAAAAAGTCAGACATTACATTGTAAAATCACATAGCAATTGGTAGTTATAGGGAATGCTATACTAACTGTTATACTAACAGTTGATTACAGGATATACAGAAAGAAAAATCACGAGAAGGAACAGATTCTGAAGAGCGCGCAAACCAGACATACAGTCATCTCTTTTTTTTGTTTTAAATGTATTTTTTAATATTAGACGTCCATCCACACGCTCATTACTCACAGATGCTGGCGTCTCTCAGAACTGCGTTTATCTCTGTGTGTGTGTGTGTGTTTGCACACTGGAATCTTTTTGTACTGAATAAATACAATAGAGACGTACAGAGGGACGCCCTCTGGCCCCGCTCTGACCATTATGAGGACTCTGGGGCCATCTGCGCATTCGTCGTCTGCTGTAGGAGGGTCTCCGTGGCAACAGGCATCTCTGAGGTCCTGTCTTTGACCGCAGGGGTGGACGTGGCATCCAGTCTGAGCGCTGGAGTTTGCGCGGTCGCTAAGGAGACGGGCGGGATGTGGTCAGATGGTGCCAGGGAAGATGGCAGCGTGACCCCGGGCATGCTGGGAAGTGTGGAAGGGAGAATGGTGTGCATGGGGAGAGGAGAGATGCCGGGCAGGTTCAGAGGAGGGAGAGGAGGCAAACCTGCAGAGAGACATCAAATCAATATTCAGCAGAAATTCAGTCACAGAAACAGGCTGTTCACTGTGGCTGGTCCCTTTACACTGGGTTTCTGCCGGATTTTTAAAACCAAATTTAAGACTTATTAAATCTTTTTTTTAGGACGTGCACAAATACAACTGATACAGTATGTCCATTCAGAACAGATCTCAAAATAAATCATGCATCTCAGATTCTTTTACTTGATTAAACAGGCCGCAGCACACAATCAACAAAGGACTTAATACTGCTTATTAGCAAAATGGGAACTGCAAGTTTAAAATCCTTAAGAGATGTTTTATTTAATATGTAATTACATTGGTTTATGTGCCAACTTAATGTTGAATCAATATTATTAATATTTTTAATTTGATATTTTCAGGGTTTTTTTTATTGTTAATTTTAGTAATCTTTTATAATGTGCTTTTTGTCATTTCTTACTTTTTTTTTCTTTTTCCTAATTATGTCGGCATACTTTTTAAGTTTGTTATTTTAGTTCTTCAACTTTAAAATATGAGAAATGTTGCCTTGGCAACTATCTGAAAAAAAAAAGATGTTATATTTATTATTTTATTTTTATTTTTTTTTTTTTATTCAATTAATTTGTTTGTTTTTTATTTTTTTTTTTTTTATTTTTTTGTATTAAATGCCAGATACAGTTTGTGTAACCTGAAAAAAAAATAAAATAAAAAATAAAGGAGATGCACAATGCAGGACTTTTATATTTTAAAGAAAACATAAAATCATAAATCCAAATTACAAAAAAAAAAAAAAAAAAAAAAAAAATGTATACTTATTTTTAAAATGTTTATGTTTTAGTAATACCAGTTGCTTCAAAAAGATTAGGGAGATAAAGTGTGTGGTCTTACAACCATATACAACATAATATAAACACCATTAAGTAAACGTTGTCATAATTAACAGTCGAGCAATACAATACAATAAGCAATCGCTAGGCATAAATGCATGGTAATGATTGCGAATGGCTCTGAAACCTCAAGCTTGCAGAACATGCATCAGTTTTGCTTTTGAATGTGCAGCGCTCACGTTAATGTACTTAAATCATTTTCTTTTGAACTTCAATAAATATCACACCACGATCACTGCTTTTCAGTCCCCAAAATTACAGTTAGGACTTTGGTTATTACAATTAAGATATTTAACACTTTTTATGAGCTGAAATTTGATCAAACTGAATTTAAGACTTAAGGCCCTGCATGTTCCCTGTCTAAGTGGTCGGAATAAGCTGTACTAGTTTTGGTGTGTGTACCTGCTGTAGTGGGAGGCAACCCACTGATTCCAGCTAAAGATACAGCACTAAGGTGCGGTAACGGTAGATTAAGGTTAGGGAGGTTAGGCAGGTTTGGCAGGGGAGGGAGGCCAGACGGTAAGGACATCAAACCTGAAGGCACAAAAATCAAAATCATTTAGCCACATGAAATTGCTGTGGCAAGATACTTCTCTTCCAGTTTAAGGACAGATGTTCTTTACCTGGTACGGAGGTGGAGGGGTTGACAATGGGAAGGGGACCCAGCCCTGGGGTCACCTGAGTGGGCAGCAGGGGGACTGTAGGAACACCTGCCAGAAATAACAACAATTTAGAATTTTGCACTAATTATATTAAATTACATTAATGATATCATAAATTATGCACAATGTAGGAAAAATATGAAGTACAAAATAAAAGCAGAAACGGTTCACCTGTGTGGAGCTCACTGGGTATTGAGGGCGGGGCAGAGCTGAGTGACAGGCCGGACAGACTGTCCTCAAGCCCTGTGGGAACAGGCTGCGACACAGGGGGCGGAGTTACTGCAGACAGCTGAACCTGAGCAAAACATCACGGAAGTCAAACGTCTGACCAAATATATCAGAATACACCATGTGAAACACGCTGACCTCTGTGAAGCCGTCCTTCAGCGGGCTGGCGGGCTCACTGGGGGTGTGTCCGGGGAAGCTGATTTTCTTCCCCTCTTCGAAAGGTCGAGTAGGGATTCTGTGCAGGTAACCGTAGCCGATACCACAGCCGAGACTGAACGGAGAAGAAGAATCATGTCGGACATGCGCACAGAGACAGGAAGCAGAGAAAGCGAGAGACTTTGACACACACACCTGCCCTCTCCACCCCAGGCACTGTTGGGCGTGATGACCACTTCTCTGCAGTTGTCCGTGTCTGTGTTGTAGACGTAGAGTTTCAGGCCTTTGCCCTCATGGGTTTCTATCAGTGAGAATAAGTCCTCTGACTGGAGAAAGAGCATAATACACACAAAATGGAAAATCAGAGAGTTTTGGGCCAGTTGATGAAGCATGCATTTGCCTTTTCAGGTCAGTGCTGCTAAAATATTTACATAATGATTTAAACTTTTTTTTTTTTTTTAAATACCTTGCAACTTAAAGGGGTCATGAATTGAGAAATCAATTTTTACTTGAGCTTTTGATATTTAAGGTCATCATACTAAAAGAATATCCTGAAAGTTTCAAAACCGAAAACGTCCTTGTTACTGAAATAAAAGCTTATTGACACCAGGGCCAGCGAATGCCAGATCCTGGATTGTGACAGGTTAAACACAGCCTCCACAGAAGAATATCAATGCCTAATTCTGTAGCTCCGCCCACTGATTCGTGCATGACATAGTAGGGAAATAACATGAGTGGTGCTAAACCGGATTGAGCAAGCAAGCAATAAACATGCCGTTGAAGATCCAAAAATATTGTGCAGTGCCTGGTTGTGGAAGAACAGTCGCTGCATAACCTTCCTTCAGATTCAGATATTAAGATTGCATGGTTGAACTTTATTTTTAATGAAGTTTCAGCTCATGTGAGTAAAACATTGAGCGTTGGTTTGCTTCATTTCACCGTGGATTCCTTTGTAAACAAAACAGGTCGACGCTGGATTTGCAGAGAGACTGAGATTAAAAAGCAATGCTGTGCGTCTATATTAGATCCGACAGGAATGGCACAGCACACTTATGCAAGTAAAAAAATATTTGTACTGTGTCACTATAGCTTTGTTTGAGATCGCTCGATGTCCTGATTATGTGTACATCTCTAACCAAAGTCACAGAAGGATCCAACTATGAAGGACGTAGCTCGTCAAACAGACACACAGAAAGTTAGTTTACTATGCAAACCTGTTATCCAATCATAGCAGTGGGCCTTTACTTCCAAGTCAATGCAGCACGCTTATAAAAAAAACGAGCCTGTCTCGAGCCGGCCTCAAAAAGCCTATTACTTATTAATTTTGATGTTTTTGAATGTAAAAACCACGCAAACATCATAAGTTGACCTCAGACAACTGTATAAAATAATAAAAAAGCCAGTTCATGACCCCTTTAAACATTTGCTTTTCTGTGATGTTCACTGTTGTTGCAAATTCTGCTGATTTGTCATTAAAATAATGTTATCTAGCAGGCTAACAGAAATGACTTATTCGTTTAGTATTATTTATATACTATGAAAGTAATTATTCACATTTTAAATCAGAATTTTTTTACATTTTAGCTTTAAAAGCATTTTTAGCTTTAAAAATGTATGTTCTTTTGTCTTTTATATTAGATTTATTTTATATATATTTCTATTTAACTTAACTTATTTAGATTTTTTTTTAATCTTAAATTAAGACTAAGTTTTAGTTAACAATAACAATAATGGAAAACTACTAAGCAAGCAGTTTGCACTGTATGCTGTCATGTTATAGCTGTATAATTCACAGTTTATGGCACATTTCCACTGTATGGTATGGCTTGGCACAGCTCAGTTTGCATTTCCACTGCAGTTTAGTACAGCTTTGGAGAGGGAGGGATTATAGACATGTCATTATAGTTGCGCCACAACCTCCTGAAAAACGTTTTCATTTTGCCAGTCAGCAGTAAGGGGCATGTCTACTCATGATGGGGACGAGAGAGCGCTGGTCACATTGGTTTTGCTTTCTTTCACAGAACTATATTATGCTGGCTTTTGCCGCTAATACATGCTCGTGTGTCATGTTCACTTGTTTGTTGATCTGTAATCGTATGGTCATTCCCTTCAGCTATGTATGTGTGGGGCGGAGCTATCAAAATAGAGGCGAGACCCTTTTGGGGTAGGGGTGTGTTTGTTTTGGTGATTTGAAATATCAACATTGGCTACCAGAAATCACTTACCCCACCTTTAATCTAGCGGGTCTTAATGTCTCGTGACACAAGTTCAATGACAAAAGTAGTGACGATTCTCTCCGGGCCAATCAGTGATCATCAGGGTTTACACGTCACATTTTGGTAATGGTACCAAGTACAGTACACAGTAGAAATGCCCCCAAAAGTGAGCCGTGCTGTGCCTTACCTTGCCGTACCATGCAGCGGTAAAGCGCCATTAGTTACTTTCTTTCTTTTCTTTCCTTTTTATTATTAATTTTTTTTAAAAGAAGAATTTGTAAGGTATTACTGAAAAACATACAAATTTCTAACAAATATTAAAATGCATTGCTAAAAATTTGATCTCCTTACATTTTTTTCTAGTGAGTCTGAAGAACCAGAATTCGTTTGCAAATCAAATCATTTTAATCTATATTTGAGCTGCAAAGAGTGACATTCTTTCATTCTGATGATTTATCCAAAACCAAAAAACTACATGTACTAGAATTCTAGAGTGCAGTTGTTACACTTCCATACATCTGTACACAATGATCAAGAAGTCTGAGAGCTGGAGATGTGCGTGAGAGAAATGTACCTCGTTCATGACTGTGTCTGCTCCGATGATGTAATCCGTGTGTGGTCTTAAACCTGCTAATGCTGCTGGAGAATTTGGCTCCACATCCTACAAAACAGGCAAATTATGCACGAAAAAGGAGGTGAGGCTTGCATTCCATCTTACAGCTCGACCGACCGGTCTGTTCTACAAGAGCACGTCCTTGTTGAACACCTTCCTGAATTATGACTAATTAACCAAAAGTTGTTAATCAAAATGAGGTCAAAGCAAACATGATATTTTCATCAAACACCACCCCACCCTTACAAAACACAGAGTGTAAATAACTCATGCCTGCAGCTTTCTCTGATTGCATTCATCACTTTCATTTACTCACCAAAACATGCCAGACGTTCTCATTGGCTCCCTCAAAGCTGCAGAAGCGGATGCTGACCCCCAGAAGACCCTGACCGCCCCACATGTTGCTGGGAGTAACAGTAGCTTCCCGCAGCTCCAGGGTTTTGCTGCTGTACACCAGCATCTTCACCGGTTTTTCAACACTAGCCTTCAGTACGTCTTTCAACGTGTCATTATCCTTGTTTGGGGAAAAAATTTCAAGCAAAAATAACATTTATGGTTGACATTTCATACATGGTCTGCAGCATATATACAGAATTTTTTTCAGACTATGTGTGGTCCAAGTGTTGCTTCAAATGGGGTTCATCCAATCATATTTAAGAGTCAGAACTGTCAGTTTTACTGTTTAGAGTCTCTAAAGCATTAGATAATGTCAGATTTTCAATTATAATGTATTTAAGCAGAGGTGTAGAGTACCTGAAAACCACACTTGAGTAAAAGTACAGATACCTTAAAGTGAGTAAAAGTGTTAGAGTATGTGATTTTAACAGTATTTAAGTATTTTACTTATACTAAATATAAGCTCAAAGATGCACTAGTCAAAGAGACATGTGTGTTCAGGGTGTGTGTGCGTTCACTGTTGTGTGTGTGCTGTGTTAAATGCAGAGCACAAATTCCGAGTATGGGGCAACAAACCTACCAGTCTGCTGTTGTTGATGGACACAATGAAGTCAAAGAACGGTTCGAGACCTGCTCTATGACCGGGAGAATTCTCCTGCACCTGCAGAACACAGAAAACACCCCATTTCACATTCAAATAGAATGAACCGATTAACAACAAACTTGAACAAATGACCTATTAAAAGCAAAAACAAACATTAACATTGCCTAATAAACTGGCACAGCAAAACTGGCATTTAAAACTCTAAACTGTGATAGATCATAAGATGATAAACTATGTAACAAGTAAATGTCAAAGTAGACACTTAACCTTGACTGAGATGCCAGCCTTTAAAATAAGCAATCATGCATCCATGTATCCAGTTATTAAAATGACATGCAGTTTATACACATTATATTTCCTTGTATAAATTGCAAACTGCATTAGTCTGGGTCAATCTGAGTTGTATGAGATTAATAATAATAAACATTTAAATAATAAAGCATCATGACATGTAGCATGCTTCTTCAACAACCCATCCAACAACAATTTTAGGGGGGGAAAAAAACATTGTACAGTAGAATAAATGAAGACGTGCATTTTAAAAGGTATCAGTCTTTGCATGTCAACTGCTTGAAGACTCCCATGCAGTATCTTTACATTTAACAGCAGAGATTTTCATTTAGCCACATTAGCGTTTAGCCACGGTTAACAGGCCGCACTGACATCCTCGGCCTAGATTTGAACTCTGCGCCGCAAGCGCCTCGCGATGTGCCGCATGAGTGAAAGGGAGAGACCAAGAGAGCGGAAGCATCTCTAAAAACACACTCACTCTGAGAACGTGATAGCCCTCTGAGCCACCTCCGGGAATTTCCACGCTCTGTGATCCCCCCATGATCCCCGCTCCGTGTCAGCGGTGAGAATATTATCCGGTTTATTTTTTTCTCCCACCAACCGGTTTTGCGGACAGCAGCGTCGAGTCTCCCAGGGATGCGCGCGACGGCGGCGAATGACGTGGCAGTGCGAGAAGGAGGGCTCGTGCTTATGTGGCGCACAGGTGAGACTGCAGCGAGGCCCTGGTCGTGTTATGAATCGAGGAAGCATAGGCTATTTCTAATTCATAAGCGTAATGCATGTGAACAATAGGATGCGACACTTTAGAAGACACGGTGGCTATGTCGAATTCGTGAATGAATCATTCATGCGAGTCGGATCTTTCTGATGTGTCGTTTGAACCGTGCACAAACCTAACTGAATGATTCGTTCACGAGCCGAACCCTTTTTTGGGACACCCAGTCTTCATAAATGCCCTTCTCTTTCTGTGTTTGCGTGTTTTTACATATACTCTGCCAATAAAAATAATACATAATATATTTTTTTAGATCTCCAAACATTAGATATAGAGGATAAAGGTTGGGGGTACTTGCTGACTTGATTACGTAGTATTAAAATTGTACAAAATGTTAACTTCTGCATAGATTTAGGGTTTATGTTGTCCACTAGGGGGCGTATATTGTCATGTAATTTTAGGCTTCTAACAAACAGCAGAAGTCACATAGCGCCTCCTGGAGGAAGTCAAATGCGTGCAAAATGATTCTGTTGACGTGCTCCCTGTGGCAAGTAAATGATAATACAGAAAGCAAGACTTTTTTTAATCTTTGTATCATTTTTACATTTACTTCTTGTGATCCAAATGAAGTATAAATGATAAAAGTACCTTGTACAGTATTTTGAACATAGTAACATGGTAACGTTTAATGGGGACCATGGTTTCTAAATTTGGTATGACTTTTTTTATATAACAGCATTATAATAATACCATTATAATTATAATAGCATATATATATATATATATATATATATATATATATATATATATATATATATATATATATATATATATATATATCATTATAATTATAATAGCACATTTTTTTCTGATAGTACCATTACCATGGTAATTCCATGGCATAAGAATATGGTAATCATTAGGTAATATGGTTATTTTATCAAAATGCAAAGGTACTGTATTGTCAACTTACACCATTATTTGTTAAGTATTTTTTGGCACAGTATTTTTTATTTTTTTGAGGGCATTTTGATAGAATTTTTCATATATAAACAAGATTTAATTCGCTATTTAAAATGGTTTATCGTGTCTATTGTGTATCGCCAAAATAAATGAATATATGCTAAATATATGTTGTAAATAGTGAAGCTGTTTACAACATGTATTTAGCTTACATTTAGTCTAAAAGCAAATATGGATTTAAAAATATATATTTTCAAAAAATATATTGGTAGAAAATTTATATTTTGAAATATTTTAGCAAATATACTTTTTGGCCTTTATATATATATATATATATATATATATATATATATTGAAATATATTTGAATAAATGTAGTCATTATGACATACATTCTAGTGCCTAAGAGCAGCTGGTTAAAAATAAGAATGAAATAAAAGAAAACACAAACAAACTCAGTGTGAAGTGCAAGTTTATTTTATGCTTAAAAATAAAGGTGCAAGATTTTACATTTTAAAAAGACGACTAACCAAACATTCTTATACTTTAATAGCTTTTATTGTGCCGTGTACACGTTTATAACAGTTTAAATGTGATTGCATTTTAAAGTGCCAGCCTTTTCCAGGGAGACCAGATCGTCCTCCTCACATTCAACATACACAGTCAACAATTTACAGTAATAGAGGAATAAGATAATTGTGCATTTGTCAAAAACACTTCGAAACAAATAGAGAACATGAAATCTTTCACATGTTCCAAAGACAAAAGCTGAATCTAAATACAGCATATCAATAAACTTGTAATAAATATTAATATGAACACAATCTTCCAGCGTCCTGAGGAAATTTCCAGCCTTCCTTCTAAGTTTGTGCTTTTTATTTTTATTTTGTTGTTTCTTCTCTCTCTCTCTCTTTTAAATATGATGCTATAATCGCCTGAGTTGAATATTAATAATCAGTAATATACATCTGATAACTAACTACCTTCAGATAATTGATAGGACAGGTAACATTATAACACTAACACACTGATTGCACAGAGTTAAAGGCCTGAACAACAAACATATACAGTATATTCACATTTATATAAATGTCTATAGATTTATATTATAATTTATATGCTTGCTTATTTCAAAGGATATTGAGTATACTGTAAAATGTATGGCACTAGTTCTGTCTTTGGCTCACAAGTACACTACTGGACCATAAGCATTAGCCTAAACTTGTTTGATTATATATAACGTGTCTTAAAATACAAATGAAGAACTGTTACAAATGGAAGAAATACCTTTGAACACCGCTGGCTCACAATATAAATAAAGTCTTTGTTTATATATTTATATCAGTACATTTCAAACTGAAAATTGATTACTTATGTTATGTTTCACCTCACAAAGGTGTTGATTAAACACTTGACATGACCTACTACAAGGCAAGTTTAGGAACACAACACTAAAATACAGATAGACCCCACTACTACACAGAAAGGGGTTTGAGTTTCATTAAAAGGGTGGCGCGTCTTTGCTTGTCTTTATATTGTATTTACAAACCCAAGCACTGACTGTTACACATGATCCCAATGGATTTTAACTATGTTATAAGGTGACTGTGTAGCTATACAGGCCATGTAATCTGTAAGTTAAAGATCTAAAGACACTGAGAAAAAGGACAGAACATATTGGACCACAATACAATGTTGAAACATAGCCACTGAATGTGTAGAGCGTGTGACTGTCCTGTCGAGATGCCTGAGCCTTGTTAGTGTACAGACACAGAGCTGCAGTTCTCTGCTCTTACAGGTCGTGACCCAGCCTCTCGATCTCATCGATGAGGAAATCGATGTCGGACTTGGTGACGGCGTGATTGGAGACAACCATTCGGAAGAAGTTGACCTTGTCTCCTTGTGGCTGGTATCCTACCATGGTTGTGCCACACTCCATCATCATTGCTTTGATCTTCGGCGCCACCTACAGGGGAGACGGCGTAATTTATGACACAGGTTTTAGTGATGGGAGAAACGGAGCTCAGCTGAACTAATTTCTTTGTAAAATTATTCATTGTTTCAAAGCGCTTGAAACATTGGAGGCACATGTTGACTCAAAACGGTGTAAATGGAATGAAAAGACAATCCAAACTTGTATATATGATGACAAACTAATTGCAAATGTTTTCATGAAAGTGTTATCTATTCTACAAATAATTAAATACCATCTACACTTTTAAAAATAAAGGTTCTTGGCATTGATGGTTTCATGAAGAACCTTTAACATCCAAAATTTTCCCTTACCCTTCAGGCTATTCAAGATGTGGATGAGTTTGTTTCTTCATCTGGATCCTCTGCAGTGAATGGGTGCCGTCAGAATGAGAATCCAAACAGCTAATAAAACATCCACAAGCAATCCACACAACCCCAGTCCATTAATTAATGTCTTGTTTTAACTTTAAACCGCTGCATATTTTTCTCCTGATTCAGAAAAAAAAAAAAAAACTTTTTCACTAGAGGAAGCGTTATTATGGATTATGGCCTGGTATTTTAGCCAGAAGCAACGTCTTTATGGTGGATTTATTTCTTACAAACATGCAGATTTTCACTTCACAAGATGGTAACTGATGGACTGGGGTGGTGTGGATTACTTGTGGATTATTGTGGTGTTTTTATCAGCTGTTTGGACTCTCATTCTGATGGCACCCATTCACTGCAGAGCATCCATTGCTGAGACACTGATGCAATGCTACATTTGTCAAAATCTGTTCCAATGAAGGAACAAATTCTACATCTTGGATATGGCTGAGAAATTTTTCGGCTAAATTATTCCTTTAAGAACTGAGTTCTTAAGCAAACCCTCTTTTGGAAACTTTATCTTTAAGAGTACAGCGTCGAATCCTTGGAATTTTCAAAAAAGTATGACGTAATGAAGCTTCATCTGCTGAAATCATATGACTTTTTGATAAAAACTCCGAACCACTGATTTGAAGCAAGAGATTTGTTTTGGTCACTACTAGTTTGTGTGCTTGTTACTCTCGTTTTTTGATAACTGAAATGAGATGAAGTACCCTGTGTAGTTTCTCCCTTCGTTCGTCTCCATGTGGCATGCCACGCAAGCTTGGTGGAATATACCAGAAGCAAACATTTGTGTGCTGGGGCTGCAGAGAACAAAAGAAAGCAATAAGAAAAGTCATTACATTCAGTATCAGGTAAGCAGTTCTTTCAATCTATACGTAAATATGTGTGTGCCAGATACAAACCTGGCCCTCAAAGACCATTTCATATCCCACACGGTTCTTGATTTTATTGTAGAGATATTCAGAAATCTCTAGACATCTGTCAATGTGCTGCTCAAACCCAACTGTGCCCTGCATAGATAAAATTCCCCAGTCAGAATAAAAACGTGTGTTTCTCAGCAAAATACTTATTGCTATAGCCACATAATTGTCTTTATTTTAAAATTGGGATATATAGTACATATACCACTTTACCTGCATACATACTGTACAGTATACTCAGGTAACATATATAAAGAAATATACTGTATAGCAAATCCTGGCTGTGTGATTGTTTATATTGTTGCAAAAATGTAAACCATTATTGCAAATATCATATCCAACTTGTTTTTGCATATATACAGCACACTCACATAAAGCAACATATACTAGAGCAAATCTCAGCTACCTAATTTTTTTATTTTGTAGCAAAATGTGATTATATTATCACCCAGCTCTTTATATAAAGTTTTTTTTTTTATCTGCATACATACAGTATACTATTTATATATATATATATATATATATATATATATATATATATATATATGCAAATACCTGCTTGATTGTTTATTTTGTCACACTATATAAATTACATTATTGCCCAGCTCTAATCTGCTAAATGCAACTATAAGGTATGAAGATATTAAGATACATCATTAAGATTTTCTGTGAAGCTGCTTTTGAAGCAGTATCTATTATGAAAAGCACTATATAAATTAATTTGACTTGACATTACATAACTGCAGCTGTTGTGACCCACCTTGGCCTTCCACATGAGCCAGAATTTGAAGATGTCTACATGTCTGCCACACTGGATGGCCTTGTCGCCGGTGTCGTAGGTCACATCGTACTGTTTGTCTGGTTGGAAGAGGTATCCAGCACACATGGAGTTGCAGCCCTGCAGAATGCCCTGCAACAGAAGCACATCTCCTGTGATCAGTAGCTGTATAACTAAACTCTAAATGTATTTGAATTCACTTGATCTACATGTATTCAGTTAGCAGACAAATGTATCCAAATAAGTTAGGTGTGTAACTGCATATCCAAGATTTTTGTTTAGAGTTGTACACTGTACACTTGTAGACTTGTACATGTACACTACTGTTCAGAGGTTTGGGGTCTGTTTTTAATGTTTTTGAAACTACTCACCAAGGCTGAACTAAAAAATACAGTAAAAACATTAATATTGTGAAATATTATTACAATTTGAAAAAACTGTTTTCTATTTGAATATATTGTAAAATGTAATTTATTCCTCTGATGCAAAGCTGAATTTTCAGCATCATTACTCCAGTCTTCACGATTTTTCAGAAATCATTCTAATATGCTGATTTGCTGCTCAAGAAACATTTCTGATGATTATGATTTTTTTTTCAGTGTTCTTTGATGACCAATAGAAAGATCAATAGAACAGCATTGTTCTATTTATACGACATTATGACAGCTGGAATCATGTTTTCGCTGTATGTTATTGATGATTCCCCGTTATTTTACTAAATAATAAAATTATGAATGTCTTTCCTGTCACTTTTGATCATTTTAATGTGTCCTTGCTGAATATAAATATTAATTTCTCACTGACCCAAAAACTTTTGAATGGTATAGATGGGCTTTTCCAAGGCAAATGTTAATACCAGATGCAAATGGGACCCTAGTGTGTGATAAGACCTGACTGTTTATGTCTTTGACTGTTTGCTGTCTCACCTTCTCTCTAACCAGGATGGCTGAACATTGCAGTGGTACACCCATCATCTTATGAGGGTTCCATGTGACTGAGTTTGCTCTGAAACAAACAGACATGTGAGTTTTCAGGGCACAATGCACAGTTACTGTGATATACAGTTATTTTAGTGCCTCATCTTGTGTGATGTTTACATACCTCTCAATGCCGCTTAGCTTGTGTCTGTGTTTCCTGGACATCAGCAGTCCTCCGCCCCATGCACCCTGGAGATATACAAACACCACTGACTCACTGATTTAGTGTATAGCTAATTTTGAAAGCACTTATTGGAAATGCATGTATATGTTTGATTCAAGCTTACATCCACATGTAACCACAGGTTGTACTTCTCACAGATGTCTGCAATGTCATTGATGGGATCGAATGCTCCATATACTGTGGTACCAGCCGTTGCGTTCACAAACAGTGGCACGTAACCCTAAAATATACATTTAAAATCACATTCACTGTTGATAGTACGTGGCCTAAAGATAGTGCCCTAACAGCAGAGTGCCACTTTATTAACGGAGAGGCTTAGAATTAGTACTTAAAGGTCAAATCATCCATCAGTTTGAGAATACCTGCTCCAGTATTGATCCACTGAACTCTTCAGGCACTGAGGTTAAATACTCTCACTCACTTGTCTTAGCAACAGTGAGTCTGAGCATCTGCTTACCTTCTGTTTGGCATCAATGATCTTGGACTCTAAGTCAGCAGGTATGACACGCCCCCTGAAACAAGACAGCCAGTGAGGTGCAAGTGGGAGGGACCCTAGCAAATAAAACATGAGCTTTAAAAGAACATAGTGGTTAAGAGCTCGAAAAAAGATACCTCTCATCTGTCTTCAGAAGAATTACGTTTTCTTTGCCAAATCCCAGCACTGCTCCTGCCTTTTTGATTGAATAATGACTCTGCAAAAAAACAGAAAACAGAAAAAGAAGATGCAAACATGAGCCAGATGTTTTCTGCTAAATCTGTGGGTGTTTCACTACATCCAGACAGTGACAGAAGATTGCAAATTTTGTGAAGAAAAAAAAAACTTATTTAGCTTATTTTGTAAAGTTCTTTGATATTACAGTCCTTTGCAGATTGTAAGTTAAATTATACATTTTAACCATTAAAACCAAAACTTTGACTGCTTTTGTTATTTTAATAAGTGCATCAAAGCTGATATATACATATGAAATGTAATATATAACATATCAAATATATTTTTGAGCTCAGCGTCAAATAAGGTAGTATTAGACGTTTTTTGCAAATCAGAAGGTGTTTTTTGTTTTGTCTTGTTTTTTCAAGTTGCAGGGCTGTGTAATATAAGACCCCTAGAGGGAGACAAATCCTGCAGTGACAGTGGGTCCTTACATGTTCAGAAGTGAAAAGCACGAGTCGTGGTGCTGCAGACATGCCTTTGGTTTTGACTTCAGGGAAATACTTGTACCTCGCAACCATCACACTGTACATGTTTGATATGGCACCACCTGTGAACAGATTACAGCAGCAAAATGAAATGTGTTAAAGAATAGGCCTATAGGCTAGTTCATTCAATACGAAAACATGCAATCATTTCCTAATCCCCTAATTATTTCATTTTTATTATGTCTTTTGGGTCACATTTTTAATGGTAGCTAATATTAGGTCTACATCTGTTGTTATGGATCAGTTTACCTGGTGAGAAGAGTCCATCTCCATCACCATTAGGCCAGCCAATGATCTCTCTCATCTTCTTGAGGGTCAGCTGCTCCATCAGAACAAACACAGGAGCGATTTCATATGTGAACCTGAACAACACACAGGAAGACCATGTTTAGGTACATGTACGCTAAAAAAATGGTGGAGAAACAATTTTTCACTTAGGAATTGCTTGTAAAACCAGTCTTAAAACGCTGGGGTATATTTGTAGCAATAGCCAAAAAAAAAAAAAAAAAAAAAAAATCCAAAAAATAAATAAACAAAAAATAAAATTACTGTATTGGTCAAAATTATCGATTTTTCTTTTATGCCAAAATCATTAGAATATTAAGTAAAGATCATGTTCCATGACATTTCCTACCGCAAATATATCAAAACTTACGTTTTGATTAGTAATATGCATTGTTAAGAATTTATTTGGACAACTTTAAAGGTGATTTTCTCAGTATTTTGATTTTTTTGCATCCTCAGATTCCAGATTTTCAAATAGTTGTATCTCGGCCAACTTGTCCTTCTAACTTATTTATTCAGCTTTCAGATGACGTATAAATCTCAATTTCGAGAAATTGACCCTTATGATTGGTTTTGTGGTCCAGTGTCACATACAATTAATTAAAAGAAACGGCCAGTAACACGCGAAATTTTGAAGTAGAAAGACTGAAAGGGAATTTTCGTGTAAAACTCCAATAATTTGCTTTATTTACAGCATCGAAAATGCATCTTCTAAGTACAAAGTACATTATTTCGAATTATATTAGTGGTGATTCCTATTAATAGCAACATTAATGCAATTCAAGAAATACTACCATAAAATACATATATTTTATTTTATTTTATTCTTTTTTTTTTTTTTTTTTTTTTTTTTTAATGGATTTGGACATGGTTATGAGGTGCGAAATATTTCTGTTCCACTTTTGCAAATTGTCAAAATCTGGCAACAGCTGCTTCAGAGAATCCATACTGTTCCATCAGAGAAACATTCTGTCCCTCTGAATCTCGCTAATTAAAAGACGGCTGTGATAGACTAGATAAGGGCTCATTTCAGGCTGTTTTAATGAAGGGAGGCAGTACTCTGATGGCTATCTGTCCGTCTAAATGGAGGAGTTCAGCCTGACGGGGGCCAGACAGCGCGCAAATGAGGTGACGGCTGCGCGCGCGAGATAAGACCGCGCTTCGGCACAAATCCATCTCATTCACAGAAAGTGGATGAACGACTCTGATGGAACACAACTAGGACACGGAACAGCCCCGGGACAGACTCATTGTTCAGCTCCGTCTCAAAAAGGAACAAAGATTTCAGACAGTAAAATAACGGAGAATCATCAATAACACGCAGCGAAAACATGATTCCAGCTGTCATAATGTCGTATCAATAGAACAATGTTTCTCGCGCAGGCCTTACACGTGTTGGATTTGACAAAGTGCATTTTCATGTACAAAGGAGAAGAAACCAACAGGAGATAGAATACCTGCCTGAACGCACAATGCATATTGGGCCTGATTATATATTCATCATGAAATTAAAAATGCATTGTGTGCTATACATTTGAATAACACAATCATAATAATATCAAGGTCAAGTGATCTAGAGAGACCCATAAGCCTAATATCTATCTATCTATCTATCTATCTATCTATCTATCTATCTATCTATCTATCTATCTATCTATCTATCTATCTATCTATCTATCTATCTATCTATCTATCTATCTATCTATTTTGATGTCTTGTCTTATCAATGATTAGACATTAATAAAAAATTTTGTCTTGTTTTCCATGCATCACAAAAATATGGGGTGAGAAAAATAAACTTGTTTTCTCTTTGAATTAAGTTCATTTTTCATTGGTTGGAGGTATTTTTTTTTTTTTTTTTAGGAAAAAATTTATTTTTTTTTGATACATAACTTATTTTTTATTTTTGCTTCTCAAGTAGATGTATCTTGATTTAAAATTTTTAGATATTTGTTTGTTTTTTTAATTTAGATTTTTTTTGCAGTGTAATACATAATGTATGTTTCAGCTTAAAAGTAAATATTGTGTAAAGTATTTTAAAATCTTATTTACTGTATTATTCATTCAATTTTATCAGCATTATATTGCCATATTGGCTCTACTATCAACCACCCCAAAACCTTAGCAACCACTTATCAACACCTCAGAAACACACTCAACTCTTCTTGTCTTTTATGTGAAGCTATTTTGAGAGTGTAGGGGTTGTTCTATGTGTGTGTGTGTGTGTGTGTCAGTCCATTAGCTGCCGGTCAGTGTGTGTCACTGCTGATGAGAACAATGGGTCTAAATTAGTCACGGTGAATAATGACTGAATAAGCAGCATTTGCACCCCGTGCATTCACTGAATCATAGACACGAGGACACTCCCCTTTCTCTTCCCACAGTGCCCTTTCTAGAGCATTTCTGTGTGTGTGAATGTAGCACCAGAACAGCAGAAGCGACACTATCAGCAGTGAAGAAAAGAAACATTTTCAAACATTGCAGGTGAAATCCTTCAAAATGGGGCGGAGAGCAGTGGGAGGCTGACAGAACAGCTTTATCCCTGGAGCAAGAAGAGGGCATAATGTGGGAGGGATGGAGAAATGTTTATACTGTGATTCTGAAAACGCTGCAGCATCAGAGTGAAGCACTAATCAACATCCTCCTCTCAGAGAGACTCTCGTCTACTGAACTAACACACCTCTGCCATTAGGACTTTGTGTACAAGAGCCATCCTGGCTCCAGCTGCCTTCATATACAAATATAGTGCTTTTTAACCTCATATTCGTGCTTTACAGGAATGAGATCTGAAGAAAGGACAACATTCAAGGTTTAATACAGAAAAACCAGCCAACACCATCGATCACCTCTTGACTTCTCAAATGTAAGCAGCACTTGTGGACGTTCTTTATTTATACTGTTGTAAAAAATCATAAAAAGCAAATGTCACAAAGTAAAAAAAGAAAATGTTACAAGCTGTTCTGAAACATTGGTGTCTACTGCTTGTGTAAAATGAAAAGTGTGGTGACTGTGTGTATCAAACAAATGCAAAAAAACAGATTATACTAAACTAATGGGAATGATACTCTAAATGGAATGAAAATACATTGCAAACACAGACATAAATGGTTGATATGGTGAAATGTTGTATAGTTGTATGATTTTGTTTTGTTGCTTTGTATTAAATTTTACTCTTAACTCTTTTATATTTTTCTCTGGAAATATCTTTTTATATGCACCCTTCAAAGTGGAGTCGGAAATATCATAATTACGAGACCCAGGTACATGACTGACTGAGCAAAGTCAAATTCAAAGTGGGAAACTGTGAACTGTAGATGATACATGACTTGTTGATTTGACTTGTTGAGTGACGTTTAAAGGAGCGGGTTGATATGAAACATGGCAGAAACACTGATCTATAAGATAAATACTATAATATAATACATCTATGATCTATATAGAGAGGTCAGTGAGCAAGTATGGTGTAAAGTTAATTACTCAATTTTCACGGATTACTTTAACAAAAAAGTGAAAGTGATGTGAGACACAGCCAACTATGGTGACCCATACTCAGAATTCGTGCTCTGCAATTAACCCATCCAAAGTGCACACACACAGCATTGAACGCACACACTCTGTGAAAAAGCAAACTGTGGTGTGGGATGATCAGAATGGAGCCCGGGGTGCAGTTGAGGGTTCGGTGCCTTGCTCAAGGGCATGCAATTAACCCATCTGAAGTCCTGAGACTCGAACCCACAACCTTTGGTTTAGGAGTCAAACTCTCTAACCACTAGGCCACGACTTCCCCAAAAATGTTTAGTTGTGATATCATGTAAGTATGTGGTTAACTGAAAAAAGTGGCATTTTTATTAGTCTGTTAAAAAATCATGGTTAAACCTGTTTCGTTCAGTTTGGCTAAAAGTAAATAGCCCTCCCCATAGAAAAAAATAAAAGAAACAATTTTATTTAAATAGTATTTCTGCTTGAGAAGTAACATTTTGTGTCTAAAGAAAATATAATGATTAAATTTATAATAAATAATCGTTTATTTTGAATGAATGTTATTTTTGTCATTTTTAACCAAACCATAAACATCATTAGAGAAAAACGAATAAATTTGGTTGTAACAAATTAGAGTTGGTCCAAAGCAGAATTTTTTTTTTCCGTGTAGAAATGAATAATTTTCATCATTTTGAATTTAGATGCTGTTATTGGGGTCTTTTGTTTATAATTTGATGCTGCCCAATGAATGCGCCTGACTCTGAGGTATGAGATTCCTACATGCACTCAAAGGCAGCATCACATTTGAGACTGTTTTAGATTTTGTCCAAAACTGGGATATCCTAGAGCAACAACTCATCTGTTGGAATAGATTTTATATTGGGAATGCATACCTTAAAATACTCCCTATGTGGGCAGTTCACTTTGGAACTGACCCTATGAATATTTCATGTAAAACTCTGATTTTAAGGACTTTAAAAATATATATTTTAAGTACTGCTATTTCTCTTCATATGGTGGTATGAATTTGCTTAAGAGGATATTAATCAAATAAATGTCCTATTGCCAAAACCCATTGTTCATAGTTATGGCTATTTAAGAAGGCTTTCATCTTAACTGACTTCTATTATAGGAAGCTCTCTATTTATATTTAGAAAGACAGCTGTAATGAATTGCTCGGTCCTCTGAGATCAAAATGGCCTGCGGGAGTAAAATGCGATGGCCAGACTGCTCGGCCTGCAGGGACACGCTCTCCAACTGGCTGGTCCCAGCTGGCACACACTTCCTACCAACCCACAGTCACATGCAATCAATGGGCTGTTAAATAGGTTTGGAACAAGTCCATTCTGTGCTTTAGTGCTGTAAGACTCCTCAGTGCTGCACTAAGAGCAGCAGCATAAGCTTCTGTTGTATATTTGAAAAAAACGTCCAGTCGCACAAATGCACAAATGCTTGTTCTTTCTGGTAATAATTTGGGTGAATTATAAAGGAACACAGTAAAAAAAAAAAAAAAAAAATTGGCCAGAACCGTAGCTACATTTTAGAGTTTTATGGGTTTGACTTAAACTTACAGTAAAAAAAAAGATAAGTTAATATACCAACCTACTAAAGTACTAAAATCTGTTAATAACTACTATAATAACATAGCTGATAAAGAGAAAGACAATGAGTCAAATCTCAGCACAAGTCAGAGTTTAGTTAACTAAAATTAAAACCAAAAGTAAAATCATAAAAAATATTTTTGTTAATTGAAATAAAACATTCAATTCAATTCAATTATTTTAAATAAAACTTTTTGTCACCAAGTTGCCAGGGTAACATTTCTAATTTTAATTTATTTTAACTTTATGTACTAAAATAACTAAAACAAAAACTGAAATAAAAATGAACAAAAACAACTAAAACTAATTAAAATTATATAGACATATACAAAACAAATAAGAACTGCTAAAAAAATGACAAAAACACATAACAAAATGGAAATGAAATATTCATATTAAATTAATATTAAATGATAATTATATTAATATATATAAATAAAAACAGATTCACAATATTAATAAAAAATAGTATTTAAATGATACTAAAATAACAATGGCACAAGCTGAGATAAATACTAATATATAGAAGTTGCATAAAGTCAATAAACATTAATGTAACAACATAAGATGTAACATAATTCCATAACGTACATAACTGATAACAAATAACTTTGAAGAAACATTTTTTTTTCAATGAAAACCTATCAAATGTGAAGTATCACAAATTTTTCCACTGTAAATCACAAGATAACTTGTTCTTTTTCACTTCCCAAACTGTAAATTTTACTTGTATATCACAAGATAACTTGTTCTTTTTCTTAAAAGATATTAAAGTTTCCCACTGTAAATAGATACTTAAATAACAGGTTTTTACCATAGATTTTTTACAGCATTTTACCATTAACATTATGAACAGTTTTTACAGGTAGCAGGATTGTGTCTACACAAAAAATGACATTCAAAAATAGAACTATTCCCTGCGGAAATATTCCCTGTGTGTTGTCTGCCATTTAAATGGAAACAAAAATATTCATTGTGTCATTGCAATCTATACTATCGTTTCTTTGCAAATTGTATGAGCAACTTATCAGACAGAAATGTCCAATAGAACAACTCGGTTCAATTTGCTCTTTATAACAGCAGTGAAATGTGTAACTCTCTGGGCTGATCAATATGCAATCTCACAGGCCTGGAGGGCAGGTGGGTGGTTACAGCATTTACACATCACTCGATACAGCCTTGACAAAGACAGCACCTCCAGCCATAGCGTTCAAACATACCCTTTACATAACCTCAGAGCAATGGAAATACTTATATATGTAACACAGACAACATGTTGTTATTGCCAAATGACCCCAGCAAGAGGAGAGGAGATGTTGTTAAAGAAAGGAGAGAGGTGAGGAGAGGTGAGGAGAGGAGAGAGGAGGGGGAGGAGAGGAGGAGAGGAGAGAGGAGAGGAGTGGAGAGGAGGAGGAGAGAGGGAGAGGAGAGTGGGGGAAGGAGGGAGAGGAGGGGGGGGGGGGAGGAAGAGGAGAGGAGGAGGGAGTGGAGAGGAGGGAGGAGAGGGGGAGGAAGGAGGGGGGAGGGAGAGAAGGAAGGGAGGAGAGGAGTGGAGAGAGTAAAGAGGAGTGGAGAGGGGGGGAGAAGGGAGGGAAGGAGAGGAGAAGGGAGAGGAGAGGAGGAGGGGAGGAGGGAGGAGAAGGAGGGGAGAGGAGGAGGAGGGGGGAGAAAGGGGAGGGTGGAAGAGGAGAGGAGTGGAGGAGAGGAGAGGAGAGAGAAGTGGAGAGGAGAGAGAGGAGGGGGAGAGGGAAGAGGAGGGGAGGAGTGGAGAGAAGAAGAAGAGGTGGGAGAGGAGGGGAGAGAGGAGTGGAGAGGAGGGGGAGAGGAGAGGAGAAAGGGAGTGGAAGGAGGAGAAAGAGGAGGAGGGAGGAGGGAGGAGGGGGAGGAAGGGAGGGTGGAGAAGAGGAGGGAGAGAAGGAGAAGAGGAGGGGGGGAGAGGAGGGAAGGGAGGAAGGGAGGAGGAGAGGAGGAGAAGAGAGGAAGAGGAGAGGGAGGGGAGGAGGGAGGAGAGGAAGAGGAGGAGGAGAGGAGAGGGGGAGGGGGAGGAGGAGGATGGAGGAAGAGTGGGGGGGGGGAGAGGAGAAGGGAAGAGGAAAGGGGGAAGGAGGAGGGGAGGGAGTGGAGAAAAGAGGGGGGAGGGAAGGAAGGGAGAGGGGGAAAGGGGGGAGGGGAAAAGAAAGAGGAAGGAGGAGGAGGGAGAGGAGGGAAGAGGGGGAGGGGAAGGGTGGAGAGAAAAGGGGGAGGGGGTGGAGAGGAGTGGAAGGGAGAAAAAAGGAGAGGAGAGGATAGGAGAGGAGGAGAGGAGGAGGAGAGGAGGGGAGAAGGAAAGAGGAGGAGGAGAGAGAAGAAGAGAGAGGGGGGAGAAAAAGAAGGGAAGGGGAGGAGAAAGGGGAAGAAAGAGAGGGAGGAGAAAGAGAGAGAAGGAGAGGGAGGGGGAGGAGGAAAAGGAGAGGAGGAGGAGAGGAGGAAGGGGAAAGGAGAAGGAGAAAAGGGAGGAAGAGGAGGGGGAGAAGGAGAGAAGGGAGGAGAAGGGAGGAGGGAGAGGGAGAGGAAGGGGAGAATTGGGGGAAGGAGAAGGAGGGGAAAGGGGGAGGAAGAGGGAAAGAGGAGAGGGAGGAGGGAGAAGAAAGGGGAGAAGGGGAGAGGAGAAGGAGGGAGGAGGTGGGGGGAGAGGAGGGGGGAGGAGAAAAAAGGGAGGGGAAAAAGTGGAGAGGAGAGGAGAAGGAAGGAAAGAAAGGAAGGGAGGAAAGAAGAGGAAGGAGGAAAGAGGAGGGGAGGGGAGGAGGGGGACGGGAGGGAGAAGGGGGGGAGGGGAAGGGGAGGATGGAGGAAGAAGGAGGGAGGAGAGGAGAGGGAGGAGAGGAGAAAAGGAGAAGGGAGGAAGGAGGAAGGGGGAGAGGGAGGAGGGAGGGGGGGGAGGAGAGGAGGAGGGAGAGAGGGGGGGAGAGAGAAGAGGAGAAAGGTGGAGGAGAGGAGGAGAGGAGAGGGGAGGAAGAGGAAGAGCAGGAGAGAGAAGAGGAGAGGATAAAAGAAAGATGAAAAGGAGGAAGAGGAGAGGGGGGAGAAGAAAAGGAGAGAGAGGAGGGAGAAAGGGGGGGAAGGGAGAAGAGAGGAGAGGAAGAGGGAGGAGGGGGAGGGAGGAGGGAGAAGGGGGAAAGAGGAGGAGAGAGGAGGGGGGGAGGAGAGGAGAGGAGAGGGAGAGAGGAAAAGAGGAGAGGAGAGGAGGAGGGGAAAGGAAGGAGAGAATAGGAAGACGGGAGGAGGAGAGGAGGAGAGAGGAGAGAAGAAGAGGAGGAGGGGAGAGCAAGAGAGGAGTAGGAGGAGAATTATCCAGAGGAGAGAGAGAGGAGAGCTGAGGAGAGGAGAGGATCGGAGAGGAGGAGAGGAGGGGAGGAGGAGAGGAGAGGAGATTGGTGGGTTTTAACTCACACCTGTTAGTGTTGGCAGTAGAGGTGAGCCATTTCTCCAGCCAGTACCGGATGATATGCAAATGAAACTGATTGAAGACTCTAGGATGACCTGAGAAGAGATCAGTAAAAAGTCAAATTGCAAATACAAACCAACCATGAACCAACAGAAAATTGCAAATACAAACTCTTAATCATAAAATTAACCAACCAGAACAAAATACTTTTTAATTGTTGTTTATTATTGTTATGATTAATATTTAACAATTGTTGTTTTTTGTATTTTGTGTAGAAATTTCAAGAGAAGAGTTTATTTATTTCAAATAAAAATCTTTTGTAATAAATATCTCTACTGTCACTTTTGATCAATTTAATGCATCCAGTATTAATTTCTTGAAAACTCTTAAAAACTAATATCAAAATATTTGAAATTTCTTTGATTCTTTGGTAATTGCATTATTTGTTTTCTTTGTTTGCTTTCATATATTGCTTATAAATTAAATTATAAGTCAAACTCATTTGAATCAAATTTAAATTGCTCAACAGTCAACATAACAGAACTGCACAAAAGACATTACCTAAAACTGCCCATTTCAAATGATCAAGACATAACTTATGTGAATAAATAGGTAGAGCCTGTCATAAATGAATCATCATTTAAAATCATCATCATCATTGATGCTTGTAATGATTGTGTGATGATGTGATGATTGGACAGTGTGATAAATTGTTCAACCGGCTGTACCTGTTCTGATTCTGTATTTGTGCTTGTGTGTGTATTTGAAGTGGATCTGGTTCTGTTACTGTGGTTGTTGTTGGTGATCCAGGTTGAAGCCTTCCATCCCCTCCAGGAGCTGGTGAGGGTGATGGAAGTCCAGCACTTTGGTGGATCTGTCAAAGGTCTTGCGCACATAATTGGTGAGGATCTCCACCACCTCAAGAAGAAACTGGATTGTGGGTTCCTCGCCATTTTTAGCAGGCAGCAGATCTGGAATTTAATGAGTCAGTGGTGTATGGAGATTCAAATTAAATCCACGTGGTGAGAGAGATTCTGAGAAGTCCATGTATTCAAGATGTATCTTACTCTGAAGCCACGTATTCAAAATGTGTTCTATTCATAATGATAAGTTTCATTTAAAATGTTAAAAATAATATTCCATGGTAATGATATGTCTCATATGTATTAATAAGTTTCATTTATATATTCAAAGATGTCTTTTGGTAAACTTCGTGGTATTTTTCATATGTAATTTCAAAGTATTTCTAACTGTGTAGTCAGTTGAGTCTGTTTTGCATAAGGAGTTGAACTGCTTGTATTGTTCTTTTGTGCCAATATTTCTGAGAACTATCAGTATGATATTTTGAATCTAAAAAGAGGAAGAGGTCCAAAATCGAGACACTGACTAGACTATTTTTAAAGGTCATGATGTGTTATTAATTATAGTCCAGAACAATAGTATATAAGATAGAGCTATGCACTCTGCAAAATAGGAATTGTCTTTCTGGTCTCTCTATCTTTTCAGCTCTCACTTCCTCTTCTTTGGCTTCACTAGAAAACTCTTAGACTCAGACTTAAAACTCTTACAGGTTTTTATTCAAATGCTGATACTTTGATACTTTGATACTTTAATACTTAATACTTTGGTACTTTTGATTCAAACAGAATTACAATTTTATTAATGTTTTGATTAATACAAGATGGGTTCAATCCATCATAAATGGATTGTTATTAAAAATGTACTAACATTGGATTTGCATTTTCTATATTTGAAGGTTGTTATTATTATCAAGAGTTTTATTTCCAAGTTATGATTTGTGGTTTCTGTTCTCTATATTCTTTTTAATAAATTTACATATTATTACACCTTGACCTCTGACTTGGATTCGATTTTGCATCAGTCAGTATGTGAGTCAGCATATGGGGGTCAAAAGCGGGTTAGGGGAGGTGAAAGGTATAAAAAATCCACACGGAAAATTAGGGATTTGTTTTTATCTAATATTTAAAAATACCTGGTTCTGATTTCAAAATAATTAAGAAAAAATATAATTAAAAATGAAGAGATTTTTTAAGATTGTGCCTTATTTATGGGTCAGTAATCAGTTACTGACACTGATCATGCGTTTTTGCATGGAAGCACAAGATGCTTTTCATCTGAAATCTTGAAATACAAAAAAATAAAAAAATAAAAAAAATAAATTACTGATACTACATGTTGGGAAAAAATATATGAAATATTAAAATATATATTTTCCTGATATATTCACTTGTTCATTGGTCCATCTGAGACAACTTGTGAAAATATCAGCAAATAAATTAATGCATATTTTACTATTCTATCATCTATCTATCTATCTATCTATCTATCTATCTATCTATCTATCTATCTATCTATCTATCTATCTATCTATCTATCTATCTATCTATCTATCTATCTATCTATCTATCTATCTGTCTGTCTGTCTATCTGTCTGTCTATCTATTTATTTTCTGTTTGATTAAGATGAAGCAAGAAAGCATTAGATTCAGAAGTTTAAGTCCTTCTGGCATATATACATCATATGTGCATATATACAGAGTTTTGTCGTTACCTCGAGCGAACAGGTTGGAGAAGTCTATCTCTGCGCGCGTGAAGCGCTCGCTGTTGTCACACATCTGGCTCTTCGCGCTCTCCTTGAAGGCGCCCACCATCCGACTCTTCTCATCCAGACTGTTGTTCTTTTGCAGGAAACCTGCATCATTACAACACGGGGAAGAATTGCAAAACATATCTTCAGCCTTGATTCTGGATGCAAGAGGAAAAAAGTTTTTATCTCTAACCAGTTGCTTAACAAAAGCAACTAACAGCAGGTTTGCTCTCTGATATTTATACCTATGGGTGATTCCAGCTGTTGGAGTTTTAGTAGGACAGCGCTATTTATGGATTGGCGGAGGTTCAGAGGTGTTACTGTAGCCATGACATCAGAGGACATGTAGGGTGTGTGTTTTTTGGATCACGAAACACTGTTGAAACACGGATGAGTCTGGGTCTGTCATCCTTCACAGATTCCGCTTGACTGACTAGATGATCCATTAAATGCCGACAGGCACATTCAATAGACTGAAGCTCCAATGTTTTATTAGAGCATCTTACATGATCATGGACAAATCAGGTTAGGCAATATTATTAAATATAACGGTTCTTTTAGGCATCGATGGTTCCATGAAGAACCATCTAAAAGTCATTACACGAAAGATTTGAAAAATGCATTAAAAAAATGGTTCTTTTAATAACTGATCATCACTGAAAGGTTCTCTGGAGAACCCAAAATGCTTAATCTCCTTTAGTTTTAAAAGTGTAAGATACCATCGTTATACAAAATATGTATAATTTTCATAATTCAAATTTTGTATTGACTGATTTTATACGGAGAACTGTTTAGAGCTACTAAATACTGTAAAGCATGAGTCACAGATGGTCGGTAAGATTATACAGAATATTTCTCAATATTTAACAGCATATTTCCTTAGAGCATCCGTCTTTCGGTCAAGGGCCCGGTTGTCTTTGCGTGCCGGTTATCTCTCTCATTTTGAGCAGGACTATCACACAATATTATCAGAGAAAGCAGACCCCCGTTCATACTCCCATCTGCCCACCATGCAGCCCATCTCTCTCATTCAGGCTCGGTTCTGATAAGAGCTAATGACGTCGTAAATCTTTGCTGATGAGCTGAACATCAATAGGCTACACGATTTTATTGCGGCTATCAAAATGGATTTTTCGTTTTCTCCCACGCTAAAGACCAACGTTTTTTTTTTTTTTTTGTGGTCTTCACAAAGCACGTTAAGCATGTTTATTGTGCATGCAATTTAAATAAAACATACATTCCGATTAAATAGCTGTATTCGGCTATTTAAGCTTGATATATGCTGAATATTATAAAAGATGGTTCACACGCTGTATTAGACATTAATTCCTTTTCGTTTCTTTAAATTAAACCAAAATCAATTCTTGCATGAGCTCTCTCCAAAGAAATAAAACACACACACACACACACACACACACACACACACACACACACACACACACACACACACACATAAATGAATACATAAATGCATAAAGAAAAGACGTTTATATTTTTTATTATTTATAATTTGTTTTTCTATTTATTCGCGTACGTTCCATTTATCCCTGCGATACAAACGAATATTAATAACAATTTTAACGACAGAAAGAACATTCAAGTTTCCATTTTGTGTGTGTTTTCTTGTAGGTTGTAGCATAGGCCTATTCGTGTGGTTTTTGCAATAACCAGGGCACAATTATCATTACCTGTTAATTTTTAAAATGAAACGTAGGAGAAATTAAATCCAGAGGATCCTGCCTTGAGATACGAGAATGAGACGATTTAAAGTTCACCCGGAGCGATGGCCACATCCCAGACGTCATCATCTTAAAAACACCCAATCCTCTTCATATCTTTTAGCAGGCTATAAAAAGCAATGTGGCGTAAAAAGACAAGTTGAGAGAGAGAGAGAGAGAGAGAGAGAGAGAGAGAGAGAGAGAGAGAGACAGAGAACCACCCACTAGGAAACTAATAGAGAGCAACACCGGCAGCCCTTTTTTCTCCTGATATGTAGAGTTTCATTGTAGAACAAATCCAGTTACGAAAGCCTATCTAACTGACCGTGAGAGAATATTTCCATCCAGACCCTGACGATTCACAGCACTCTCTACATGCTATTTTTCTCTTCTCTTGCTGGCGTAAACCTCTCCTTTCGGGCTGAACAAGGGGTGATATGGGGGAACAAAAGACTAAGACCCTGTTCGCACATAGCCTACAGGGTAAATAACAGCTCTCTGACCTTTAGTGTGATGGAAACACGCAACGACAGTCACTTGCTCCCTATTTAGAGCACAAATGTATTCACACCTGGGTCAACAGAGCAACAACAGCATGGATAAAGGTGCCCTTGGTTTTGGCACCTAGTGACCCCACTGACTGAAATGATGTTGGCTGAAACTTACCACAGATCTTCATGCCCAGTTTCCTCGTGCATCCGTGTGCAACCCCGTACCATGCGTCGCAGGCTAAAACGAGACGTTTGGAGAGCTGTTCAACAACCCATATTTTATTTTATATTTTATGCTATGGGTGAGGATGTGTGCGCGTAATAAAGCAGGGTCAACATGCATTGACGCAGAAGGCAATAAATGTGCAGATTTGGGTATTTGCCGGCTGTGTGTTTTTTTTTCTTCTTCTACTTATGAGTCTATTTCAGGTTTTTGAAAGGAATCAGTAGAGGCTATCATAGAGGCAGACAGCTAATAGATGGCGGCACACATCCGGCAAAGAGGCGGTTTAAAATAAGCGGGCATGAAATGAGGTCTCGGAATTAATTGAGTGAAACGCTTGTGCTTGACTTGCCAGCCGCCATACAGTGAGACTAGAGAAAATGTAGCATACAAAAATACATGAATGACCTCCAGCATTAGTGACCAGACAGACGCCAATGAAATGAACACACACTCACAACATTAAGCATTGGCATATACTGAAATATACTGAAACGTTTTGAGCTTGCATTAAAAAAAAAAAAAAAAAAAAACATAAATCATATAGTACAGGTATGTGTTTGGAAACGAAGCAGATTTGTTATTATTATCAATAGTTTGATATGAATTGATCTCATCCTCCGGGGTGAGTTGTGTCTGGAGGCAGATCTAGCTCTATCTGCCCCGGGCGCGCGCTGTCACGAGGCAGAGACAGCGCGCGCCCCTCAGGTCATTGAGCGTGAGATAGAGCTTGGCAGGGAGATAATGGCAAAACACGCAGAACACGCGCGCACACACACACAATAAAACAACACAACATACAATTCCTTTGACAACATAGATTTATAACAAAATTGATATAACATAAAACATACATAACTACGTCGTTATATTATTGCATTGTTTATTTTTATGCATTACTTTTTAAATGATTTTAATTATTATTAGTATTATTATTATTACATATCTACACAAAGGCACACTATTTAACCTGATCAAATCAGATCAAATCCGTTTCGTTTATGCATTTATTTAAAAAATCCTGACTCGGGCATTTTAAGTAGATTTATAAAGAAAACTGTGAATTGGACCGTGATGGCGGGTAATTTTTGTAATTACGCTATTAAGGTGGGACTATTGAGGGCAGGTGATGGCTGATTGCTGTTGTTTAAGCGGGCATAATAACGTGGCAAAATGCAGGACTATTGTTATAAGATCGGGACCATAATTAACTGCAACACGTAATTTAGGCAGAAGTGGGATGCTCTTATTTGAGAGTAAAATTAAGAATATAATTTTATTTGTAATCTCCAGATATGAATTAACACTAAAATTACCCTCCCAAAACCGAAGAGATAAAATAATCGTACATAAGATTATTATTATTTAGTAGTGTAATATGCATCTGTACACACCATCTCTCTGTCTCTCTCTCTATTCCTCACTTTGATACTGAAATGTAAGAATTTACATTTTAAGGACAAAAACCTGATTATTAGGAATTCCCGTTTTAATCTATCTATCTATCTATCTATCTATCTATCTATCTATCTATCTATCTATCTATCTATCTATCTATCTATCTATCTATCTATCTATCTATCTATCTATCTATCTATCTATCTATCTATCAGATAATTTATAATTTGTCTCTGTCAGCTAATAGACATTTCACAGGGTGCTGTGTGTTTTTTACGGCAGTGATGAACATCGCCACCCCACGGAGTAAACAAGCCAAGTGAAAAACGCGTTATCCAGAGAGACCTACTTGTGGCAGGTTGTCGTAAATTAGCCGTGTTTGGGTCCATATCAGGAGCCGAGGAAGAAGGTGCAGAAGACGCCATCAGTCCAGGAGAAACACCTCACAGCTTTCAGACTGAAAAAAGAAAAAAACACACTGCACGGAAAATATGGAGATTTAGGATAAAACTAACTGATGGCACAAATAATACTGTCCTATATCTTATACACTGCTTACAAAATAAAAGTAAGCGTTTTTGTTTTCAAGGAATCTCTAGCATAATTTCACGCATCTGTGATATTCCTTCTGAAATGGCAGTAATTCACTCCACGTCACAAGGATAATTTGTCTTGCGCCGCGCGCGCCCAGGTTCTGTCATGTTCAGAAATGCGCTCTCAACAGCGCACAGCGCATCCAAAGCGCGAGAAATCAGCAACACACTTAAGAAATAACGAAAAGAATTGTAGGTAAGTTCCGAAAATAACCCGACCTATGTAACTTGGTATTTTGGATGGCGATCCGGTTCTTGTTCTCCATACACACAGGCCCCTCTGAGCTCCAGCGCGCAGCAGACCGTGAAGTCTGACTTAATTGGCTCTGTAAAGAGGTCTTTATATCGAATCATTTAAAACGCAGAAATGAAGAATCTGCTCACCTCAACCACAGCATAACAAAGGCGAGGAAGTCAGGACAGAAATAATAATTGTGAAGGCATTATTAGTGTTATGATGATGACGTTGATAAATACTGTTTCTTTGTGTTTAACCGATGCGCCCCCACCCTCAAAAAAAAAAAAAAAAAAAAAAAACAAAAGGGAGAGAAAATGATTAGAAAAATAGTGACTTAATGAATTCTCAATTAAGATCTTTAAATATCTTCAAATAACGCGCATTATTCACTGTCGGGGTTAGTGAAATGTGGCCCAAAAATCATCGCGCTGCTCATGTGTAAAATTACACCATGTTTTTAGATCATTATTTTGCCAGACCTGTGCCTGTAAGATCACAATATTGGCATAAACTGGTTTATATCTGCACGTGCATTTATTATCATCGAATATAAAAAGCGCAGTTTAGTTTCTGCTCCTCTTTCAAGTATTCTTATCCTCCTAACAACCTAGAAGAGAAAACAACGCAGAAGGTGAGCGCTTACCTTACGAAGTCACAGGTGTCACAATAAAATCCAGAAAAACGGAGGCACACGGAGGATGTTTCACACCGCGTGATATGGCTGTGAGGCACTTGACATCAGAAAACCACAAGAATTCACATGAACAAGAAAGTAAAAATCCGTCCAGCGCCAAATCTTGATTCAATGTTTATCCTTCAAAAGGCGACAGGAGAATCTCCTAAATTCACTTCTGCTGTATTTTTCCACCGGTTTGTATCCACTGGTTTGTCTCGAGACTATTATATGGACTCGAGCCATCAGACACATGAAGTTTAATTCTCCGAGTAATATATATATATATACACGTCAAAATACCGTGGGAGTGAGACACCGGTGAGTGAGAGAAGGAGAGAGAGGGAGGAGAGAGTCAGAGAGAAAAAAGAGGACGAGCTCAGGGTTTTCTTGTTGTTGTTTTGGAGAGAAACGATAAACATTTTTTTGTCTATTCTAATGTAACAAAATTTTAGGAATTAGTTTTTTTCATTTATTGCATGACTTGTGGATTTGACCCATGTAGCCTGTAACCTAGATGAGACGTCTGGAACTCCGACACCCACGAGGTGGCAACAGAGAACAGACCAATTTGAACTTGAATGAAATATTTTTGGGCAGCGCCCTGGGAAATCACTTGAGCTGCTCTGTTTATGCCTGTAAGATGGTTTGTTTCAGAACCTCTGCTGATTACGCTTGTCAGTACTGATGACAACTTTTTTTGATTGTTGTTAATTATACGTGCGCAGCATTATTATTATTTTCAGCACCTGGACAGCTCCACTCGGTCAATACAGAAGAGACCGGGGCTAGTTGTCACGTTTTTTTTTTTTTTTTTTTTTTTTGCAGTCAGTCATTATTTCGCAGGGTGGGTTTTTCGATATTCAAATCCTGTAGGCGCAAGTTTTGACAACAAAAAGTATTTGAACGCACACGTCGTTATTTCCTCTTAACGCATTGTGATTTTATTGTGTTCACATGTACAACAACAATAGTATCAATCTCACTTTTGAGAATAAAATTAGCAAAAATTATAGTTTAAAATAAATTTTGGATTTAGCACACAACCACTGCTATAGAAAGCATTTGTATAATTGGACTTATACTCAAAATATTATAGTATATACTATAGAGACAATCTAATAAACAATGTTCTAATGTACCAATTGAGCTAAGAAAAAGTTATTTCTGGTTGTTTTTTCTTATGTGTACGTTAAGGGAACATTCCGTTTTATCATTATGGGAACGTTTTGAATGTTCTCTGAAAATTCTAAAACAAGTATTTACATTTTAAAAAAAAAAGTTAGATGAACGTCCAACTAAAACGTTTCAGAAAAAAAAAAAAAAAAAAAAAAACCTTCCCAATTCCATGAATGTATAAATGTTTTTGGGCTTACATTTTGAGAAAAATATTAAAGACCAGATAACTTTGAACGAACATTCTATTAACGTTATTTGGAAGAACGTTTGTTCACAACGTTAAGACAACCTTTTCAGAATGTTAGCCAACAAAGAACGTTTCTTGTTATATGGAGAGGTTTTTGATATTTTTGCAGTGTGACAACTAACCCCGGTTCAAACTGTGAAACAATATTGTTGTTTTTCCTCCGGCGCAGTAATGTCTTGCACTTTTCTGAACAACTAAACTGAAAAAGTGTAGTAGGAAATAGCTACTTTATTGTCTTAGGACATATATAGATTACAATTCACGCAGAATATGATTTAAAGTCCAGTCAGTATTAGACATAACTGTGCATACATCAAATTCTAAACATGACACACATTGTTTATGAGCATTAGATATATTAATACTAAAGCAATACTGTATGTGATTAGGACCACTAGATCTAGTAGACTCTTTGTTTGTTGTTTATTTATGATGAAGATGATAATGTATCATCTGTGCTGTCAGTGGACTCTTCATCTGTGTCAGAGGATTCATCATCTGAGGACTCATCATCATCTTCAACATCATCATCATCATCAGATGTGTCATATTCATCAGATTCATCATCATCATCATCCTCATCTGATTCCTCATCCGCTCTAGAATTTATAATCATATACAGATAAAGAAGGTGAATTCAATACACTTTATTTTCAAATCTTTGCTGACACGTTATTAAAGTTACTCTTTTGGAACATTGCTTCTATTTAATTAATGGTATTTATTTTCATTCATGTATGCAGTGCTTATGAAAACATTTCTGGTTAAAGCAATTTAGAAGTTCATGTCACTATGTTAATTTAAATACTAAAGAGGAAAATCATAGTAAAGCTTATGTTTTTGTCATAAAAATTGAATTTATTCAATTTGAGGGTCAAAGAGTAATAGAATATCATGTCCAAAAAACAAAAACAATAAACAGATAGATAGAAAATTAATAGATTATAATCTCACCTATCAATAATTTTTCTTCAATGAGAGGCAGAAAGCTCTTGGCCTCTGAGTTCTGGGGCTCATAAATTAAAACTAAATTTAAAGAATGATAAAAAACATCAGTATCATGATGTGAGAAATGCCAATTGTAAACAACACTAATTCACATGACTACTTACTCATCTGACAGAGTTTTTTGGCAAGTTGGTAATTCTTTGTCATTATGGCCTGCAGAAACTGGATTCATAGAAACAAAAACAGAACGTTTGTTTAGTCAGTAGTCATTTTCAAACACATCAGATACATGACGTGCCATTAATGCCTCACCTCTGCAAACAGTTCTAGTGGCACATGTCCTTCAGCACTCTCATTTCCATCCTCTTCACTCTGCACCTCATGAGGATCCTGGTCATTTGCAGACAGCACTACTTGAGGGGCCTGGATATGGAGTTCATGCACACTTACTGACTGGACATCACATTCTCCTTGTTTCTCTAATGCAAATTAAAAAAGAAAAATTAAATCCAATTTTGGACACCGTGGGTATCAAAAAAGGTTTTGGGAAATGTGAGACAAATACATTTTACAATAAATGTGTTAAAAAGGACTAACGGATAAAACAGATTCAGTACCTGTCATAATAGGGGGAACCTGTTTAGGTAGTTTATGTCCATGCGTGGTTACATTTCTGAAGGACGGAGCTTTAGAGGCATTATACCCTCTGCTGCTGAAAAAAATGGGTGATAAAAGGTAAACTATTAGAGATCACTGGAGCGAATGAATGCCATCAGCTTCCTTGCTTTATGCATACACGGCCCATAAACCACATCCCATGCATGACCCAAAGAGCATGCTGACCGGAATACAAAAAGCCACTGATGCACTCAAATTAAAAATCTAGTATTGGTCATTTATCCTTATTCTCTAGTATAGAAAACTTGTTGCTTTTAGTTATTATTTTCTGATATTAAATACTTTTGTTTTTACCTCTTGGAACTGTGTATGTCTTTGAGTGTGGTATCTGATGTTTCAGGGTTCAGGGAAGGATTCTCCTCTGTCTTTTCACCAAGTTTTGCTTTCTGTTGCCTATACAAAACCAAAACCAAAGCATCTAAATGATGGTTGAAGTGGGCAGTACAATAAAAATATTATCATACAAAATATTCTCTCTTCAAGTAAAAAAGTTTAAAGGAAGAGTTCACCCAAAAAATAAAAATTTGCTGAAAAAGTCCTTACTCTTAGCCCATCCAGATTTTGAGAAATTAAGTATTTGATTTTTTTTTTTGAGAATGATGCTCTGCAGTGAATGGGTGCCGTCAGAATGAGAGTCTGAACAGCTGATAAAAACATCACAGTAATCCACACCACTCCAGTCCATCAGTTAACAACTTGTGAAGTGAAAATATGCATGTTTGTAAGAAACAAACTCATCATTAAGATGATTTTAAATTATCACTTCTGGCCAAATTATGATTCCATAATCCATAATAATGTTTTCTCTAGTGAAAAAGTCCATCTCCTGTTGTCCATGAAAATCCACAGACATATTTACTTAGAATGGATAGTTTATAAACGATGCTTGATCTGTGCATATTTCTTTCCTGATTCAGACAAAACTACTTTCACTGGAGAAAGCAATATTATGGATTATGGACATATTTTTTAGCTGGAAGCAACAGTGTGAAGTTAAAAACATCTCAAAGATGGATTTGTTACTTACAGAAATGCATATTTCCACTTCACAAGTTGGTAACTGATGGACTGGAGTGGTGTGGATTGCATGTGGATTATTGTGATGTTTTTATCAGCTATTTGGACATTCATTCTGACGGCACCCATTCACTGCAGAGCATCCACTGTGGTGAGCATTTTTCCAAATCTGTTCCAATGAAGAATCAAACTCATCTGAATCTTGGATGGCCTGAAGGTGAGTAAATTTTCGGCAAATTTTAAGTTTTAGGTGAACTGTTCCTTTAATTTACCCCAATTCTTTTACATTGACCTGTTGACTGAGAGCTGCATGGGCAATTTATGTTTGTTAATCACTGATATAAAATGTCTCTACTGATTTTACCTCATGGATCTTGGAGTTTTGAGTTTCATATTTGTTGGCTCAGAGTTTATAGAAGGTCCCTGTACTTCTGTCTTTCCACTGCGTTTTGGTTTCTGTTGCCTGCACAAAATTAAACAAAGCACCTAATACAGTTGACACTGACATGTTTTATTTTTATTAAATTTTTTTAACTTCAGTAAAGCATATTGTATATGTATCCAAAAAGCATGTTGTATCCAAAACACCTCTTATTGATCTGAAAATCCAGTCACCATTGTTCACTTCAGAGGTCAGGATTTATCAATGTGAAATCATAGTGACCTAGTAACACATTTTAAAACCTACTTTGGTTTCCATTCCACTGACTCTTTTGCCACTGGATCTACAGAACAAAGCAGGTAAAGTCATTCACCATTTCAGAAGAAAAATAAGCCTTAAGGAAACCAAGGCAGACGTTGTCATGTGCATGCAGCTACTAAATGTTGCAAAATGGTTGCTATAGTTATGTGTGTATATTAGATAGATATTAAATCAGACTAACACCTAGATTATTTTACCCGCTGAGCTGCCAATCACTGGTTTTAAGGGTGCAACTTCCTTTAGCAGAAACAGAAAATAAAGACTAAATATGAACAAGACTTAAGTCAAAGCAATACTATAAAATTATATATATATATAAACAACTAAAATAGCACAATGATCAATTCAGATAGAATTTTGTCTGATGATATGAAAGAAAACACAATATCAATATCTAAATGGATCATAAAAACAAATGTAGATTGTCCTGCCACTGACCTTTTCACTGACTTTGGATGCAACCTCTGAGGGTCTTCCAACACACTGTAAACTTTCAATAAATAATAAAAAAGTTTTTTATTTATTTATTTATTTATTTTTTAAATGCAGACATGGTAAAGCCATTATATAAATTCCAATAAACATGTTTATTGAACAACTTATAAAAATGTTTGAAACACAATTATGTGTACATGTTGAGATAATGTTAAAAGCTTTAAGCAGGGCACATGATATTATTTAAACATACAGTATAGCTAACAGTCCACTTGAGGAAAGTTAGATCAGTCGTGATGTACAGTATTGCCTGTAATTCAAGAATCTGTTGAATATTTTAAGCCTTGAACACAATCAGAGTCACATTCCATCGCAACGATTACAGCGAACAAAGCGAACCAGCCATGTATAAAGAAAAAGTATAAACTGTTTGAAAAATGACGCAGATAATATGTCATGCAAAACATAGGCTAATACATTAAAAGTGCCATGAGCGTCCTTACCTGTTCATCTGTGCGAAGTGCCTAACTTTATATTTATAAAGATCTGTCGACTGTATTTGAGAGCTGAAGGGGTGATATTTTTCAATATATCTGTCATAAAATTTTAAATCTACACTTCTTTAAAGTTTCTTTAGACTTTCTGAAGCCTCGGTGCGCTTTGAGAGCACTGGAAGGTTGCAGCGGACGAGCGTCCTGTTTCCATAGAAACCAACATGCTCCTTCCGGAACGAACGTCTTACGTCACAGTGACACAGTCCCAAACAAAATACAAACACAATATATTTGTCTTACACAATATGTTACAGCATAAAATGAATAATAATAATAATAATAATAATAATAATAATAATAATAATAATAATAATAATAATGAACAGTGGTCCATGAGGATTTTAAACTTCCAAATTATTAAAAAGCGACTAAATTAGTGTATTTTTGGTGTCCTAAAAAATAATTATAAAAATAATTAAAATAATAATTTAAAAAAAACCCCGGCAAAACAGTAAATGTATAAAAATAATTCACACAAAAAATAGTATACACTTGATTTAGCCCATAAGAGTACTGTCTTTTTGAAAACGAAGGTAATAAATACCAGCTAATGTTTTACTTAAGTTACACCTCTCAAGTGTTTGCCTGTACAAGTGAACCATACTGCACAGGGGAAACCTTGACTAGCCTAGTTCTCCCACATTACTTTAAAATGTCTTAGGGTCAAAACCATCTCTGTATAGACATTTACCTCAAAGTTCTAACTATGCAAATGCTTTTGAACATTTCTCAGAAAGAAAGAAAGAAAGAAAGAAAGAAAGAAAGACTTAATCCACATCTTTTGAGCATGTTGTCTTATAGCAAGATGCCTCAAAGACATCAAACAACCAGCTTTTCTGTTATATTGAAACAACAAACCAATTATGGAAACAACTGAGCAAACATACAAAAATGTAAATCCAGCACTGTTTTGTCCAGCAAATACTGTAATTAATAAAATATATAACATTTACAAACAAACGTGACAACAAGCCCCAATATGAAGGTGTTTGAATTCAACTTGAATTAAAAACGCACCCCAACATTTTATATTTACTGAGATGGACCGTGAAAAGTGTTCACAAAAAGCACTGAACAGTCTAAGACTTTTGTTCAAGAGTTGTGATGATGTGATCCAGCACGGGGAACAGCGGTCTGTTCTTGTGCATCAGGTGCGTCTTCAGGTGCTTGGCCAGGTGGTCACTGCGCGTGAAGCGTTTGGCGCAGTCCGGGCACGTGAAGCGCTTCTCACTGGTGTGCGTGCGCGCGCATGTGCCTCTGGAGCTCGTCCGAGCGCGTGCGCATCCAGCTGCAGACGAACGGACGCTCACCTGCGTGCCACCTCAGATGCGCCTTCAGGTGCGACGACTTGCCGTACACCTTCCCGCAGGGACGTGGCACACGTGCTGCTTTCTCTTTGACAGTTGGGGCACATGCACCTCCAGGATCTCCGCGACTTATGTGCAGCAGGGTGGCAATTTGGGACTGGTACTGGTCGAGCTCAGGGTGGCCCAGAACACACCCACGGCCAAGGGGGATCTGAAAATTATGTGTTGAGGAGTGAATGGCAGTGCCGGCGTCCTGCAGGGTCCACCATTGTTCCAAAGGTCCAGAGTGCGTGGCTACGTAAGCAGAAATTGACGCGGGAAGAGTAGCGCATGCGGTCGGACCAGGCAACATCTTCAGGGGGCAGAATTCATAGTGTTCCGTCGGGGGCTGTCAGTGGCATTTCGTGGTGTGGTTTTAAAGTGGTTTGGAGTTGCTGTGAGAAATTTGCCTGTGTGGAACCATCACTTCCCCGGGGATGAAAAAGCTTAGGTGGGGAACCTTCATATGGGACGTGCTGATGATGCTTCATGGATCTGGATGCACGGGTATGGCCGATGCGATTACAGGTGTCTTCCAGCAACATCAAGGGGGATCCTTTGATGGATTCTGTGGTCGAGTTTGTCGTCCGATCCTACGAAATAAAAACCAATACTTGAAAATTACGTTTGATTGATTGGTACTCTAATCCAATTCTTGATTCTGGCACTTATTGAAAGCGATTTAAAGAGTGAGAACCACTGCTCTAAATGACACTTGGACCATTTTTTTTTGTGTGCAAATGCATGCTCAAAGTGAATCCTTAAAATAATTAATCCCAGCTCAAACATGCACGCTTAAAATCCATCAAAATGATAAGTTTAGGACAGTTCACTTCAGAGAATTCTCTTTACGCACCTGAAGGAGAGCTTGCAGTGGGTCATTGCGCATTATGGCAACTGCAGTTATTCCACACCAATGAAACCTTCTTGAGCCAGAATCCTTACAGTTCCCAAAACTGCGCTCTTCAAACAACTCACGGGAGAATCATGGAGCAAAGTGAACACACTGGCATGATTTCATTGAGTTTGATCAGAACGAAGAGTTTTGCCTTTGAAGTTTACCGCTGCCCAATCACCAAAGAATAACGGAAGAGCTCAAATCCTTTGAGAGTTTGGTGCTTTGGATAATAAAAGAATTGAATATTTGGAGGGTGAGATGGGTAGAGATGAAGGAGGGGCAATTAATGAATTAATTAATCAATCTGGATTAGTTGAATGGATCAAAGAAATAATAAAAACTTAGAGTATAGGTCACTGAAGACATAAAATTTATTGTGGCTTATGTTTATGAGGAGGAATACAATTCTTTTCTTTGGATAATGCATGTTAATTATCAAAATAGGAAAAGTTGCAACTTTATTTAACTGAAATAAATAAAGAGGTACCTACTGTACACAGGTTCGGTTTTGCCTTGTCAAATATATAAAAGAGAAATAAATAAACAAACACACATAGATGGACTGCTTACCAATGAAAGTTTTTTCTAAAGCTCCATTTAGGAGAAAGGAAACAAAACAATGCACAAGTTTATAAAATTGTGTGGATGAAAAATATATGTAACTTGATTAGTCTGTTTTATTAAAAGTTTATATTTGTAATAAAATATATAAATATACAATATAAGTTAAACCAGTACAACATATCATAGCAACAAGTTTTTCAGAAACATAATTACAATTTGAATGTCCCAGCATGCACAGCAAAATCTGAAATGAATTTCTCTTTTGGATTATTTGCCCTATATTTCATTTGGAATAAATAAAGAAATAATGGAACATTAGGGAGGGATTTAACAAAAACAAAAAAAACAAACAATGGGTTTAACACAGATAACCATTCCAAATGAATATTACCTTAGTTAGGATTAAATTAGAAACCTTTATTATTTTAATAATATATTTGGAATATATTTGGCAACAAAATTCAGAATGGGACCAATGTAGAACTGGACTGTTTTTTTTTCTTCATATTTTTGAGAAATTGTACAAAATTTAAATCTGTACAATGATAAATCAGATGCACATTGATACATACTGCACAAAAAAACATGAAAACTTTAATAAATTTGAATACATATTTTTTTCACCAGTTATTTTGGTGAAAGTTTGAATTTAACATTTTAAAAGATTTAACAATGATTTTAAAAGAGCAGCATGCAACTTGCTGACCCATTCATGATGACGCAGTCAGAGGACATGGTAAAGAGGCAGCGTGTGGGAGGCTGGGCTACTGAATACCTCTTGAAGTACTTACAAGGGTGTCTAGAACTAGAGCAACATCTGTGGCTTTCTACAACAAAGCAGAACTCTGTTCTTTCATGGCACGCAGCTTTAAAGTCTCATGAAGACAGAAAGCAGCCATTGTTCTCTCAGGCCTACATGAAGGCCCTCCAACTTGGGTCTCTTTAATTTAAAAGTTTCCCCCAGTAATGCGATAGTTCTCTCCTGTTTCCCTTAGTGGACCTTTGAGGTGAAGCCTGGTTTTGTGTTTAAAAGCCAGAGTTCTGGCGGGAAGTTTAGCACTGGGTCATGAACTGTGGGCCGTTTGAACTGGTTTGCATGTGTGTGGTACATGGTCCTGTTCAAGAGTACATAAGCTGACGAATGCAGTCATATAATTATTCCAGAGTTACTGTTAATGAATGGGTATTTTAAGGTGTGTATATATACACTTTAAGAAAAAGGTTTGGAAAAAGGTACAAAAGCTGTCACTTGGGTAGTTCCCTTTCAAAAGGTACCAATATCCACCATTTAGGTCCTAATATGTACACTTTAGATAATAAATAATATGTACTTTTAAGTTACTAATATGCACCTTTTAGGGATAACTGAGGTACAGAAGTATACCTTTTAAAAAGATACTGCCCCAGTGACAGCTTTTGTACCTATTTTTCTGAGAGTGCACTGTGACTTTGTGTAAACCTCAGATTTCTCATCAAATCTTTTGCAACCCATGTTATTTTTATTTTTAATGTATCACAACATTCTATTTCATCTAGTGTGCAATAGACCCCTTAATCGCCTACGTCACTGTGACGTCACCGCTCTAGCTGGAGGCAAAACATAACGAAGAACTCATAGCAGGCGCGCTAAAAGTTTGAGGTTTTGACTTTAAAATGTCGTCTTGTTGTGTTTTTGGCTGCCAGAATAGAAGGAACAGCACTTTTGGTTCAAAACTAAAGTTTCACCGGATCCCGGCCGACATTCCTTCACAAAATCAAGAAGACAATTGTGGTGGTTGAATGCAATACGGCGTACAGACTAGACAGAGACGATCAGAAATAATGCTCGTGTTTGCAGTGCACACTTCATATTAGGTAAAATAATCTATGCATATGTACTGGTGTGTTGGTTTTATCTAGTACAAATCAGCAAGTTTATGTTTTATAGGTGAAAAGTCGCCAACCTCCAGCGCATGCGCTATCTTAAATGTTAAACAAACATACAGCGATAGATGTGTGTGCCATCCTTTGAATGGTCTCTTAAAATAATCCACATTACTAATCATAGTTAGCCCAGCGATAGGTTACATTAGACAATAAGCCTTGACATAATTCCCCAAACCACCCGAAAGTAATTCATATGTTGTCTAGGAAATATCCTAAACCTGGTTAAAATGTTTCCAATGAGAACAAGATACAAGAACTACACCAGGCTTAGCTAAAAATAAATAAATAAATAAATTAGGCTACTGTAATGTTATCCACTCGTCATTATATTTTGGTCAGATAACCAGTTTGGTCAGTGAACTGAGTGATCAACTGAATTAATTGATAAATGTATGCTAACTCCCACTTTTTTTTTTTTTCTTTTTTTTTTTTCACGGTCCCGCAGAGTCAGTGACTGTACATATTCGGACAGATCTGAACCTTCTTCTGCATCCATGTTTAATAAATCCCTCCTAAAACGTGCTAGTTTACGCTGGTCTACATTGCGTCCGCGCCTCTTTTTGCCTCCAGCTAAGCCCCGCCCACCCGTTTGCAATGTTTACAAACTTTTAAGGGGTCTATACAAAATGTCCTCTGGGAAATTATACTGTTATTTGAAAACAGGCTTGTTAGGCTTATTGGAAACAGCAATTTAGCAACTGAGAAATTCAGCCATTTAATTTCCAATTACTTTAATCTCAGTGTTATTTCTTACACCATTTTCTCACAGTCTTGTTTACATTTGATTTATTAATTTGGTAGATACTTTTAATAAAACAAACAAACAAACAAACAAACAAAAAAACACTCAAAGTAGTATTGTAATAGTGCAGAAATCTTTATATATTTTCGTTGAAGTGCACATAAACAAACAGACAAACAAACTTAAAATATTAGGACTGATTGTTAATAGATTAAAATAACTAAACATTTTTAACTAGAAAGACTGATAGTATTTTCTTGTAAAATGTACTATACAATAATCTTTATTCATAACTTCGAAAAATCATTTTTTACAGTAGGGCAGAAGTGATTAGATATATACACTGAAGTATTTATCTCTTAAATCAACCAACTTAATGCAAACAAAACAAACAAACAAATAAAATGCATACAAAATGTAGGACTGCTTGTCAAAATTAAAATAAATCATTTTAATGAATCATGTTTTTTGAGTTCCTTTGTAGATAAAAAAACAATACATGTAATGTGTATATCTTGTTTTCATATTTTTTTTTTGTGTGTATATATAGTGTGAGTATAATTTTTATTTTGTGTTGAGCTAAACTTAAACAGAAATATGAAACAGCGTTCCGCATTTTTATATCTAAATATGCACATGGGTAAAAAAAAAAAACGTTCTGTTTTTATTTGTGATAAACACTGTAAAACAAAGTTTCATATGTAACCTTATTCATATGTTAGCCAGAGGAAAACCTCTGGTTATGGAGGGCTGGATTCCACGTCTTCTCAGCAAAAAGCAGTTCTTCATTACAAATTTTGGATTTCGCTAGGCATGACAATTAATAAAAGCTTGTTATCGGGTCAGAAGAGCCTATAGGGAGGAAGATGCCTGTTAATAGAATCAGTACGCTTTCAACATGCACTCCAGGGTGTGAGAGTGACCCAGTTTACATCAGACCTTTCCTTTGAGGGACACCGAACAAGAAAGAGGGAACGAGAGAGAGAGAAATGATAACATTGAGTCTAGTCTGTAATTATTCCTGTGGTAATGGTTACTAGAGCAGATCGGACATGAATCAATCAGAAGAGTTCTGGGCAAATTAGCTTGATCTGTATGAGCAGTATTTATAATATTTGCAGTATTACCTGTGAGTGCTTTACATTTACCAGCATCATGACATTTTTGTGTATTGTTAATATTTACACGTATGTTCTAGGTCCTGAGACTCATCACCTTTTTTAGCATTTAAAATATTTTTCTTTCATTTTGAAGGGTCCTGCTGTGTGAAAACAGTAAAGTACAACAGTCTAAACTTACTTCTAAAACTGCATTAAATGAGTGCCACAACGCTGCAGAATGATAAAGAGCTGTAGGCTGCCATTAGAGACGGTGTGTGAATGAGGTAGTTCAAGACAAGAGCTGCTCGGCTAATGATGTCTGAACCAGGTTTGATGAGCACATTTCCTATTCCCCAGAAAGCACATCAAAGTCACAATCAATGTTCATTAAAGTACCAGCCATGGCCTTGAACAAAGTTGCACTGCTGTGTTTCTGAATGCCTTCGCTGAGATGATATTCTGATGCAAATACCTGCAGCTGAAAAGATGGTGGAGGAGCTGATATCTGTGCAGGCTAAATCTGCAATTTTCTGTGACTTCAGAAGGAAATCTGGGAAATTCTGTCACTAAAAGACGTTAAAAAGTGTTGAGAGCGATATTTGCTCTCAATATAACTAAATAAATGACCATCAAGGGCAGGCATGTTTTGTGAAGGGCAATGTTCAAAACAGGATTTTTGAGAGATTATAATTTTTGAGATATTATACACATTATAAAGCAGTTGATTCAGATCAGCAAGATTTATTACTTACTGATCTACTGATCACTTACTGACTGTTAATGTTTTATATTAACAGTGATATATATTTTTTGACGATTCTTGAGGATTTCATTTATTTGAAATTTGAGAATTTCTTGGGGGGTAAAAATGTTAATTCACTTAATTCATCCTTGTTTTACTCAAAAAATCTTACTGACCCCAACTTTTAAATGTGTAGAATAATAAATCAATCAATCTAATATACATTGCACACAAAACATGCAAGTTTTAATCTGATTCGTCGGGGTTCATGTGTTCTGTCAGTTTGATAACAGTTTGTCAATTTTCATAACACTGATGTCAGATCTACTCAAAAAATCATGCTTTGGTACTCTGCATTAGATTATGACATAACAATGAATAATTATGACATTAAATGTAAAAATTATGGGATACTAAGTAATAATCATAGAATAAAAAGTCATAATTATGACATAAAACTAACAATTAAGATAACAAAAAATTGCCTATGCCAGTTTTAACTTTTTACCTCATAATTATGACATAAAAATGAATAATTATGACAAAAACTGGCTTCTTAATCTCATAACATCTCACAATTTAGAGATTTTAGCTCATAATTATATTTCAGAATTTTAACATTTTAAATTATGACATAATTTCAACTTTTATTTATGACTTATCTATATTTAATTCACAATTTTTACATTTTATCTCAACTATAACCCAGTATCTCATAATTAACTTTTTTTTTTTTGTCATAATTATGATTGACCAAAGTTTCTCAATGAAATTTTCCACTTGTTTCATATGAGCTCAGTAGTTTGATTTCAGTGTGTAAAAATTAGTTAATAATTAAGATTTTCAACAATTCATAATTATGATTGACCAAAGTTTTGAGTTTTGTTTTCTAGGGCAATTGCACATTAAACCCAATTAAAGAGGGAGTTGTTCTTGAAATATTTTTCAGTTCCATTCTTATATTTATTAGTTAATAATTAAGATTTTCAACAATTGACACTGAATTGACAAATAAAGTCTGATACAATATACAGGAGCTCCATTAATCAGCATTCTCTCTTTCTCATGTGCACACTCTCTCTCTCTAATTCAGCATGAGATTACCCTTCATCATCTATTAACCCTGACTGTCCCGGGAGACTGAGAGGTGAAGGTTCCCGAGGGCCTCTTGCAGCAGCTGGCTCTTGGGGAATCAGATTCTTTTTTTCATCTCCCGTCCCTCGGGAGAGATGCTCGTTTTCTGCCCTCCAGCCAATCTCAGCACTGCTGCTGAATTGGCAGCCAATTTATTGTCTATTTTTAGATATTTTTTTGAAAAGAGGCTGAACACCTAGTGATAATGAAGAAGCGATGGGATCAATAATTCCTTTTCTAATCCACATTTTTATCTTGTTCTCCACGGTTCATTAACTTCTGAAATGGAGAAATGTCACTAAACTTTATCTTCAGGGACTTTGAATATTTTTTCACTGTTAAAAAAAGAGTAGATAAAATACAAGGTAACTTGATGTCTGCCTCCGGGAACACCAGAAACACACTGATACTGCTGGTAGCCCAATCAGTCATAGACACATTTAGCTTTTGTTTGACAATGTACAAATATAAACTGAATTAAATATTAAACAGATATAAAAAACACTTTATGATTTACTGCAGAGAGATGCTGGTGAAACACAAGTATATTCCCTTGAATTTGGTTTATGTATATTGTGTGCATAATGTACACTGGGGTCTAAAATTTAAAGACATCATAAAAAAACATGCTTTAGTAACTCGTAATTAAGACACAAAAAAGTCAAAATTATGAGATACTAACTCATAATCATGAGATAAAAACTAAATCATGACAAACTAAGTAATATTTATGATAAAAACTCAAAATTATGAGTTATAAATTAAATTACGACAAAATTCAAAATTGTGTTAGCCTCATGGGGAGAGTGCAAACATATAGCTCAAGTGCGCTTTGAGCATCCTGAGTTTGAGTCCCGGCTCACGGACCTTTCCCAATCCCGTTCCCCTCTCTCTCCCACTTCACTTCCAAGCTGTCCTATCATAATAAAGGCAAAAATGCCAAAAAAAAAAAAAAAAATCCAAATTTTGAGATTAAAAGATTTGACATAAAATGTCAAAATCATGAGATACTAAGTCATAATCATGAGATAAAAAATGAAATCATGAGATCATAAAATACTTAGTAAAGATTATGATAAAAACTCTAAATAATGAGATACTAAGTATTATTTTTGATAAAACTCAATATTGTGAGATCATAAATGACAAAAAGTCACAATCATGAGATATTAAGTCAACTATGAGATAAAATGTCAATTATGTAAGTAAAAATCATGAGATACTAAGAGATAATTATGATAAAACTTAAATTATGAGATACTACATCATAACTGAGATAAATTGTCACAATTATGACATTAAAAGTCAAAATTGTGACAACATTCTAATTATGACTAAAAAAATTGTCTGACATAGTTTCGACAAGTCATAATGACTTAGCATTTCATAATTTTGACTATTTATGCCATAACTGACTTTATGTCATTACATCTCCTTTTCACTTAATTTAGATTTTTTTTTTTAATAATTATAACTTAGTCATTTTGACTTTATACATCATAATTGAACAATCAAAGCATGATTTTTATTTTTCTCATGTAAAGGAAATGGGCTTTTATAAAAAAAAAGAAAAAAAAGAGAAAGGGTTAGAGTCTGTCTGTTGGTCTGATCATCTCAGACATGGATCCCATGTACAGTATATGAGACTGCTTTGATCAAACAGTATTGCTATTAGTAAAATCTGTTTGTGCAAGAGTCTTCAAACTAAATGATAATGTAATCCAATAACAGCGTATCCCTATAAGGATTAATCGCAAAATTATAAAGGGTTGTTTTTGAGAAACAAATTTCCAAAAAATAATGAGTTTTCATTGATTTTGTTTTCTGTGGGTGTTATATGTGATTTAAATCTTGATCACAGTGACTTTATTACCATGTTTTACTGGCCCTGAGATGTCATTTATCACAGTGAGAGATGGACGGTGGGTTACAGGCAATCTGAGGACGCTGATGATTACTGGAAAGAAACACATTCGTGGAGAGTTGTGTAGCATACTGATAATAACACACATTTATGGACAGGACGCGGCCCGGGTGTTTAATTCATCACAGGCCACAGACGAATGAGTGACAAATCTGAATAAATGAGTCAATTACAGGAGACGTGCTGTGTGCTTGTGCTTCACCTGCCTGATGTTTTCATTATAAATAATGGAATAACAACCCTGTGTCTTTCAATACGTTATAGTCCCAATAACAAACACAGCCTGGAAACGCAGAGAGCAAACAAAATGTTGTACATACTGTATTGCAACATGCTGCCCGTCTTTACGATTATCTGCATGCTTTGTGTTGTGTTTTACCGATTAGGCTGGAAATTGCAGGATCTTGTAGAATTTTACTTCCAATAGGAGAACCTCTGGGTTGCTTTTTATATGAAAACTAGTGACCGGGGGGCTCAAGAGCTCTAAAAAGGACCATAAAACACTCCAAAGCAATCCATGTAGTATTCTGTATTGCCAAATGGTAAAGACAGAATTTTAGTCATCATTTTCAAATGGCTTGAAATCCGTAAAATAAATAACTTCACTAATTACCTCATTTTTTCATAATTAACCTCATAATTATCTCATTTGAGTCCCACATGACTTATGTGAAAAGTTATGCAGAAGCATTATCATCAGTATTACTTATGTCATTAATGTTCAGCATCATTTATGACAAACACAGCATGTCTTCAAGTGCAAACACTACTGTACAAGATTTTTGAATGTTCTCTTCTGCTCACCAAGGCTGCATTTATTTGATCAAAAAATACAGTAAAACAGTAATATAGTGAAATATTATTTAAAATATTGGTTAAATAAATGTAATTTATTATTGTTATGCAAAGCAGAATTTTCACATGATCCTTCAGAAATCCTTCTAATATGCTGATTTGCTGCTCAAGAAACATTTCTGATTGCTACCAGTGTTGAAATAGTTGTTAGCTCAAAATTCTTTTGAAGAATAATGTGCACATGATTGTGAATGAGATTTGAGAGCAGATGTTGACTAAATTTAATTTTTTGAGTGAACTATTCTTTTAACATGATCCTGCAAACAATAAATATTCTCAAACACACACACACACACACACACACACACAGACAGAGAGAGAAGAGAGAGAGAGAGAGAGAGAGAGAGAGAGAGAGAGAGAGAGAGAGAGAGAGAGAAGGGAGAAAAAGGGAAAGAGTGAGCAGTGATAAATGATATGGACTCCGGTGGCGGTGACAGATAGAAGCTGTTAACAGGGGTCAGAATTAGTCTCTGTCTGCCATAAACCTGACTCCTCATTAGAGAATGGGACAGTAGAAGCCAAGAAGCTCTGTAACACCTGGAGAGAGCTGTGAGCTCAGGATAATTCATATTAAAACTGCTTATGCTAACCAGACAGAATGACTCCTAATTATGGAATGGAAGTTAAATTATTGAATTGGTTTATTTTATAGTATTGAATTTATGAATATTATTTGTATATTGAATTGTGTTACTTTAAAAATGTTGTTTATATATACACTGTTCAAAAATTTGTTGTCTTTTTTGGAATAAATTAATATTTTTATTCAGCAAGGATGCATTAAATTGACAGTAAAAGTGACAGTAAAGAAATTTATAATGAAGATTTCTTTTTCAAATAAATGCTGTTCTTTTGAACTTTTTATCAAAGAATCCCGGGGAGAATTTTTTTTAATAATAATAATATAATATAATAATTTATAATGATAAGAAATATTCCTTGAGCAGCAAATCAGCATATTAGAATGATTTCTGAAGGATTATGTGACACTGAAGACTGGAGTAATGATGCTGAAAATCACAGAAATAAATTACATTTTAAAATATTTTCAGATAGGAAAGTAATTTTAAATTGTAATTATATTTCACAATGTTAATATTTTTACTGTATTTTGGATTATATAAATGCAGCCTTGCTGAGCAGAAGAGACTTCTTTCAAAAACATTAAAAAACTTTTGCTTAGTCATATGATTGATTGTTTCAAATCTCTAGTTCAGTTCCTCTGCTGTGTGCATGTGTGTGTTGGCATAGATGTAGGTTATTTATAAGAGTGGGTTATGAAAGTGTCATGTGGTATAATAATGCCTCCCACACATAAATTATCATCCATAAGTGGTCTATGTATAGAGTAATTAACATTTCTTCAGCTGCTCAGCAGTCTGTGAAGCATCTGCAGCAGAACCACAGGTTTGTGATATGTGATAAAGGCTGTGGTTGTCTCAAAACAGATCAAATTTCAGATTAACTCCAAAAATACAATTGGGAGCAACAAACTCTGACCTAAAGCAAAAGAAGGGAAACACAAAGAGCCCTTTCAAAACTGTGATATTAGATTCAAATATCTGCATGATTTGTGGTATCGTGATTTGACGTCTGCAGCACAAACAGTGCTGGATGTTTTACTTGCTGATGTTTATTTATTAGCTTTAGGGAGTTGTGTGAATCATTAATCCTAAGAATGAGTAACAGAAGCAATTCTTTGACATTTTCTAAATCTGTGTTCAACGCTGTATCCATTATACTTCATTTTAAAAAAGCAGTTTGAGGTGACAATGCAATTGCTTCCAAATCCCTGTCAAAGCTATTGGCACCTTTTTCTTTTTGCTTTCCAAAAAATGCTAGGATACACAAACAACTTGCGATGTGAGAGGCTGCGGGGAGCCGTCTCAGACACAGCATGCAGAGCCGGCGTGTGGATGCTGGAAGTGTGTGTGTGATAGAAATGACACTAACAGAATCATTTCACGCTTGGTTGCACTCGCTCCCAGACACACAGATGTGTGCGTGCACACAGTCAGACCGGCTCTGTTCCAAACCCTAGTGAGCTGACTAGCAGGGTGATTATAGTTAACTAAACCATAATTACACAAAACCATAATTAAAAAATACAGACATATTAAAAAAGAAACAATAAAAAAAGACAAAAGCACAGTAAAATTACTAAAACTCTAGCAAAAAAAAAAAAAAAATGAAACCAGAAAAAAAAAACATTAAAATAATACTGCTGACTAGTTGTTTACAATTTATTTAGGCAGAAGGCAGCATCCTAACTTAAACTGAACCTCATAAGCAACTGAAACTCATAAGTTGAATGCTCTACATTGGCAGCAACAAACCAGTGCACAAGAGACTCAACTCACAACTGATTCCAATATAGTTTAGCATTAACATAGTGCTAAGCTTATTATTAAGTGTAATAATTTGTTAAATAGTTCATTTTAATTTGATTTGTTTATGAAAACTCTTTTCATCAATATGACGCAAAACTGAATCCATTTTAATACAATGAAGATCTTATTACAATACATTGTGATTGTTATAAACTGGTTTTTAAAAAAGATTAATCTTACTGGTTCCTGAAGCTTAACTAGTGGACTTTGTGACATCAAAGCTTGAATACACCTTAAATATAATTTAATTTGCACTGGATAAAAGCCTCCATCTTTTGAGGGAGCATGCATATAACCCCTTAAATACTGCCTATGTAGTGAGCTCACTAGTGTTTGGGATAGAGCCACACTTATCCTTATACACTAGGACTTCCACTTACTTCTCACCTTTTTACTTCCCATGTATTTCATTTTCCAACACATATGAAAACATGCAGAGATAGAGTATAAGAATCCACTACAGATAAGAGAGAATCAATTGACATATGAAAACATGCAGAGATAGAGTATAAGAATCCACTAATCTGTCGTATGACCTCTTGTTTCTCATTCTTATAGCCAACACCATAAGAAAACACATACACACAACAGGCCTGCGTAAGGCGGTGGGTTTGAGGCTTGCCATCTTCATGAATGGAGTTAATTGCACGTGAAAATTAGCATCAGGTGCCATCTGTTATGTAAATGCACTGTGATCGTTTCCTTAAGCACTTGCCAAACATTTATACCACTAAAGTCATGGTAAACGCATCACAAACCTGCATCACAAATGGTCAGCTTCATCGGCGCCATCAGCTTCATGTGTTTGCTATAAACTTGGGTTTCGGCTTGAATGCATTTAGAGAGACCGGTTAGAAGGTTCATTTGTACTGTGCAGTACATGTTCATGCCCAAATTAATCTGTCTAATATTGGATAAAATACTTGAGACACATAAATATGTTTAGTTATTTTTTTTTTTTTTTTGTTTGTTATTTGTATGGTTGTTTTATTTATTTTATATAATAAATGTATATATAACTTGCACAGTTTATAACTTGCAATTTTGAGAAATCTGAAGCTGTGAGATATAAATATAATATAAAAAGTCAGAATTTGCTTTAGAAAAAATAACGAAAAAAATATTTTATTGAATTGCCTCTTGGCAGAAGAATCCCTTCCTTTAAGATTAGCAGAGTATTTTATTGAAATCTCTTTAATATGATTATTTAAAGATTTAGAAGGATTATTTTTTTCTGTTTCTTGGAATGAATGAAATTGGTTTTATGTTATGATATTTTCAAAATTTTTTTATTTTTTTCAATCCCTCTATATATATAAATAAATCATGTTAAGTGCGTGAGATTTAAAAGCTATTATATAAATAATCATTTAAGTGCATAAGATTTAAGGGTACTGTTCTGTTACCAAACAAAAATTTTCTGACAGGATCTGGCATCCGGGGCTGGATCTGATATTTCTGGTATGGCGGCATGATCTAACACCTTTTATAAAATTCAACAAAGTCATATTCATATTTTAAATGTTACAGAATTCAAAAGGTGTTTCAGGAATGATGCAGATATAGGACCAGGTTGCTGGATTTTATAGTAATGATGATTATATATGTACTGATATGTATGATCAGGTTCACTGAATGAGAGATGTTAATCAGTGATGAGTATGTGAATAACCCTTACATAACTCACTGGACGTGCTGAGAGAAAATCGCATGCATCTCGCAATAAAAAACAGTGCTTGACATGCTCTTCTAAGAGCAACTAGACAATATAATTAGAGTGCTGAAACCCTAATGAGTGTGTGTTTGTGTATGCATGTCTTATCTCTGGCCAGAGCTGTTAAAAAGAACCATTCCTTATTTTCCATTATTAACCATGAGACAAAGCGTGCCTAAAACATCCAGGCTGCTGTCACTTTAATTGCCTTTCCTCAGGCTGCCTATTATCATATAAATGGAGATCAGTTAGTGCAGAAGATATTTCCTTCCTCTGAGTCACATGTCCAAGTGCTTTCTCGAGAGTGCTTTCTCTCACATGTATGTGAATCAGCGATCGGGCTGAAGGAATAAGATTCCTGTGACGTCAGTAGAGGTAAGATGGCACATGTGTGTGTGTGAGCGCGTGATGAAAGTGTCCAAACATAGAGCTTGTGTGATTGTCTGTATGAAGAGAGAGAGTGACAGGAGGAGAGGCATTAAGGACTGTGTGTGTGTGTGTGTGTGTGTGTGTGTGTGTGTGTGTGTGTATGAAGAGAGAGAGTGAGTGCGTGGCACATTGAGTGAGAGCGCCCACTTATTAACCTTGGCTTTGACCTCTGCTTTTGATTATGAGCAGAGAGGAATACCAAATGATGAGGAGCAGACTGCTTATGTCTTTACAGAGATTTATATTAATATCTAAATGAGGACATATACTGTAAAAAATTATTTTGAATTTAACAGTAAAAAACTGGTAATAATGCTACATTAAAAGTGTGTGTGTGTGTGTGTGTGTGTGCGCGCACATTGAGTGAGACGCCCTTTTAATTGGTTAACAATACGTTTCTGTACTATAATTGTTTTATGATTGTGGTTTTTTTTAGTGAAAAAGAACAAGAACATCTATCTATCTATCTATCTATCTATCTATCGTTCTATCTATCTATCTATCGTTCTATCTATCTATCGTTCTATCTATCCATCCATCCATCCATCCATCCATCCATCCATCGATCCATCCACCTTTTAAATAAGGTTATAAGTACAGCCTATTATCTGAGTTCAAAAGTAGCACTGGTGTCATTTATAAAGATGAACATCCTCTGCATATTATTGATTATTTAAATGCAGGATCACAGAAAGGCCTGTAAAGCATCTGATGATAAAGTCAGAGTAATAATACTATTGTATGTCTCGTTAGGATAAAACATCATGACATTTAGTTTGTTCAGTGGGGGTTCGATTGTGCTCTAAAATTAAAGTTCCCCCTGAGCTGCTCAGAGCTATTTAGGCAATCAGCAATCTTCTTATTATGCAAACAGGAACGCTGTTCAGATTTAGCCAGAGGAGGAGCGTTAGCACGGGAAACAGTACTGGTGGTTGGTTTGGTTTAGTAGTTGGTCTCTGTATATGTTTGGAGTAGTATATGACTTCAGCAATTTTCTCTATATATGGAATCCCTAGATGACCTACTATATTTGTCAATATGTGCTGTATACAATCAAAGCACAATACACTGTATTTTATATTTTTTGTTTTTTTGTGTATAGATTGATTTGTTTGATGAATATTGGCACAAAATTCGCTCCATATATTTGACATATATCTAAAAATCCTTTAAAAATGTCACTAGTTAAACTAAACTAATTAACAAATACTGTAAACAAATTTGCAGTAACAAAATACATCTTACAGTTGTATGTGAACATCTCTTTCATGACTCATTATTTGATTTAACTACAAAATGTTATAACGTTTTACATTATATTGGATTAATAAAAAAGCAAAAAAAAAGCAAAAAAAAAAAAAAAAAAACATTTTCTATTGTTGCATTATTGCCTAAAAATATTTGTGCAGTTACAGTGTTATTATAGTATTATTTATATACAATTCTAATATTTATTAATGTTTTCAATTAACTTTTATTTATATATTTTCCGTTTTCATTTTAATTTTAGTTTTAGTAATTTTGTTATGTGCTTTTATCATTTTTCATTAGCTTTTTAAAATATATATCTTTAGATTTAATGTATTTTTATTTCATTTTTAGTAATTTTAGTCCTTCAAACTAAACTTAATTTATTTCAGGTAGTTGCCAACATTTATTATTTTCTTTTTTTAATGTAATATTTTATATTTTACTTTATTTCAATTAATGACCATTACTTTTAATAGTTTTGGTTAACAATATAACAGCACTGAATCTCAGGAAAAAATAAGGTACAAAACTGGTATGCTTTTAAAAGGAACACATTTGTACCTCCTTTACCCCCAAAATGCATATTAGAATCCTTTAAGGTACATGTTATTACCTCAATGGAATATATGAGTACCTTTTAAAGATACTACCCCAGTGACAGCTTTTTTGCATTCTGAGTTGCCACAGTGAGAACTCATCACACACATGGACACACACAGATTTTGGCACAGAGCAGCTTCAGTCAGCATGTGAGAGAGAAACCCAGAGAGCATAAAGAAGGCATCTGTGATGAGAGAGAAGGTTAAAGATATACAGCCCCGGGGAAAAGAGAAATGCTATTCAGTCACCACTCATCAGCTTAATATTTTCCCAGCATGATTACAGCAATCACTGTCTGTTACCCTGCAACCCCACACCAAAATATCCCTCGCTTTGACGCCTGTGTAACTGCTCCATTTTGTTGTCATGGAAACAAAACTATTTTACCCCCCTCAGCCCATGGTTTCTGCATCTCGTGTCGTCTGAAAAAGAACATTTCAGGGCTCTTTACAGGCAAAGTAATGATGCTATCCAGGTTCTTTTTCATTTTATACTTGTGCATCTATTCCACACTTTGACTCAAGGCATGTTAAAGGAATAAATATGGAAATTTCCTCCTCCTCAGGCCATCCAAGATATAGATGAGTTTGTTTCTTCATGATATGGATTTTGGAGAAATTTAGCATCACATCACTGATCAGTAGATCCTCTGCAGTGAATGGGTGCAGTCAGAATGAGAGTCCAAACACACTAAAAAAAATGTTTCATTCATCCAATTAAAAAAATGAGGGTAATGATTCACATCTATATTTTTTAACTTGAGCCAATGAAAAAGAAATAACTTGCCCTTAGGTAAAGATATTTATTTTTCATTGTCTCAAGTTAAAAAATATAGATGTAAATTATTACCCCAAATTTTTTTAATTGGATGAATGAAACACTTTTTTTCAGTGCAGCTGATAAAAACATCACAATATTCCACAAGTAATCCACTGCTATGGGCTAAAAAAAAAACACGATACCTCTATCTATAATATTTCTCCAGTGAAAAAGTCATCTCGTCTGAATCAGGAGAGAAATCTGCACAGATCAAGCACTGCTTACAAACAGTCCATAATAGTTGTAAACAAATACTGTATGTCGGTGGATTTTGAGGAAAACAGGAGATGGACTTTTTCACTGGAGGAAGCGTTATCATGGATTAAGGACTCATATTTTACCTGGAAGTGATGGTTTAATGTTAAAGCGCCTTAATGGCGGATTTGTTTCTTACAGACATGCATCTTTCCACTTCAGAAGATGTGACTGGAGTGGTGTGGATCACTTGTGGATTATTGTGATGTTTTTATCAGCTGTTTGGACTCTCATTCTGACGGCACCCATTCACCTCACAGGATCCATTGGTAAATTTCAAATTTCTTTAAATCTGATTAAGAAACTCATCTACATCTTAAATGGACTGAGGATAAGTATATTTTCAGCAAATTTCCATTTTTTTGGGTGAACATCCTTTAAACATTTCTTTGTATTGTTTATGATCTTATATCTCACTCACTCTTCTACTTCTCCCCAATCTTTTTTCCTTTGGGATCTTTGTCCTCATGCCATCTGAATGTCAAGCTGTCACATGAAGCCCCAGTGCTGACTCGGTAAAGTTAAAAAGTTTAAAAGTTCAGTCTAACAAGAAGAGAGAAACTACATAAGTCTTTCACAAATAGGGAAAGGTTAGAGAGTTCAGTGCTGTTATATTTGCACAGGTCTCCATTTCATTTATTTGTTCTTCAAGAGGTGATTAAAGGTTGTGAATTGTCTTTCAACCACTCAATACTCAACAGTCACCAGATAATGTAGATCGACTGAAAGAAATGGAAGAAACAAAACCAAATCTATACATAACATGGGCAAACTGAATACTAAGAAATTCAGAAACTCAAATAAAATGTTACATTTCACATTATTATGCTAATAATACAATTTACAATGAAAAATTTATTAAATTAGAAAATAACTTAAAGGGATACTCCACCCCAAAATGAACCCCGCCCCGCCATGTTGTTCCGAACCCGTAAAAACTTCATTCGTTTTCGGAACACAATTTAAGATATTTTGGATGAAAACCTGGAGGCTTGAGACTGTCCCATAGACTGCCAATTAAGTTACACTGTCAAGGTCCAGAAAAGTATGAAAGACATCGTCAGAATAGTCCATTTGCTATCAGTGGTTCAACCGTAATGTTATGAAGTGATGAGAATACTTTTTGTAAGTGAAGAAAACAAAAGACAGGAGTTTTTTGAGACCATCATGCTCAACAATCAGACTGGTGCATCTCTTTTAAACATGCCAAAAGAAAAGACTTCTGCTACAAGTGCTGATAGCAAAATGTGATGTAACCAACTGAAAACAAGTCAGAGTGTGGAAAATTACGTAACCTCGGTTCCCTGAGATAAGGGAATGAGCATTGCATCGCTGACAATTATTGGGACAATTATCCTGTTTCTGGGACAATTATAAGTGTTTTGTTAACGTTTGTGTAGCTGCACGAACCAATGGCGTTTCAACTCAACAAAAAGGGAGGAGCCGACCGCTATATAAGTTGGCTCTGAGCACCATTTCGTCAGAATCTTTCGACTGAAGTGACAGTCATCGATTCGCGTGCAGCCTAATAGCACGGCAGCCTATGCAACGCTTTTTCCCTTATCTCAGGGAACGAGGTTACATTATTAACTTGAGCGTTCCCTTTCTAATGGTCTCCCCTGTTTTGTAGCTGTCACTTATGGTGAATGCATCCAATAGTGCACTGCTATATGGAAATGCAAAAAAAGCCATTCTGCAAGCCCAGCCCTGGCACGGATGTCCAAGTTATAAAATCTTCTGAAGGTAGACGGTGACGACCAGCCAGCGACCGCACAAATATCACCAATAGAAACTCCGATGGACCACGCCCAGAAGGAGGCCATTCCTCTGGTGGAGTGAGCCCTCACTTCAATAAGACACTGCAAGCCCGCTGAGGCATAAGCCAGAGCTATGGCATTGCCTATCCAGCGAGTCTCCGCTTTGTAATCGTCAGTCCTTTAGAGCGGCCTTCGAAGCATACAAAGAGCTGCTATGAGTGCTGTTTAAGAGCCCGAACCGGGCAGAGTGGATTAGGACACTGTTCACCTTCTGAATTGAGGAGCGCTAGGAGGGTGATGACTTGTTCTTTGAATGGAGTGGAGAGCACTTTTGGAAGATAGCAGTGTCTCTACAGTTGTTAGGCCCAAGCTCAAGACAGGAAACACTGACTGACAGTGATTGCTGGTCACCCACTCGCTTGACCGATGCTAAAGCCAGAAGGAGGGTGACAGGGGCGAAGGGAAATAGAGAAATCCCAAGTTGGCACAGTATGAGGGCGAGGCAGATTCAATCTCCGAGCTCCCTTCAAAAACTTAACGACTAGGTCGTTTCTGCTGATTCACTGGCCAGCCACGATTTAATGATTCGCTGTGATGGCTGCCACATATACTTTGAGCACGGAAGGGGTGCACCCCTTTTCCAGCAGCTCTTGTAGAGATCTTAGCACGTATGACATGTCGCACGTTTCATGCTGCTCACCAGACAGAGAAGACCATTTAAGGGCGTAAAGATGTCTTGTAGACAGAGCCCTAGCCTCTATAATGGTATTAGTTACACTCGTGGGGAGCTGCAAAAGACTCTTTTGGACTGAAGATTTAATAGAGCTGTTTAATGTAGCCATTTGATCAAATTAATCTGTGCAGATGCCATTGTTTCGTGCAGTTACACAAACGTGAACAAATCAGGCTTCAGTATCAGAGTTAAAAAGGAGTGTCAGCAACGCAACGGGAGAGACCGTTTACATTAATACATACAATATAGAGGAGAATGAGGCTGTCACACTTTTTAACACACTTTCTTTAACTAAAAAAAAAAAAACAAAAAAAAAAACACTGAACTATTGAACATTTCCACCCTTAACGCAAAGAACAAAAGGTACAGTTCATCAAACACACAATATATGGAGTAATTTGTCACAATGAAGCCAACTGCATATTTCCTGTCATATTCGCTTACATGTCATAAAATGTCAAAGGCAAATGGTTTTCCTTCGCCACAATAGAGCAATATTACAGTAAATAACTCTTTCATAGCAGTAAAATTTGGTCAAGGCAGATAAAGTTACAAGATCATCTTCAACAAGGGCTAGATGGATGCTAAAAGTGTTTTAGTGGTTTAGAAGTGTTTAACAGATAATAAATTTGTGATAGAAACTGCAGGGTGTATTATGCAGTGAACACACAATCACACACATTTCATTATAATTAAAAACAACATATCCCCCAGGACACCACATCAATGAGTTAATGAACTTTACTGCTATTGAACGAGTGAGTGTGTGTGTGTGTGTGTGTGTGTGTGTGTGTGACAGAGATATTCCAGAAAAATAAAAGTTCAATGTTTTTTATTTGTCTGAACACTTGACAATGTCTGTAATCCAGACATACAACACTGGCTGCAGATTACTATTTTATTTAAAGCAGGGTTATTATCATTAACTAAAAATAAAACCATAAATAAAACTTTTTCATTACTTGGAACAAAACATTAACTAAATATATATATATATATATATATATATATATGTATTGTGTGTGTGTGTGTGTGTGTGTTTAATTATTATATATTATTTTATTATAATATTATTTGAAAATAATAACTATAAAATGAAAATAAAAATATAAAATAAATAATTAAAAAAATAAAAACAATTATTAAATTAAATTACTAAATAAAAATGAATAAAACTATATATACTTATAGTATATGATATAATATAAACAACACACACACAAACACACACACACACACACACACACACACACACACACACACACACACACACACACACACACACACACACAGACATATAAATTTGCACTGAGGCCACTGTGAATACAGACAGAAATACAGGTCTGTGAATATAAGGATAAATAAATTAGGGCATCTCATCTCTCTCAGTCATTCACCCATAAATTAGTCTTTTTCTCTCGTTCTTCACCTGAATACAAATCTGAAAAGCTGTATCCAAGTTCAGTCAATCTCTTCTCCATCCGTCTCTTTCTCTCTGAGCCCCAGGTGGGATCTGACCATCCCATCATTTCTCAGGCTCAATATCTGTCTTCCCTCTCTCACATCATTCCCTTCTCTGTTTCTCTTGCTGTGGAGAACATATCCTTTATCTGGACACGTGTGATTTAATGCCACACACATGCACTCTCACACATGCTCAGGCTCTATCTATCTATGCTTTAGTACGAAATTTTATTTCATTCAATATAGATATCAAGTGAGAGCTGAAAGTTGCCCTTATATTCATAGCACTGTTACAGAGATATCACATATAATAATATATCATAGATCATTCTGACACAGAGAGGATACACTAGCAGCTCTCTTTCAGTCCTCATTTCACACAACCTTTTCCCTTAGAAGTTATTCATCTGTTTCTTAACCAACTTTAAGAAGAAGAAGAAAAGATTACTTATTTAGAAAATAAAGTGAGCAAAAGAGGCACGCTGTATAATATTTGTGTAATTACAAAATATTTGCAAGTAAATAGTAGATAGACAATTTATTATTTTCATTTTAAGCATTTGAATTTTTTTTTTTATACAAAAAAAGATTGTTTTTAATGATTTTTTACATTTTCAATTTCCTTATTTTTAGTGGTTGGTAAGATTTCTAGTGATTTTGAAAGAAATCACTCACCTAGGCTGCATTTATTTGAACAATAATACAGTAAAAACATGAATATTGAGAACTATTCTTACAATTCAAAATAATTATTCTATTTAAAATAAATATATTTTAAACAGAAATTAATTCCTGTGACACAAAGCTGAATTTTCAGCATCCTTACTCCAGTCTTCAGTGTCACATGATCCTGAATGAGAAATCATTCTAATATGGTGATTTGCTGCACAAGAAAAAAAATCAATGATTATTATCAATGCTAAAAACAGTTTAATATTTTTGTGAAAACCATGATACATTTTTATCAGGATCCTTCAATGAATAGAACATTCAAAAGAACACTATTTATTTGAAATAAAAAAAAACTTCTGTTACATTATAAATGTATTTACGGTCACTTTCGATCAATTTATCTAAATAAAAGCATTAATTTCTTAAAGAAAAAAAATCTTACTGACCCCAAACTTTTGAACAATAGTGTATGCTTTACATGGTGTTGTAATTTTCTTTTCTTATGAATATCATAATTCAAAGAATGACAAGAAACAGGTTTTTGTACGGCAACATGGAGTCCAAAATAAATTTCCCTTTAGAAACAATAAAGTACATTTTGTACTCTGTCACTGTACTCAGCAAACACTTTGGTGATGCAGTGCAGTTATTATCATGTGCGGGAGGCGTTCAGGAAAACAACCCTCGCTCATGTTCTAGAGACTCATGTGGAAATGTGTTGAGTCATTGAGTGGCTGTTGGTTCATTTGTTTTCGCCACACTCTGTTTTAACTCTTAGGGCGTAATGCTCTTTTAATAGAGTTCTGATAAACTAACGCGCTGCTCTCTTTTCATCCCTCATAGTAAACGCCATGGCAACCTAATGATGATGGATACCAGTGCAGACTACAGCACTTAACATGCTCGTTTAAACCCCTCGCATAAATTCAACTGGGACCAGCTCTAATGATTGGCCAATGTGGAGACACACTTCTTTTGAAGATAAGGAGGTTAGTTACAGCAACTTTGTTTTGTTCTCCAAATTAACTGAAAGCTATGATGCTTCCAGCAAACCCTGAAGACACTGACATCATGTGGAACCGTGAAGCCGATTCAACTGCTCAGAAAACTGGAAACTAGTTTCCTTCCCTGACCTTGACAGCTTTTACATAAAATAAACAGTGTGAATACGAGAACCCCTCATTAACCACTGGATAGAGGAAGCAATGGGGTGCAAAAGAGACTAGATATAAGACAAAAAGAGTCAGAGAGAGGCGTTTTCTCGACTGTCACGACTCTCCATAAATTCAGATAATCAGTGGGCTGCACACTGTCCCAAATATTTCACTTCCTTTGAGTAATTAATTTCTTGCTGACGTGTCTCATTCATTGGTGTGTGATGGTTATCTTGTTTAAAGGAAGTATTTTCTCTCTCGCCTCGCTGAAGAGAAGCCCTCAATCTGGTTGCTATCTTGAGGACAAAAATCTCTGTGATTAGAAACGTAAAAACTCCTGCTCTGCTCCAGCATTCTCATCTCAGCCAGACACCGATTTGTCTCAACCTCATCTTAATCTTTAATCTTTTAAGCTTTTAAAAGACATTTCACTAGAGTGGATGTGTGATGGATGACAAGAAACAACAGCGTCTGATACAGGATTTGTGTTACAGAAAACCAACTTGATAACCAAACACCACAAAACAAACGTACACATACTGTTCGGGTGTGTGTGTTCACTGCTGTACGTGTGCACTTTGAATGGGTTAAATGCAGAGCACGAATTCTGAGTATGGGTCACCATACTTGGTTGTATGTCACGTCACTTTCACTTTTTTTCACTTTATGCTCACCAAGACTGCATTTATTTGATCAAAAATAATAACATTATTAGAATTAAACTTTCCTAAAATTCCTAAAATGTACTCAAAAACACAAATGCACAAATATAAACCAAACCATTCTATTCTATTTGAATAAAAGTATTTTCTTTCAAAAGAAAAAAAAGATTCTTACAACAAATTGTGAACAGCAGGGTATGTATATTTGCACATAAATATAACACCCTCACCTGTTTTGTTCTGTTTGTAGCCTATAATATATTCACAAAAAGACAATTATTCTGTTGAATTTCTTCTATTCTATTTCTAGCCTAAAATGTACACAAAACAAAAATGCACATACACAGATTCTATTCTACATTCAATTTTATTATATTCTATTCCTAGATTAAATGTACTTAAAACACAAATGTACATACATAGACAGCTACATTCTATTCTATTCTATTCTATTCTATTCTATTCTATTCTATTCTATTCTATTCCTAGCCTAAATGTACTTATAAAGCAAATGTACGTACACAAACCACCACATTCTATTCTATTCTTAGAGTAAATGTACTTAAAAACAAATGAACGTGTACAGACCGTCACATTCTATTCTATTCTATTCTATTCTATTCTATTCTATTCTATTCTATTCTATTCTAATCCTGAAATGTACTTAGAAACACAAATGCACAAACAAAAACCGCCACATTCTATTCTATTTTAAGCCTAAAATGGACTTAAAAACAAATGACCGTGTACAGACCATCACATTCTATTCTATTCTATTCTAAACTTGAAATGTACTTTGAAACACAAATGGACAAACACAAACCACCGCATTCTATTCTATTCTTAGATTAAATGTACTTAAAAACATATGTATGTGTACAGACCATCACATTCTATTCTGTTCTATTCTAATCCTGAAATGTACTTAGAAACACATGCACAAACACAAACCGCCACATTCTATTCTATTTTAAGTCTAAAATGGACTCAAAAACAAATGTATCTACACAAACCACCTTATTCTATTTTTTTCTACACAAATGTATAGACAAAAACAACCCATTAAATTCTATTCTTAGCTTAAAATGTACTCAAAAACAAATCTATGTATTCAAACCACCATATTCTATCAGTGCTTCCCACACATAGACTTAACTCGGGCGGGCCACCCAGGTATATTAACGGCAGCCCAAGTTTATATGGAGAAACATTTTTGCTTTTATTGTTTTTGTCGTCATGGTTTTTTTTTGTCTGCCAAAGTTTATTTTTGCTTTTGTTATTTTTTTACTATTGTTATATCTCCCCTCTCCCTCGTTTTGTTTCTGCTCGAACTCTACCATTTAAATGCTGTAATTTTGCATAATTTACAATCCATATTATAATGCATATTAGTAGTATGTAATTAAATGTAATATAGCTTATGTAATTAAAATTAATTTAAATAAATAAAAATATTGTAAAAAATTACACATTATTTGCCTAAAATGTACTCAAAATAAAAGTACGTACACAAATCACTCCATTCTATTCTGTTCTATTCTACTCTATTCTATTCTATTCTAGCCTCAAATGTACTCAAAAACACAAATGTATATTGACACACAACCACATTTTTATTCTATTGTTAGTCACAAACAATGGCATGGATATAAAGATGCACACACAAATGCAAATGCATGAACACAAGCTTACACACCACACTTGAAACCAGTTGACCTTTTCTGTACATTATCATTACAACACATTCAGCTCTGCTGACATCAAGGATTCAGGAGATATTCCTGCATCTAAACAGAGAGTCACATGTCAGGCCTGTAGGATGGGAAGAGCTGAGAAAACACTAAATTAACTGCTTTAAAGTGCCCTGCAATTTGCCAGGTGCAGCAATTACTTGTTTCTATGGCAACCAGGCAGGGACATTTTTCTATCTTTTCGCAGAAGGATGAGGGGATGGGGTAACCTAGGACCGCCTGCATCTCCTCTGTTTTTGCAATTGCGCATTCTACGTAGTCAAAGAGAACCCGAAAAACTCATAATAAACCCCAGGCACTGTAGCTGAGTGTTATTTGTTTTTCAAGGAACATGATTGAATATCATGCCCTAAACTGAATAAGAAAGAACAGTCAAATGCATCCATAAACCAATTTACACACAGATGCAAATCTTTCTGCTCTGCTAAAGGCTGTTCACGTGTTGTAAACTTAAATGTCACAGTAAGTTTGTGACCCACTTATTAAAACTTTCAGAACTGTTTGCACTTAAATGAACCACAAACTATTCATCTGAAAATTAAAGGTAAAAAATAGGTCACTTTATGGGAAACTTTAATGGTATGTGAATATATTTTAACTCTTTTTGTGGTATCAGACTGTTTGTATGTGTATATGGGAAATCAAACTGTTGTTGTAGATACCGTAATATGGCTAAAATAACCTAAAGTGAACATAGACTAAAAACAACAAACTTATAACTTAAGACAAGAGCAGTGATTTACAAACACAGCTGACTATTACTAACACAAGCCATCATATTAACCTAGAAAGACTGATCTCCCGATACTAGATTAAACTGCTTTTGACCACAAATGAAAATGCTTCTATTTTAAAAAAAAAAAAAAAAAAAATCAACATAAACAGCAGCACTCTTGCTGCTTTCATGATTTGAGTTACATTATCACTGGCACCTATTTACTTATTTGATCAATTATCTAGAAATAGTGCAGAAAATGGTTTTTTTTTTTTTTTTTTTGTAACTCATAATGTTCCTTTATTTTACATTGTTCGGAATCTTAGAACATTTTTTTGGTTTAAATTAGATTTTGAACCCCATATACTCTTGGACTGTACATGCCTGATTTAAAGCCTACTGAATCATATTTGATATGCAAATGTCTCAAATAAATGTGCAAAATCTACTACATGCTTTCTGTCTGATTTATAGTTCATACATTTTTATCAAGTAAAAGGCCTTTAATATAATTGTAAAAATGTCACGTCTTTTTGCTGTTAAATCTTTACTGATTTTTGTTATTGTAATAATAACTTTTATATTGTTAATGATATTTCAAGAGGAACGCTTGTAGGACTGAAGCAACTTTATTTTTTACTAGTTTATTTAATTATTCAAACATCATTTTGTAGAAAAAAATCATGTTAAAATGCATCAAATATGATTATCGTGATTTTCAGGAACATTTATTTGTGTATCTCTCAATCATCATTGAATTGCATTGCATTATATTATTTGAAACTACAGAGATTTGGTCATCAAACTAAGCATCTAAATATTATCTTACATTAAGACATTACTGGGAGATATACAGTAGAATGACGACTGATATTTACATGTATTTTATGTAAATAGTCTGTTATACTGTTATAAAGATCTCATTGATTTACATTACAAGCTATCAGAATATCAGCATCTGCACCAATTTGCATATTTTCGCTCAATTTGGGCCTCTGAATGTTTTTCCTCCTCGATTATGAGCTCCATATTCTCACTATATCATATGAGCCATAAAAGCCTGATGCATCAAATATGATACTCAACACATATGCGGTATTTGTACTACTGGTGTCACATCTTTACCTCATCATCTAGAGAAGCTCTAAAAAGACTAGAGGGCCAAACTGCTGTCCGGTATGTTCTGTTCTATTGGGCGTAAAGATAAGCTCTGCTGCCACCTACAGACAGATTGATTTGCTCTATGTTCTGTTCTATTGGGCTTTTCAGCATCGTCATCACATCGTGTTAGAAATGTCCACAGTCGTCCCCGCAGTACCCCGTTACGTTGTGTAGGCTATTTGTCTATCATGAATGATTCTCCTCTTGTCATACAACTTTTTGTGTGTCAATTGTAGACATTGTCGGTCTGGGAGGTAGTGTTTTTGTTTTTTAGATATTGTTATCATCGAAAAATACATTGGCATAATCTGTATTAAAGAGAAATTAATCACTTCATCCGATGTTTAAGTGAATAAAATAGCCTTGACAGTCGAGTTCCACAACTATTGACTTTGTTCTCTATTCCCTTCCATTAGATCAGAAGTCTGGAATGTAGATGGGCTACAAAATGAATTCTTCTGTTTTAGTTATTATAATAGACTGCCTCAAGGTATCTCTGGAGTTTATGGTTAATAGATGGGTATACAGTTTTTATTTTATATCTTTTTTAACACATACTGTTTTTCATTTCCTTTTATCCCTGACGGTGACTGTCACATTATAGTCAATACAGTGTTTCCCAACCTTTTTTTTTTTTTTTTAGTCGTGGCACCCTTTGGAAATTTTAACAAATTTGTGGTACCCTACAAAAAAACAAAATTTTGTCACAATACTTGAATTTCTAACTTCGATGTGATACTATGAAAATAGATATACAGCAGGGAAGAACTGCAGAAAATACTGTCAAACAGATGTTTTTTATATTATTAAAATTTAGCACACGTACATCGTTTTCATTTCCTTTTAGCCCTGACGGTGACTGTCACATCGTAGTTTTTTTAGGTTGTTTGCTCATCTGCAAAACGTCTATTGGACGTCTCCTTTTAGATGTCAAATAAACGTCTATTAGATGTCTTTAAGAGGTTTATGATTAAGAATGTATGTAAAACTGACAGCTGAAAGACGTCTGTCAGACGTTTGTAGATAGCAGATGCTTTCCAGATCAAGAGATCTTTAACAGACATCTTGCAGACGTACGTGTGCTATCTGGGGAACAACTGCAGAATATACTGTCATACAGATGTTTTTAATATTATAAAAAAAAAATTGTCCATCAATGGTGGCAACCAGTAGGCTTTAATGTAGGCTTTTATTAATATGTAAACATTGTTTAATTACAATTATAACTAGCTATCTCACAAAGTTTTGCTCACGCAGTGTATTTTTGATTTTACAGTGGGGAAATTTTGTTGCAGTAGCACCAGATTTCAAACTCTGAATTGAATAATAATGACAAGTAAGCAGTCAGTAATAAAATGAGAACAAATAAAGTAAATAGAGTTGAAAATTACAAATGATAACACAAGTAAAAAATGACGATAGGCCTACAAATTAAATAAATCCCTGTGGGGTAAAATACATGTTTTTCGGCGGGGTTCCTCTGGTAAAATTCGCATTCATATCACATTTTTGGGGTCGATCAACACGCGGCAACAGTATTAAAGTAGCCCAGTTCCGCGGGAAAACCATGGACTCAGCAACTGAGGTGATGTAAAAGAGGAAAGCAGGCATGTGGACCAAAGTACTGGCTGCATCCGAAAACTGAAAAATGCTGCCTTCGGAGGATGCATTCCAAGGAAGGAAGACATTAAGGCACGTCCGAAATCAGTTCCTGTCTCCTGAGATGCCTTCATCTGGCTGATTTTTGAAGGCAGCATAGATGTATCCTTTGCTGCCTTTGATGTCCCAAAATCCTGTGCGTTCCATTCCGTGACAGTTAAGCCAAAAAATAAAGATGGTGTCTGAAAGTTGCGGCCGGTGGTCAGTTTGAGTGTTAAAGTATGTTTTTGCTAAACTTTTTCCCCTTTTGATGTCATTTCTATCGAGCAATTAATGTCGCAGTAATGAAATGTTCACATAGTTATCACCAAAGCTCTCTATATTTTGCTGTTGATCATTAAACCGTTACCCTCAGAAGCCTGTCCAAAATCCTTTTCATGAGGTGCCTTCATGCAAAAACGCTGCCTGCAAAGTAAATGCCTCATACGAGTGCGAGGCAGCAAGTCAGCTACTGTGAGGCAAGGGAGGGGGAGACTCAAAATATTTTTAAACTTAAAAAATTCATTTTTTTCCCCGTTTGTGTTGTTTTACTACTTACCAGGGGCGTAAATTTCCTCTTACAGTTGAGGGGGACAATAAACATAACATTTCTCAATAGCAATTTTTGAAGGGGACACAAATGATACAGATAAATACAGAAATCAGTTAATTCTCAGCACATAGAGACTCCTTCACCTAGATATCACACACTGTCTGTTCTCCGAACCAGAAAATACAAAAAACGTCCAAATAAATTTAAGAGTAACAATTTAATTGATGTTCAATATATGGCTGTCACGATATCATATCACGGTTATTGTGGCCATAATTCACGATATCGATATATCGGGATATCTATAGAAACCTATAAAAAGATATCAAATTATTTTTTACTTTGTTTATTGAGTTTTTCTTTTTCACCCAACAAACATAAGGACACTGCTAAACGCAGTGCACAAGTGTAACGATAAAGTATGAGAGGAAGCAAATGCAAGAGTAATGATGATTTAATGAGCCAAGTTCACACAAAATGTCAGAGAATAAACAGAAAGCCAACAGGATGGATATGGGGCAGATCTTTTGTGGCCAGGGATCAGGTCCGGAACCAGACAGCAGGAGAGCGTGACGCAGGGACTGAGACCACGCTCCTGAGGTGAGTTGAGGGGATGAAGAACCCATGGTGAGTATGAAGTGAAGCGATCTATCCTGAGTGAAACTGGAAACTAACAAGGGCGAAAAACCAGGCACAAACACGGAAGACTTCAAACAACAATCTGACAAACACAAGACGAAAGACAGGGCAATAAATAGGGAGCAGGAAATGAATGGCAGCTGCTGCTGATGGAACAATCACGCTCACATGAAACAATCAGTGCAAACGAGACACACACAAAACACCACCCAAATGAGACAGCAGTTCTACCAACCGTGACAACAAGACTCTGGCTTTCTCCATCTTCTTTGAAGCTCCTGTTAAATAACAAGAGAGAAAATACTGTCAAGTTCAACAGTATGATGAATAAATATTAATGGTAACACTTTACAAGATGTCATTTGTTAACACTAATGTATTAACTAACATGAATGAACAATGAACAATACATTACACAATTTATTTATCTTTGTTAATGTTAATAAAAGTAGAGTTGTTCATTGTTCATGTTAGTTCACAGTGCATTAATGTTTACAAACACAACTTGTGATTTTAATAATGCATAAGTAAATGCTGAAATTAACATGGAACTAACATGAAATTAATAACTAAGATGAATAAATGCTGTGGAAATATTGTTCATTATTATTTATGTTATTTATATATGTTAACTAATGTAATTAACTAATGTTAAGTAATGAACCTTATTGAAGAATGACTGCAGATGAGGCATTAAGTGCATGGCACTGCGACCAACTTAACATTTTACAGAGTTTAATGTAGCAATGTGGTCGCTCAGTTTTTCAAGATCAGTTTTAATCGTGCAACGATTAAAGTTCTTAAAATGAGAACTGTTCATTTTAAATATTGCGGTATATCATCACACACTAAATTAACATGATATCGATAATTGTTGCTTTGAATATCATGGTTATCGTCAATACCGGTATATCGCGACACCCCTAGTTCAATGCGGATAAACAAATGATAAAGCTGCTTATTGAATATCAAGTCTCTTTCTACGAAAGCACTTTTTGTAAATGATATGATCACAGATCATAACCTAGATGTGCTCTGTTTGACAGCAACCTGGCTAAAACATGATGATTACATTATTTTAAATGAGTCTACCCCACAAGATTACTTTTATAAACATGAGCCCCGAGTTAGTGCTGGCTGCAGATAAAGTTTTAAATGTTGGTGATTTTAATATCCATGTTGATAATGAAAAAGATGCATTGGGATCAGCATTCATAGACATTTTGAACTCTGTTGGTGTTAGACAACATGTGTCAGGACCTACTCATTGTCGAAATCATACTATAGACTTAATACTGTCACATGGAATTGATGTTGATGGTTTTGAAATTATGCAGCCAAGCGATGATATCTCAGAATATTATCTAGTCTTGGGCAAACTTCATAAAGCTAAAATTTTAAATTCTAATCCTTGTTACAAGCCATCACTTCTACCACAAAAGACTGCTTTGTAACTAATCTTCCTGATTTATCTCAATTCCTCAGCATATCCAATAGCTCAGAGCAACTTGATGATGTAACAGAAACTATGGACTCTCTCTTTTCTAGCATTTTAAATACAGTTGCTCCTTTACGCTTAAGGAAGATTAAGGAAAGATTAAAGTCTGACACCATGGTATAATGAGCACTCTCGCACCCTAAAGAGAGCAGCCCAGAAAATGGAACGCAGCTGAAGGAAAACAAAACTAGAGGTATTTCGTATTGCTTGGCGGGAAAGTACCCTATCCTACAGAAAAGCATTAAAAACTGCTAGATCTGAATTCTTTTCGTCTCTTTTAGAATAAAACAAACATAACCCCAGGTATTCATTCAGTGCAGTGGCTAAATTAACAAAAAATAAAGCATCAACAGGTGTTGACATTTCCTAACAGCACAGCACAGCAGTAATGACTTTATGAACTACTTTACTTATAAGATCGATACTATTTGAGATAAAATTGTAACCATGCATCCGTCAGCTACAGTATCACATCAGATGTGCGCTGCCCCTGACAAACAATTCCACTCATTCTCTACTATAGGAGAGGAAGAATTGTATGTTAGACCCTATTCCATCTAAGCTCCTAAAAGAGGTGCTTCCAGAAGTCATAGATCCTCTACTGACTATTATCAATTCATCATTGTCATTAGGATATGTCCCCAAAACCTTCAAACTGGCTGTTATTAAGCCTCTCATTAAAAAAACACAACTTGACCCCAACTTGCTCGTTTCGGTTTACATTCCCCCGAACAACAACAACAGCAACAGGAACGATGCACTAAATGAACTGCACCAGCACATCAGTGAGCAGCAGACAGCACACCCTGATGCTTTTCTCATCATAGCTGGGGATTTCAACCATGCTGACTTAAAGAGTGTGTTTCCAAAAATACACCAACACATTAATTTTCCAACAAAAGGGTAAAAACATTTTAGACTTTGTTTATACCACACAGAGAAGAGCTTACAAAGCCCTCCCCCTCCCCCACCTTGGTGCCTCAGACCACATCACTGTCATGCTAATGCCTGCATACAGACCGCTCGTTAAAGTCACCAAACCAGTTCAGAAACCGATTCAAGTGTGGCCGGAAGGGTCGTCAGACGCTCTTCAAGACTGCTTTGATACAACTGACTGGAATATGTTTAAGCAGGCTGCCACTTACAATAACACCACTGACCTCCAGGAGTACTCAGAGACTGTCACTGCCTACATCACCAAGTGCACTGAGGATGTAACAGTCACAAAAACCATCACTGTCCGGATACCAGAAGCCGTGGATGACAGGTGAGATCTACAGACTCCTGGAGACGCAGAACGCTGCCTTCAGAGCTGGAGATGAGGTGGGCCTGAGAACAGCCAGGGTCAACCTATCCTGCGGCATCAGAGAGGCTAAGAGACAGTACTCCAGGAGGATAGCCCATCAATTCAGTGACAGCAGAGACACTCGGAGCCTGTGGCAGGGGATACAAACCATTACGGACTACAAGCCCCCACCACGGACCTGTGACAGCAACATCTCTCTGCTGAACGAGCTGAACACCTTCTTCGCTCACTTTGAGGCACAAAACAGCTCCACTGCACAGAAGACTCCACCTCCTCCCGTTGACCAGGTGATGACTCTGACCCCAGACAGCGTGAGGAGATCCTTCAGCAGGATCAATGCACGCAAAGCTCCGGGTCCTGACAACATTCCTGGGCGTGTACTGAGAGACTGTGCAGCAGAACTCACTGATGTCTTCACTGACATTTTCAACATCTCACTTAGTCAGGCTGTTGTTCCCACATGCTTCAAAGCTACCATATCATTCCAGTCCCGAAGAAGCCATCTCCATCCTGCTTCAATGACTACCGTCCTGTTGCACTTACTCCCATCCTCATGAAGTGCTTCGAACGGCTAGTCATGCACCATATCAAGTCTGCCCCCCCCCCCTCCCTGGACCCATTTCAGTTTGCATATCGGTCCAACCGGTCAACCGATGATGCCATCTCAACTACCCTCCACTCAGCACTCACACATCTAGAGAAAAAAGACTCATACGTCAGAATGCTGTTCATAGACTTCAGTTCAGTTCAGTTCAGTTCAGATCCCACATCTCCAGGTCCTTCCACCCCCCTCCCATTAACATACGATGACATGCACCAGTCACTTTGTGCAGCATTGGTCTGCTCACTACCTCATTCACCATGGAACTGACGTCATTCTACCACCTTCATCAGTCAGTTTAAATAAAATAACTGCTCTTGAGCCCTTTTGTCACTTTAATCAGACTGAATAAGCTTTCTGTTTATGCACTAAAAAATATTTTTATCTGCACTCTTTGTTCACTGGTTTGCACTCTATCTGCCATGTGCCTTGTGCTGTTTTTATTTAACTTTATTTTTTATTTTTTATTATATGTCTTTTTTTTACATTCCCTTATTGTATAGTTATATCTTATATTTTATATTTGATCTAGATTTTTAGGCTCTACTGTTAGTGTTATCTGTATGCACCGGGGGTCTGAGAGTAACGCAATTTCGATTCTCTGTATGTATGTACTGTACATGTGGAAGAATTGACAATAAAGCAGACTTGACTTGACTTGAAAGAACTAGTTAATTACAGACCGATCTCGAATCTCCCTTTCCTGTCCAAGATAAAAGAAAAGGTAGTATCCTCACAATTATATTCCATCTTAGAGAATCATAGTACTGAGAGTGTTCTTTTCAGAGTTACAAATGACCTGCTCTTATCATCTGATCGTGGTTGTATCTCTCTATTAGTGCTACTAGATCTAAGCGTTGGGTTCAACACTATTGACCATAACGTTCTTTTGAATAGACTAGAAAACTTTGTTGGCATTAGTGGAAGGGCATTAGCATGGCTCAAATCATACTTATCTGACCGCCATCAATTCGTAGCAGTGAATGAAGAGGTATCATATCAATCACAAGTACAGTATGGAGTACCTCAAGGCTCAGTACTAGGAACATTACTTTTCAAGCTTTACATGTTACCTCTGGGAGATATCATCAGGAAACACGGTGTTAGCTTTCACTGTTATGCTGATGACACTCAGCTCTATATTTCTTTGTTAGATTATTGTAATGCTTTATTGAGTGGTTGTTCTGCATGCTTAATAAACAAACTCAAGCCGGTCCAAATTGCAGCAGCTAGAGTTCTTACTAGAACCGAAAGTATGACCATATTAGCCTGGTTCGGTCAACACTGCACTGGCTCCCTATTAAACATCATATAGATTTTAAAATCATGCTTATGACTTATAAAGCCCTGAGTGGTTTAGCACCTCAGTATTTGAACGAGCTCTTGTTGCATTATAGTCCTCCACGTCCGCTGCATTCTCAAAACTCTGGCAATTTGATAATGCCTAGAATTTCAAAATCAGCTGCGGGCAGCAGATCCTTTTCCTATTTAGGAAAGGAAAAAACCTGGAAAAACCTACCTAACACTGTTTGGGAGGCAGACACTGTCAGTTTAAATCTAGATTAAAGACCCATCTCTTTAACCTGGCTTACACATAACACACTAACACATTTCTAATATTCAAATCCGTTAAAGGATTTTTAGGCTGCATTAATAAGGTCAACCAGAACCGGGATCACTTCCCATAACACCCGATGTACTTGCTACATCGTTAGAAGAATAGCATCTATGCTAATATTAGTCTTAGTTTCTTTCTTATTCCGAGGTCACCGTAGCCACCAGATCCAGTCTGTATCCAGATCATATGGTCACTGCAGACACCCGGATCCAGTACGTATCCAGCCCAGATGGTGGATCAGCACCTAGAAAGGACCTCTACAGCCCTGAATGTCAGTGGAGACCAGTACAACTAGATGAGCCACAGAGACAGATCCCCAGTGAAGACCTTGTCTCCTAGACGACCACCAGGACAAGAACACAGGAACCAGTTGAGTCCTCTGCACAATCTGACTTTGCCGCAGCCTGAAATTGAACTGTTGGTTTAGTCTGGCCAGAGGAGAAATGCCCCCCCCCCCCTGGCCAGAGGAGAACTGCCCCCCCCGACTGAGCCTGGTTTCTCCAAGGTTTTTTCTCCATTTTGTCACCGAGGGAGTTTGGTTCATTGCCGCTGCCACCTCTGGCTTGTTTAGTTGGGCGATATCGTCGAACTGATTGCACAGATACTATTTAAACTGAACTGAGCTGGATGATGACATTGCTTAATTCAATGATGAAATGCCTTTAACTGAAAATTGAGTGTTTACTGTTGTCATTTTGCATTATTAACACATTATTTTCCTATTTAATACTGTAAAATGCTTTGACACAATCTGTATTGTTAAAAGCGCATACAAATAAAGGTGACTTGACTTGACAGTCGAGTTCCACAACTATTGACTTTGTTTTCGCTCACTGGACTTGTGTGTGTGTGTGTGTGTGGGTTTTTTGACACAATCTGTTTTGTGTGTGATGCAGCCTTGCCATGAACTTTTGTACAAATCTGAATGATTTAGTTTTTTCCCTTCCATCAGATCAGAAGACTGGAATGTAGATGAGCAACAAAATGAATTCTTCTCATAAACTGCCTCAAGATTATCCAAAAAGCAAGGTTTCAGTTGTGATTTCTGACATGTTTATGATTCATTGATGCAAATACAACCTTTAACATATATCTCCTTTAATATCTTTTAACACATACTGTTTTAATTTTATTTTAGCCCTGACGGTGAGTCACATTATAATCCAATATAGTGCTTCCCAACCTTTTTTTTTTTTTAGTCACGCCATCCTTTGGAAATGTTAACAAATTTGTGGCACCATACAAAACTAATTTTGTCACAATACTTGAATTTCTAACTTCGATATGATACTTTGAAAAGTATAGATATTTGGTACAGCAGGGAAGAACTGCAGAAAATACTGTCATACAGATATTTTTTATATTATTAAAAATTTTGTCCATCAAAAATGGCAATCAGTAGGCTAATTTCTAATTTAGACCAATTTATAAGACAGATTTTAATGTAGGCTTTTATTAATATGTTCAACCAATGTTAATTACCATTATAACTAGCTATCTCACAAAGTTTTGCTCACTCAGTGTATTTTTGATTTTACACTGGGGTAATTTTGTTGCAGTAACACCAGATTTCAAACTCTGAATTGAATAAAAATGACAAGTAAGCAGTCAGTAATAAAATAAGAACAAATAAAGTAAATGCTTATGATAGCACAAATAAAAAATAACGACAGGCCTACAAATGAAAGAAATTGCTTTTTAGTTTTTTCAGGTAGGTCTAAAAGTAGGGCTATTAAGAGATTTATTTATTTATTGATTTATTTTTTACCAATTATCCAAATAATGTTTAGTCCTAGAAAGCTATTATTATCAGAACACATAAGCATAACATAGCGGTTAGCAGATCAATGAATCAGTAAAACACAAAATGTCACCTAAAGTCACATTTATCTAAGGAAAGGCATTCATTGTACATAAACTTGATAGTTATAAAAATAACTCTAGATAGAAGCACTGTATTGCATTTATTATATTTTACTTAACCTTGATGAAATCTGGGAATGTGCAGGGAGAATTTAGATATAAAACCGCGGACTTAATAGGAAATGTTTACTCAATGAAATCATTCTTCACTTGTTATGATGTCTTGAACAATTTCAGTTATATATGCCTATTAGTAGTTGTAGGCATTGCGGCGTGAACGTCGTCTCAGCTATATCTATTACTGCGGAAGAATGTATCGCGCCTGATCTAGTTACAATTGGTGCAACAGGTGTAAATATTTATCGTAAAGCTGGACATTGCAAAGCCCAGCGTAGAGCTTACACCCGAATGTATAGCGACTTATATAGTACAATAGTTTCAGTAATGGAAACACACCCTACAGCTAATTTTTTAAGTATGTGCTTTATTCCTCCCTCTCCAAAACATCTGCAGTTAAGCGAAAACATTTCCAATGAAGATATTTAGCTTTCACTTTTTTGAAAATGCTCTCCTTACATCAAGGAGGGACAAAATCTTCAGTAGAGGACGGGTTATCTTACTGCTTATTGTTTGCGGACAGAGAATACACACCCTAAAAAAGACCGTTTAGTATGTTCCCCAAAGCGATGTCTCAGAAACACGCACATTATGCCACCCGTCCTCTTCAGAACTGAAAGTGTAAAGCCCAGACTCCCAATAAGGACTCAAAAGCACACCCTATTAACCTATACGGGAGAAACACCTGTTCCCAAATCAGCTCGTTTACCTTACGAAAACTAACCATGATTTTACTACAAATTAAATATTAGTTTTTAGGATTCATGTCTGGTAGTTAATTCTTACTGCAGATGTGAACTGTAATGTTTATGGTTTTTTCAGGCAGGATAAGCGATATCAATCACGAAGCTCAGTCCAGGCACATGCACACATGATAGACATCAAAGGGGGCTTGAGCACCTACCCTTTTTCTTCCTCAAGAGAGAGTGCCCTTTTTTCTGGGGAGTGTTTTTATTAATTAATTTATTTATTTATTTTGTATAAAGGAATATATGTATATACAGGTGCTGGTCATATAATTAGAATATCATCAAAAAGTTGATTTGTTTCACTAATTCCATTCAAAAAGTGAAACTTGTATATTATATTCATTCATTACACACAGACTGATATATTTCAAATGTTTATTTCTTTTAATTTTGATGATTATAACTGACAACTAAGGAAAATCCCAAATTCAGTAACTAGAATATTGTGAAAAGGTTCAATATTGAAGACACCTGGTGCCACACTCTAGTCAGCTAATTAACTCAAAACACCTGCAAAGGTCTTTAAATGGTCTCTCAGTCTAGTTCTGTAGGCTACACAATCATGGGGAAGACTGCTGACTTGACAGTTGTCCAAAAGACGACCATTGACACCTTGCACAAGGAGGGCAAGTCACAAAAGGTCATTGCAAAAGAGGCTGGCTGTTCACAGAGCTCTGTGTCCAAGCACATTAATAGAGAGGCGAAGGGATGGAAAAGATGTGGTAGAAAAAAGTGTACAAGCAATAGGGATAACCGCACACTGGAGAGGACTGTGAAACAAAACCCATTCAAAAATGTGGGGGAGATTCACAAAAAGTGGACTGCAGCTGGAGTCAGTGCTTCAAGAACCACTACGCACAGACGTATGCAAGACATGGGTTTCAGCTGTCGCATTCCTTGTGTCAAGCCACTCTTGAACAGCAGACAGCGTCAGAAGCGTCTCGCTTCAAAAAGGACTGGACTGCTGCTGAGTAGTCCAAAGTTATGTGCTGTAATGAAAGTAAATTTTGCATTTCCTTTGGAAATCAGGGTCCCAGAGTCTGGAGGAAGAGAGGAGAGACACACAATCCACGTTGCTTGAGGTCCAGTGTAAAGTTTTCACAGTCAGCGATGGTTTGCGGTGCCATGTCATCTGCTGGTGTTGGTCCACTGTGTTTTCTGAGGTCCAAGGTCAACGCAGCCATATACTATAGGAAGTTTTAAAGCACTTCATGCTTCCTGCTGCTGACCAACTTTATGGAGATGCAGATTTCATTTTCCAACAGGACTTGGCACCTGCACACAGTGCCAAAGCTACCAGTACCTGGTTTAAGGACCATGGTATCCCTGTTCTTAATTGGCCAGCAAACTTGACTGACCTTACCCCATAGAAAATCTATGGGGCATTGTGAAGAGGAAGATGTGATATGCCAGACCCAAGAATGCAGAAGAGCTGAAGGCCACTATCAGAGCAATCTGGGCTCTCTTAACACCTGAGCAGTGTCACAGACTGATCGACTCCATGCCACGCCGCATTGCTGCAGTAATTCAGGCAAAAGGATCCCCAGCTAAGTATTGAGTGCTGTACATGCTCATACTTTTCATGTTCATACTTTTCAGTTGGCCAACATTTTTAAAAATCCTTTCTTTGTATTGGTCTTAAGTAATATTCAAATTTTCTGAGATACTGAATTTGGGATTTTCCTTAGTTGTCAGTTATAATCCTCAAAATTAAAAGAAATAAACATTTGAATTATATCAGTCTGTGTGTAATGAATGAATATAATATACAAGTTTCACTTTTTGAATGGAATTAGTGAAATAAATCAACTTTTTGATGATATTCTAATTATATGACCAGCACCTGTATGTGCATGTGTTTGTGTGTTTGCCCACAGCTTTCCCTGTCAAACCCTTTCAAAAAACATCAAAATATCAAGTCGGGAAATGTTCAGAATGTCGAGTTCCAATGCCTTTCTAGTAGGCATTGGGGCGTGAACGTCGTCTCAGCTATATCTATTACTGCGGAAGAATGTATCTCGCCTGATCTAGTTACAATTGGTGCAAAAGGTGTAAATATTTCTTGTAAAGCTGGACATTGCAAAGCCCAGCGTAGAGGTTACACCCAGATTTTTTAACTCTAGCTGGTGCAAACGACCCCTGTACAGCAACTTAGAAATGGAAACACGCCCTTCAGCTAATGTTTAAAGTATGTGCTTTATTCCTCCCTCGCATGGAATGTCCTCAGTCCAAAACATCTGAAGTTAAGCGAAAACATTTCCAATGAAGATATTTAGCTTTCACTTTTTTGAAAATGCTCTCCTTACATCAAGGAGGGACAAAATCTTCAGTAGAGGACGGGTTGTCTTACTGCTTATTGTTTGCGGACAGAGAATACACACCCTAAAAAAGACCGTTTAGTATGTTCCCCAAAGCGATGTCTCAGAAACACGCGCATTATGCCACCGGTCCTCTTCAGAACTGAGAGTGTAAAGCTCAGACTCCCAGTAAGGACTCAAAAGCACACCCTATTAACCTATACGGGGAGTAACACCTGTTCCCAAATCAGCTCGTTTACCTTACGAAAACTAACCATGATTTTACTACAAATTAAATATTAGTTTTTAGGATCCATGTCTGTTAATTATTACTGCAGACGTGAACTGTAATGTTTATGGTCTTTTCAGGCAGGATAAGCGATATTAATCGCGAAGCTCGGTCCAGGCACATGCACACATGATAGACATCAAAGGGGGCTTGAGCACCTACCCTTTTTCTTCCTCAAGAGAGAGTGCCCTTTTTTCTGGGGAGTGTTTTTATTTATTTATTTATTTATTTTGTATAAAGGAATATATGTATATATGTGCATGTGTTTGTGTGTTTGCGCACAGTTTTCAATGTCTTTCAATTTAAATAAAAATATCAAGTCGGGAAATGTTGAGACTGTCGAGTTCCGATGCCTTTCTCCCTCAGCGTCTCTGCAGCACGGCAGTCAGAGTTGCCAAGTCCGCATATTATATAAAAGACCAAAGGCAATTATAGGTAAAGGTGCCACAGAATGCATTGATACAATATTTTAAACTGTTCTCTGATGTCCCCAGAGTGTGTATGTGAAGTTCTATCTCAAAAAACCTCACTGATAATTTTTTATAGCTTGTTGAAATTGCCAAGGTGCCACAGAATGCATTGATACATCCTAGTGTTGGGGAATTTTAGAGTAAAGTGTTAAAGTTGTGGTGTTGAATTTTTAAAGGATTAACACTAACTAGTGTAAACAGCCCCCTCTGGCCGTGTTAATACGCAGAGTTACCTTTATTAACACTGTTGAGTGTTAATAGTCACATCCGGGACATTTGCTCGTGCTTCGCTCAGGTGCGCGCCTGCCTGACCCTTCTGAAATATTTTTTCACAGACGCCATTTTTCTTTGCTCTCGATGCGGCTCATATGAGGACGGAATACGGCGAAATAAATTGTATAATCTTACTCAAAAAATGTGTTTTGTAATATCATATCGTTTTATAACGACATTTATTTGCTGTGTGCACATAAACGTTTCTCAAGGACATTTCCTTTCACTCACGATGCGGAACAGACGAGGACGTCATTTACTCCAAAACTTTTTTCTCAAGAGAGATATTTTCTTCCACTCACGATGGGGAGAATACGGGGAATCTGTTTCTTATCAAAGGAAAACACCATAAGTAAGTGTTTTACCTCGTTTACACGTATTTTATAAGATGATATTACTTTATGATGATATTTAAATGCTGTGCGCGCCTAAACGAGCCTAACCGTCTCTCACAGATTTGAATCGCTCTGCAGACGCGGGTTACCGTGTTACTTAGAGAAGGGAGAGAGCAGAAGTAAGTGTTTTACCTCATTTAAAATATATATTTTATAACATCATATTGATTAGCGACATTAATATGTTGTGCACTCCTACACTTTCCTCAGAGAGATATTTTCTTTTACTCGTGAAGCGGAGCAGACGAGGAAGTTGGTTTTAACAAGGAAAACAACGAAAGTAAGTGTTTTACTTCATTTACTATATGTATTTCATAAAATAATATTATTTAGTAATGATATTTGTATGCTGTGCGTGCCTAGACGATCTGAAACATTTCTCACAGATTAAATTTGATGTCAAATCAAACCACTGTAAACGGCACAAATCTAAAATAACGTTAGCAATATCAGTAACGCTAATTGTTTCTTGCATGTCTCCTGAACAAATTTTGGCATTATATTAGGCATTAATTTAATGAGTTTTCATAATGTTGATGTGTCAATATATTGGATTTGAGTTAACGCCATTGGCACAGACTTTGTTCAGTGATCAGTAAACTACATTCAGCCAGGGCTGTCCTTAGAGGGGTGCAACTGGTGCGGTCGCACGGGGCCCCGCACTTTGAGGGGTAAACGGACTGAATGAGCCCCCCTCCGCCAACCTGGGAACGCTCTAGCCTACTTCACAACCGGGCCCCGAATCAGCTAAGTACGGCCCTGCATTCATGGTTGATGGTAGTGAATGAGATGCTGTGGTTTAAGGAGATAAATGTAAGCACTATAAACCTGATTAAATTGAGAATACATATGGACCAAATACGTTTTTTTGTGCCTTTGCACTGATTTGCTTTGACATTGTTTTTAATTGTTGTAAAGAATGTTCTTTATATGTATTGAAAACACTGAAGGTGAAGACATTTTGGTGCAGGGGAAAAAGAGTTACAATGTTTCAATTAAAATAAATAAATGTGTAAACATGCATTGTTTTGTGGATTCAATTATTTCTGTATTTTTGTCGTTCTATATATATATATATTATCTCTCTATTTTTTTAGATTTGTATTTATGTATATTGGTTTTTGGGGTGTTGTTTTCTGGTTTATTTTTTAAATTTCATCTGCATTACCATTTTAAAATAAGTATTTACATTATTTACATTAAATCAACATAAAACAAATACACTGGGGTTGTGTGATTAATCACCATAAAGTGTTAAATTTGTATACTTAAGAGTGATAATTTCTCAACACCTTGAGTGTTAAATGATACACTAACGCAGTGTTTGAATAATAAACACTTTCGTCAGTGTTTTTTTAACACTAGCAAAGATGGACCTGTATGTTCACCAGTGAAAGTGATAATTTTAACACCCCATGGTGACAAATCTCCCAACATATTTTTGCTGTGGTTGAAATTGCCACTTTTAGGGTTTGAGCCAAAACGCGCTGTTTATGTGTATGTCCCCTTTAGATGAAAATGAGCTGGTGCTCCCACCTCCCTTTTCAGAAGAGTGTAGAGCTTCAAGAGCTCATGCTGGTGGGCATACCATCGGTGTTACGGTTTAACTGGTGGTGACCGTGTTACTGACCTCACATTGCTTCCAAAGGCAATTTATAACTATCACATTCCTATTTATAATCATTCTGGTAGCACATGAAGGCAGGATTAGTGAAAACAGGCAGAGACAATGGTAGCTTTAGCAACATTAGCCTTACAGAGAGCCAAGAAGCTCTTTTGGAAAACAAAATATGACACGTGATGCTTACTTTGTCTGGAGTCTGGAGTCTTTGCGCACAAAGCGTTGGTATTGATCCCTCTTTCAGAAGCAATCTTTGCACAACTCCAGCGCTGAACTGACCCTCGGTTGTGAGGCAGTCCGGCGTAAAATTATTAGCACAAAGTATAGGACTTTTCCACTTTTTTCCAGGACATTTCCTTCAAAAATTAAATGTAACCACTGTGTCCTCAGCTATGGAGACTCCTATGTTCATTGGTGAATGTGTCGGCATGGACGTGCGTTGTCTACGCCGGGCGTAGTTGTGCCTGATCATAGTTTCAGTTGGTGCAACAGGTGTAAATATTTATCGTAAAGCTGGACGTTGCAAAGCTTTTTTATGTCTAGCTGGTGCAACCGGCCCCTGGTCTGTATTGGTATTTTTAAATACTGCTAATCTCAAGATGTATTGAATGAAAAACAATATACAATGAAATTAGACATTATGACATTTTAGTTTACTTTAGTCTAGAACAGTGCTTCCCAAACCTGTCCTGGAGGTCTCCTTTATCTAATACACCTGATTCCACTCATCAGCTCGTTAGTACAGACTGCAAGAAATACAAAATGTGCAGGGCAGGTACACCTGATTGACAGTTTAGGAAGCACTGGCCTAAAATAAATAAAATGAAGTACATTACATTACTAAATTACTGAACAAAAACAGAAATGTTGAATATCAATATCTTTTTCTTACATACATTTGAATTTGGCAGATTTTGCACTATAATTCAAACTTTTACTGATAATTCCAATATGTTTGAAACTTTTTAGAGTTTATGTGCAGGGCAGGGCAGATTTATTACAATGGGGATCAGTGATTGATGCATTTGATTAAAATAGTTTTTAATACTACATTATTATAGTAACTAAAAAAATTAAATAAAATATTTTTTTAATTACCTGAAATAAAATAAACTATCTAAAATAAAATATTAAAAAAAGTAAAACACTTATTGTATTTCTGCTAGTTGCAAAGGAAATATATTCATTTAGCTTAACTAACAAGTTAAAACAAATAAATAAATAAAATAAAAAACTGAAATTAAAAACTAGAAACTATATATATAACATGTATATATAAAATAAAATGACGAAACAACAAAAGTGAAAAAAAAAACAGACTTTAACAAAATGAAAATATAACAATAAAAACTATAATAGTACCCTCAATGATACTAAAATAACAGCTTTATGGAAATCATCACTATTTTACTAAATCATGCATTACTAAGTCACATTTCTGATGCAATCATTCTTTTAAAAAATATGCCTATATTTACTAAATATTTGTATTTCTTATCATGGCTTTCTGATAACATTTGAAAAAAAAAATCCATCTTATGCTAATATTCAGGCACTTAAATATAATTAAAACTTAAAATAGCTAAAATGTGGTGTTTTTATGTTGATGTGTTCACGGGGGTCTTGGTGGTGACGCACTATACTACTGCCTAGTTACTTATGCCTAGCAGAAACATGTTTATTTATTTATTTATTTTGCAAGGCACTTAAGACTAAATATATTGAATATTGTATATTGTGAATAATTAACATGTATATGTTCCTGATTACTCTTAGTGGGACAGACATATTGATTCTACAAAGCATTTGACTGTGCAACATGAGTTAATGGTTTCCTCCATTTTGCTTGAAGAAAAAGACCATAAAATTCATCTAAAAGAATTTTGTATTTGTTTATGTATAAACTAGCCTCAAAGCTAACACAGACTGAAAGCTACAAAACTCTCATCTTGTTTTCATGGGGTCTTTAATGTGAGGAATATAACATAAACTAGAAAAAAAAAAAACATTCTTCAACCTAATTAAACTGATGATGGTAACATTTGGTAATTTTAGACCCTTTGTGTCAGGCTATTATTATTCATGTTTTGTTTGTAAATGCATGACCTTGCACATTTGCTAGCAATTTTTCCCTCAAATCAGAGAACTCAGGCCTTTTATGATGTGCAGTACAGTGTTTCAGCGCTTCCTAAAATAAGCTGAAAATGGGTCGCTGGTTATTCCAGCGGCTAATTCTGCTGAGGGAAGGAGAAGAGGATAATCCCTCGCTATCCTGCTGAGAGAAAAAACAATTTTACAGTGAAATGTGAACGGCACAGGAAAGCATCTGCGGAGAGCTGATAAGACACACACACACACACACACACACACACACACACACACACATACTGAACACAGGCAGGGAAAAAAGCGAGGATGAGAGAGAGTAGAGTTCAGAGGTCATAGTGTATTAACACCAGACATTGGTGGTGTGAGAGAGATGAAAGCCCAGAGAAAAAATGCTCAGATGTTGCTCTTTCATTGCTCAGGAGGCGTAGTGGTGTTATCAGTTATGTTTAATTTAGGTATCAGCTTTGCCTCAGATGTTTCTCCTAAAATTAAAAGTAAAATACCCTCAAATAGACATACAGTTCACACTGAAAAAAGGTATGAAAGCAGTCACTGGCTCGTAACTTTTCAAAAGGTACACCTTTGTACCCCATTTACCCCTAAAGGTGTATACAGGTACCTTAAATGTACATATTAGTCCCTATAAAGTACATATTTGTATATTGTGAAAATGTACCACACCAGTTACAGCTTTTGTACCTTTCTTCTGAGAGTTTATCAGTATCAGTAAGTTTATGTGGACAGTAGCTCAGATCATATGATCTTGGAAGAATTTAATTAGAATTGTTTGAATTCATATTGAGATATCTAACTTTGCAGACTTGGCATTTTAAGAAAACAGCACAGTTTGAGACATGAATGAGAAATCTATAGATGATTATCAGGCCTTTTCTCTCAAGAAAAACACTGAAACACACATGAGAAGAATTAGTCTCAAATTTTATAGATTTTTTTCATTTTAAGTTTTTGAAGTTGTAAATAAAGCCAAGATTAATATAGTATGTTAAGAAATTTCACAAACAATCACCAGGAAACAGTTATTTCTGAGTGAAAAAGGTCAATCTTACACCAATTTATTATTATTTTTTTGTGCACAGGGCGTGCAGTGGAGTACTTTTAATGACTCAGTATTTAGAATAAAAGACTTAAAATTAATGAATAAAGAATGAATGAATCAATGAATCTGATTTTAGATTTTTGATATAAATGTAAAAATAATTCAAAAATATATAATAATATAATAATTAAATCTTATTGCTGTCTATTAAATTCTTCATTTGTAAACGAAAGAAAGATAGATTTCACTCTTTTAATGCTATATTTTTAACTCTGTATGTTGGCTTTTGAAATGAATAAGTTATAAAACACTGCAAAGAAATATATGACATAGATAAGGACCTCCAGCTGCACTAGAATGGGCTTTTGGAAATGAATTATTTAATTGTGTGAAGTAGGAAAGACTCAGCTCCAAAGAATCTCATGAGGAACATATTCATATAATCCTGTGAGTCACGAGCATGTAAACAAATGCTTACGTCATGACTTCTGACCACTCGCCAACAGTGGCTACTGTACAGTATAACCTCATGCAAAGAATTTTCTGGTCAGAGTATGTCACGCTCCTGGATGTTGGAACAAAAATACACTCACGATTCCATCTGAAACCCCTTCTAATACTGACATCTGAAAGATGCAAATAAGTTATAGAATAAGAGATATCTAGAGAGAAAATGATGGGATTTTTTAATAGGAGGTGGTGGGGAGGCGGAGGGAGACGTGTGAAAAGAATGGAGATGATGGACACAGAGTGATTGGATGGCTAAAAGTGGAATATTTTAATCATGTGTGTCACACATTCAGAAGATTCCTGTGTGAAATGGGTGTGTCTTTGACATCACAAGTCTCTAGGGTTTCCTGTCTTCTGATTGGCTACAGCACATGCCATCATTACATCAATCTTCTATTGGATGATACGTTCCACTGACTCACCGCCATATGCTAATGTTCATGTTTATGCTAATTACTCATGCAATATTCCTACCAACACAACAGCTTGTACTTACATTTAATTTGCATGGAATATTATTGGTTGGAAGTAGCGTTCAACCAATTGGATCATTTGACAGGCCACAAAATCAAATAATAATATGACAATATTCAAATCATAGGAAGGACAGACATTATAATGATGGGATGCATGTACACAAGGAATATATACAAGCCTATAAAGCAAACGTATGAAAAATATCTAATATTCTAGCATTTTTGTCTGTAACCATGAACAGTAATGATTAGTCATGAGATTAAAAAACACTGAATGGGAAGAGGACTCAATGATCAAATGTGGGCTGTGACCACTCACAGTTGCCATGCCGACACTAATTGTGCATGCTAGCATGAAGCCCATTGTAAATAGCTGGAGAGGATGTTAGCGTGAGGGTTAGTTGCTGTGGACAGCTATCATCGCACGTTAGAGCAATCAAGAGGCCACAGGCCTTTTTGTGCACAAACTGCACAGAAAGGCAATATTTCCATTTTAGGTCAAGGACCTTTGCTGTCAAAGTAATTTCAAATTTGATCTGTTAACTGAAAATAAATAAATAAATACACTCTTTGGCTTTAAAAGTTACTTGACACTCTTAAACAGAATTTTAGGGCATCAAAGATCAGTGTTCCCTGATGCAAAGGATTTAGACTCAAAGATAAGCCTTATTCTGGCCAAAATCTATAGCAGAAATGCATGCATGCTTCAAGAAGAAAGCAAACCCAGAATGCACTGAAAAACAAAAACAAAAATCTATTAAAGATTACAGAAAAAAGCTAAATAAATTCTTAATTACATTCAATACTTGAAAGTATAGTAGTTAAATCTGAATACAAATGGACCCAAAATTTATGGACCCCATGTATTTTTAGACTTACTAGAGTATTGTTTAACAAGCTGCTAACATTAAAATCTAATGCAAATCAGAGCTGCTGCCTAAAGCGTTCCAAATCAGTCACTTTTGCCTACATAGGCTGCAAATGGCAAAGCAGCTCACTGCTGTGGAACAGAGCTATAGAGTCAGAAACACACTCCATGATTCATGCTCTCGCACACACACAAAGACACTGAAATTATCTCTTTTTCTGCCCAGCAGGGAAACCCACTTATTCATCCCCATGGCAACCACAAGAATGGAAAAAGATGCCCATGATGTCAAAAAGAGAAATGGCCTGTCAAAGTCAGCCATTTTCTTGTACCGAGTGCAGCTCAGGATTCAGTGTTACTTTGTCTCACATGGACAGGTTAATCTTGCCAAACATATAGCTAGAATCAGCATACATGCATAATTGCAACACATTTGAGTTTGTGTCAAGGATTATACATGCAACTCACTGTGCATATAAACAGTCAACATGAAAGACAAAATGCAACCCATTTTACTTCTGCGATATGACAGATTTATGAGTGAAATTTAATATTAAATTAGAAAAAAAAAATCATCAGAAACTGATTAGATATAGAGGGTAGAGGCTGAATAGTGAGGGATTTATGACATTTAAAAAAAGCTGTGGTGAGGCAAATTATTATATTATATTTTCTTTTTTTTTTGCACTGATGAATAACATTCATATCAGACACATTTTAGCATTAAAAAAGCATCTAGACAAACTGCGAAGGAACTGAACAATATGAGCACAATATGACAATATAAAATTATATTAACTCCATGCATTGACTTGCTAATATAAACACACAACAGAGTTCTGTAGCGAAGACGTATTAGGACAACCCATAAGTTAGCATCACCCTGGTTCCCTTGACAAAAAGCCAGTAGGATATTTTCCATTGGCTTTTGGATTATTGAAGAAAATAAGCTCTGCAACCAACAACTGTTTATGATTTTTAGGTGGTGTCACAGTAATTTCATGGGCAAAAAGTTTAATTATCTATAGTCAATAATATAGTGGTGCATGAAGCACAGCTCACAAAGAAAGTCACTTTCAAACCAAACAGATTTCAATCGGTCAATGCTGTGAATTTGTGTGAACTGTGAAATGCAATCAGTACTGGGAAAAAGTTTGTTCTCCCACGAAATTCTCAATCACATGCATTCCTACTAAAATGACTGGATTTTGCCAAACCATGGTAAATGTGACCGCACTTTACACATTTTGTTCATCATAATAACTTTCATACTTGGACACAACATGTATACATTTTGAAGCCTTAAATACAGTCGGCAGAAGTTAAAAACTAAAGTTAGGCCTACACCACATTTGCGCGACTTTAGTGTCACCAAAACTAAGCCTCCTTCACCTCTTTCACTTTAGATGTTTAAGTTGTAATAGTTTGCAAGAGTGACTTGCCTTAAAAAGACATGTAAAGTGAGGCATTACTGATGTGTTTTATAGACAGAATACATAGTCATAGAATAAAAAAATGAAAATATCTTGAGCTTGTGTTAATCACTGACCTTATTTCAGGTATTTACAAAAAAACAAAAACAAATTCAAAAAGCCCTGTGACTTTGGGACAATTGATTTCTAGATTTTAAGACTCATTCCTGCACCACTCCATATGCTTGTCGTAAGGAAATATGCTAATGCTGGCCCCAGATCTTTCTGACTGGTCCATTGGTTCAAAAGCTGACTGTCAAAATTGAAACTATTTTAAACTTGACACAATATACACTCTTAAAAAAATAAAGGTTATTTATTGGCATTGATGGTTCCATGAAGAACCTGGAATCTTTCCATTGCACAAAAGGTTCTTTACAGTGGAAAAGGTTTTCAGATTATTCAAATGTTCTTTATTCTGAAAAAAAAAAAAAAAAAAAACATTTAATCATTTAACAACTGATCAGTGAAAGGTTTTTGGGGAACCTAAAATGGTTCTTCTGTGGCATCACTGCGAAAACCTCTTTTTGGGATCTTTATTTTTAAGAGTTTACTGCTGAAAAAAGTGCTATTTCAACAAGCAAAGGCATCCATCTACAGCATGTTTACATACATTGATAATTCAAAAAGTGTAAGTGACATGACGTGTAGCCAAGTACGGTGTCCCATACTCAGAATTTGTTCTCTGCATTTAACCCCTTCCAAGTGCACACACACAGCAGTGAGTGGTGAACACACACACACACACACACACACACACACACACACACACAGTGAACACACACCCAGAGCAGTGGGCAGCCAAATTACTGCAGAGCCCGGGGAGCAGTGCCTTGCTCAAGGGTCTCACCTCAGTTGGATACTGAGGATGGAAGAGAGCACTGGTCATTCACACCCTGCACCTAAAATCCCTGCCAGTACTAAAACCAGTGAACAGGGCAATTCTGATTTAATATTGACATTGAACATGCCCTAGGACAGCTATGCCATATTATTTGAAGAAAACATGGGTGTCCTTCTGAAGAAGAACATTATGACAGTCATCTCTCTCTTTCACACCTCCTCTTGCTGCATTTATCTTTCTCCATCTCAGTCTCCACCTCTCTTTTTCTGGGTGGTGATGGGGCAGAACAGTATTGACAGCCTCTCTACGGTCCACTGGTCAAGAGTGAGCACTCATCGCCCCTCATCTCCCGCTTCCACAGGCCAGAGGAGGGTTGTCATAGAAACAGTCCATCTGAGGTTAAAGATCCGAACAGAGTACGTGTGTGACTCCTCTGGTGTTTCTCTCTGCAGGTTGGCCCACTGAAATATTGGGTCACCACTGAACCTTTATTCTGCCATTAACATTTGCCCACATTGGTGGGTTGCTAGGGTGTTCTGTGTGGTTGCTAGATGATTGCTTACTGACACAAGTAAAAAAAAAACAAGCCAAAGTCTTTATGCATTCGGATCCCTTTTTCAATACCTTTTGGGAGTTTTATCATCCACTATAGGTGAAAATTGTTAACCAGATTGCTTAAAGTAATAATACGATGCAGCTCAACAATTTATGTGATTTGTGAGGAATCTTAATATTTTACCAGTTAGAATAACAATGAAACTTAACTAGAAAATTAACTTCTTCCATGTAAATCCACATAAATCTCATTGGTCTGTAATCTTGCTCCACATACCATTACCATTCAAAAGTGACATAAACATTTATGTTGTTGCAAAAGATTTCTGTTTCTAATAAATGCTGTTCTTTTGAACCGAAAAGGAAACAATAAAAGCATCACTGTTCATCACAGCACAACTGTTTTCCACATAAATAATGATCAGAAATGTTTCTTGAACAGCAAAATAGCACATTAGAATGATTTCTGAAGATCATGTGACGCTGAAGACTGGAGTAATGATGCTGAAAATTCAGCTTTGATCACAGGAATAAATTACATTTTACAACATATTCACATAGAAAAGATTTATTTTAAATTGCAATAATATGTCCTAACATTACTGTTTTTACTGCATTTTTTATCCAATACATATAGCCTTGGTGAGTAGAAGAGACTCAAAACAAAAAAGGGTGAAAAGCTACATTATTCTGAAGTAAATGTGTTTTTACATAACCCACCATGTCCTTTTTTACCAAAAATGAATGTTAAAAGTGCATCACACACAAAGAGCCTATACTCCGCACACACTCTCCACACGACTGCAGTCTCGCCACCCAGACGTGCCTCTTTCAGATGATAAATGCCTTTGTGCTCCGCCGTTAAACATCTCTCTATTGTCTTTATGATTATGGCCACACAGATAACAGCAATATTTCTGTTCATTGGTTTCCCTCTGCTTAGCGTCGGTGTGGTCATTAATATTGTCAGGATGGCTGATAGTGACCCCACAGCCATTTATCAAAGCAAAAACTCACTAATCATATGCACATGCGACCTGGGCATTAATATCACTACAGCTGCAATAACTGACAGCAGAGGAAAGCCCAATGCAGAGAGATCTGCAGCTGACCTTGAGATTGAATCTCTGAGTTTATCTCTGTGAGACTGCAGAACTGGGTGGAAATAAGATGAGACCACACATGCTGCTGTATATAAGCTGATTGCACTTAAAGTGGTGTGTGTTTTCTAAATGCATGAGGATGTTGTGAGCAATTCATATGTGCATGTTTCTTTTGTAAATTTTGTTTCGACCTCATTAATCTTAAACAAAATACAACTCCATCTTCCAGTGAAAAGACAGACTTCTCTTTGGTGGCATATGCCAAATTTCTCCAATCATTTTGTTCACTTAAACCCCGCCCCTTTCTTAAAATTAAATGTGAACTTGCAATTAACATCTGCCTTGGAACCAAGTCCCTGCCCTACATGTTTTACTTTTTATTAAAATCTGTAACAGTCTGATGTATAGAAGCTTGTTTCTGCCATGGACTAAAAAAAAAAAAAAAAAGGTAACTGTGACTTTCTATCTCAGAATTCTGAGTTTATATCGCAATTCTGATAGAATTATGAGAAAAAAGTCAGAATCGACATTGTGTGAAATAGGGTTAGAATTGTGAGATTAGCCTGTGAATTAACTTTTACATTTTTTATTCCATGGCAGAAAAAAAACAGAATTGTAAGATGTAAACTCTAAAAATTATTCATATTCTTCTGGAAAAAAACCCCGGCTCTGATGGCTGGTTTAAACAGCTAAACAAGCTAGGTTTTGGACAAGCTTGTCAACCAGCTAAACCACCTGCTTGTTCAGGCTAGACAACCATTTTAAACCAGTAAGTGTCGTAGGCTGGTTTATGCCGACATTTTTCAAAAGGGTAGTAGAATCAGACTGCTGTTTAGTTAGTGTTTCCAGATCTTATTAGAAACTCCATCAATCAATCCGTCTGCTATGACAGGTCAGTAAGCAATGTTTGGCTAATTTCTTAAAGTTAATTATCTATTTAATTAGTGGCAGGTACAAAGGACAAGCAACCAGATATTAATTACCTGCTCACAGATACAAAGTGATATGTCTGTGCATTAGAGTCAAAGTCTCTACAGAATTAACTAGAGTTTTAAATTTTCTTAAGAAAATATTAGTGGTACTTGCCCAGACAAAAGTCACTTCCATGATGCCAGAATGTTGCTTGTAGGGTTGTATGACAAAATCCACAATATTTACTGTCTCAAGCATTCATGTCATGGAATTTGGTAGTTTTTTAAATTAATAAATCAAAAGTAAGGCTGTACACTTAATTAAATCGTGATATGGACTAGTCCTTTAGAACATTTAACTGCAAAAAGACTGCGGTTTAAATATCAGCGGCACAGTTTTGTCTGCTACACAAACTAAAGCACACAAACATAAACTCAAAGGTCTTCACTACAACCCGCCAAAATAAAAGTTCAGTCTAACTTGAGGAAATTATGACATAAATATATTACTATTGCACAGCAGAATGTACTTCTTAATTTAACAACAACAGAGTTTTAACAACAAAGTTTTTAAAACATTACTTTTAAAGGAATATCACACAATGCATTTTTCATGCATGTTTTAATTTAAACCTCAGTTGCACTTTGTTTGCAAAAAAAACCAAAATTTTCTCATTTGTAAGTCGCTTTGGATAAAAGCGTCTGCTAAATGATTAAATGGAAATGTAAAAGTAAATGTTCAGATTTCATTTAACAATTTAATCTTAAATTGAGAAAACAATCTTAATTTATATTAATCATTTGAAATATAAAAATAGTGGGAAAAGGTTCTTTAAATTATTCAAATGTTCTTCACACTAAGAAAAAATCAAGAACTGTTCACCAAAATGTTTCTTCAGTTCCACTTTTAGAACCTTTAAACAGTTTTAAACAGTTATTGTAAACTTATGGGATTTTATTCGTATGTTTTACCTTTGCTGGGTGAAAATCATAATTAAAGTTGCTTGTTAAAACAATAACAAATCACATCCACAGAACTAATGGTGCTTTGTATGTTTATATCTAGGGTTTGGAATTTGAATAAACCTCTAACCTAACCTTAAGTATGAGCAAGGACCATTTATTAATCTCTGTCTTATAGACAAGGAATTCAGAATAATTAGATACGTTATAGCCGCTTTTCTGATTGAAGTCTCACCGACCCTTTCCTAAAATTAAAAAATTTCATTACTAGGGTTTGAACACGTTTAGTAACCAAAAGGCACTGTTGACATCTATAAAGACTTGCATCAAGTAAAGATTATAGCATGACTTTTGGGGGGGGGGGGGGGGGAAGAGGCATTTGGGGTTTCATGATATTTCTGGAAAGGACTAAAAATAGGAATTAATCATCTTGTCATTGTGTTGTCAGAACAGGCTAATGGAGAAGAACCCCACCAATTTGATTCACTGCCCTTATACAGCTTATGTCAAACTATATCTGTCAAAATACACATCTCCAGTGTTCAACAATTGCACATTTCACTGTGACCTTGTGTAGAGGACATTCCCCATTTCTCATACACGATTCTCCTCTTCCAACCTATACAACACTTGATCAACTTAAAATACTGTTTTACGGCTGCACAGAATGCACCGAGGCTGGGATTAACCCTCAGTTATCAGACTGATCTCCCTGTCCATTCATCTCTGAAAGGCCTCACCACCCACACGTTCTCTTTCTAAAGCCCTGATTGCTCAGGTATTGACCATGTGCGAATGAGAGCGAGCTGTAGGTGCCTGTGGCTGGTTATACACATGCACTTTTCAAGGTCATGTAACAATGAGTGTCCACGAGAGGCGTGCATGCTGGGACAGAGTGATGTGACAGGTTGCTTACATGCAAAAAGGTAATTACAAAGCACCGACACATAATACTTGATATCCAGCTAGATATCTACTTGACTTCAACAAGTGCTGTGAAATTCCAACTGCTGCGTTGTTATTAGATTGTGTCCTAAATGACACCCAACAACCTATTTGTTAACAAACGATTCATGTCACATTCACATCACGTATGGCGGTATCTCTGATCGTAAACCCACTGGCATTCATTTCACAGGACAGCAGCGGTTTTGGTGTCACAGTGGAATGTTTGACTCTCAGGTTCTGCAGACATTGAGAGACATTGAGAGACACCAGGGACGTTCATTGACATGCGGGTTAATGCTTGTGCATGCAAAACAAGGGCGACAATAAACTGTGCACTGATGCATGAAGACCTGTGTGTATGTTTGTTAATGCTTGTGCATGCAAAACAAGGGCGACAATGATGTGTGAAATGATGGGTGAAAAAAAACAGAAAACAGTAAAAATCTAGGACATTTCATATGCATCTTAACTGGGAGAAATGAAAATACAATCATATTGTTGCATAGTGTGAGGACTACAAAAAAAATTACTTAATTTTTTACATTTTGAAAAAATATTAATGATATTTGCACATGCAAAACTCTGCATGTTACTAGAGCGATTCTGTGGGTAAAAATGGCTTGATTGTTTTAGGATTTTAGGAACTGATTGGCCAGCTGGAAAGACCAGCTAAACTGTGCACTGATGCATGAAGACCTGTGTTATACCAGATAAAACTGGCTTAAGCTGTTTTTATTTCAGCTTAATTTGTTGCTAACACCATTTTTTAGTGTGTTATGTATTTAGTTCTTGACTTTAGATAACAACTTGGAGCATCTCTTCAGCCAGAATACAAAAGGTTTTCACACTGGTATGAACATCTAGACATAATATGAACATGTAAAAACAGGTCGAGACCTCAAAAAAATGGAGCTACACTGCACTGATGCAGTAAGCCGAGGATCAACACCAGTTTACTGGAAATTTAGTTTGCTTCCCAACAGTGCCATTGCACCAAAGGAAAAACACCACAGATAGAAGTATTTGCATTCTACTCGTAAGGAAAACATTAAAGGGCGCAACCACCTCTAAGCAAAGCAAAACCTGAGTATAACATGCAAAAACTGCAGTGAAACATCTTGACGTTTGCATGTTGGGCAAAATGGAGGCATGACGCCCCCTGCTGGATGTACACTGGCATCACAATAATAATTCAGCTCAAAAGTTAACCTCTAGAAGACATTGAGCTTTACAATTTTACTCGCAAATCATTATGATTGTCATAATGATGTAGCAGTGTTTGTGCTGTGACATACAGATCTTTCAATATCAGTTACTTCATTTATAGATTCATTTTCAAAAAGAAATGTATTGTATTTAGCCTGCTTAATTTAGTCCAGGGTTTCTGCAGGTGTTATGAAGGTAAATTTAACACTTTAATGAATTAACTGAAGGAAACACAATGTCAGTGTTTTTCAAAGTTAAAAGAAAAAAAAATCAACATTGAACTTTGTGAACTTGCAAGGCCTGTTCAACTGCACGAATATTAATTTAAAATAAATAACATTTATCAATACTCAAGAGTTTAAAAGAGCGACAAGCCACAAATTATTTGGCACACTTGACAAATATGATGTCACGATTACTGCATCAAAAATGACAATTTCCCATTCAACACCACATAGATAATTACTATTTGGATTTTCAAGACCTTTATTGAATTTCTAAATTTGCGTAATATTAATCTCAACAGATGAGAGACAGTAAAAAACGTAAGGAAAAATAACAATGAGTGCTTGTTGAAGCCCTGAAAGGGTAAATATGAAGCATCTAAAACAGCACTTTAGATTAAGAGACATGTTTCCGTTGCTGTGATAAAGCAAATATGATTTAAAAAAATTCAGTCAAAACTAATCCTTCTTAATAAAAACCCTCCAGATCTACATGCCTCTGTTACCACTCACAGCAACGTATAATAAGAAACGAGGATAACACACACTTATTATCTAATGTTACGTTTGTGCAAGTGACAAAAGCTAAGGAACAATCTAGCAGGTGGAAAACAAGTTTTCGTTAATGGAAAATCCAGACACTGTCAAAACCTTAATAAGTTCACTTAGAAGTCTCAAACATTTCTACAATAATGTTGTATTGCATTTAACAAATGCTGTCAGATCTGATAATCAGCTCCTCGATTATGCTGAAAACCCAATCGTTGCAGATTCTGCAGACCGTCAGCACTCAAGGAATGAAAAACACAAGTGATTCAAGATGTGATTTTAGGTTGAATTTTTTTTTGGGTAGGTTTTGTTTATGGAGTTTTTGTTGAGTTGTTGATTAGTTCTTAAATTATTAAGTGTATGTTTGGCAAATAAATAAACAACATCAAGGCATCCAGTGTGTTTTGCCTTTTTCAGTTTAGGGGAAAAGTGTGGCGTTAAGCTTTTGTGCAGCTGTTGACACTGCAGGAAGTAGTCTGAGAAAGCATTTTCCAGGTTTCTTGATTTTAAGGAACATCTACTATACAAAAATAAGGCCACAGTTCTTTGCCCTTAAGATCCGGTCTCACTTTTCACTTGTTTGGGAGCTGGCTCTTCATTATCTTGCCCATTTGACTCAAGAGGTCTCTTCTTTAGACTGGCTTGTTCTGTAGAAGGAGAGAATACATTACTGTTTTCTGTATATATATGTGTGTGTGTGTGTGTGTGTGTGTGTGTGTGTGTATATACACGCACAAAATATTATATATTAAAAATTATTTTTCAAAGTTGAAGATATATCTTTTTTTTCTATAGAATAATAAAATGAATTAAATGAGTTTCACTCTGCTGAAAAAAAGCTGCAATATGCTGATAGTTATAAAAATTATTGTAATTTATACCAATGAGTTTTGCCAGACTACGCCGCAAGTATATAATATATCACCTCTAAATATTTTTTTCTTTTTCTTTTTTTAAAATGACAAAAATTACCTGGCATGAAAACTTGGTGGCAAAGAAAAATTTAATAAAAATATATATTTAAAACTACAATATTATATAAAAAACTTCATGTTTAATTCATTGTAATTCTTTGTAACTATTTGTGAAATTTCCTAGCAATTTGAGAGTGAAACTTGTTTCGACACCATTCTGTCAGTGTATTTGTGTAGAAAAGAATGGCCCTTTTACCTTCATCTTCCTCTTCATCACTTTCAAACTTGGTCTTCTTTCCCTTGAACTGGGTCTGTTCTCTTCCTCCTCGGTCTCTGCGTCCTCCTCTGCCTCTTCCACGACCCCGGTGACCTCCTGCAATCACAGGACACGGCGTGGCACAACTTGTTCAATGATGAGATTCTGTGGGTTCAGACAGCTGCGTGTGTGTTTTCTGTGTCCTCTGGATTACCTCTGCCTCCTTTACGTTTGTTCATGGACTCCTGCTGATCCTCGATGATTTTCTTCAGCGTCTCCATTTCTACGTCTCCCTCCAGGACCTCCCACTGAACTACCTGCTCTTTAACCTTGGGATCCTGTCCTCCGTGAGCCTCACGGACCTTCTGCAGCGCCTCCTGGGCGTTCGAGTGGAACAGGATTGTGCCCTGAGGAGGATATCAGAGACAGAAGATAATGGAGGAAGACATCTTTAAGGAATAACTCACTCTGACAATGGAGGCTGCTAGTTGTTTTTTTTTATTTTTAAGAAAGCATGTCAGTAGAAACATTTAGAATTGTTAAAGAAGATTCAATAATAGTTGTTCTTTTGACTTTTTTTAAATCAAAGAATACTGAAAAAAATGTTGTTTCCAAAACAGAAAAGAAAAATATTCAGCAGCAAAATACAAAATGTTTTCAACATTGATAATAATCATAAATGTTTCTTGAGCAGCAAATCAGCATATTAGAATGATTTCTGAAGGAGTAATGATGCTGAAAAATTCTGATTTGAAACAGGAATAACTTACATCTTAAAATATATTCAAATAGAAAAGAGTTCTTTAAAATAGTAGTAACATCAGAAACAGAATCAGAATCAGAATGAGCTTTATTGCCAGGTATGTTTACACATACAAGGAATCTGTTTTGGTGACAGAAGCTTCTACAGCACAAATAGAATGACATTTACAAGAAAATAGGAAATAATAAATATACAAAACATTTTTAAAAACACATAAATTACAAAATAGACATTATTACTGTTTTTACCAAACAATGCAGATTTGGTGAACAGAAGAGACAAAAACAAAAATATATTTACATAAACATTATAAAAAAACCTTGTATTTACATGTACATTTTAAAATATTATATATATATTATATATATAATTACTTTAAAATATGATTGTGTGCACACATGTATACCTCTTTAAATTACAACATTACAACTATACAGCACCAGCTAAAAAGTAATTTTACAAACTAATTTAGCAAACATCCAATAAATAATATTAAAAAAATAATGTTGTCTAGACTTTGTATTTGTGAAACATGTTCGTTCCTCACCTCTTTAGCTCCTCTGGTGAAATCAATCCATTTGATCCGAGCATGATCCGAGAAGACCGCGTGGAAATCCTCTCTCGAGGTCTGACCCAGCTCACCGGAGAACTTCAGCAGGCAGCCTCTCTGATCATTCAGGGATTTCTGGGTAAACAGAAGAGCCACACGTTATTAACAGTCACGTCTGAGAATGTTTTCTTTGCGTTTGTGCATGAACACTCACCATCTCTTCTTCTTCAGCTTGTTTCTGCTTGTCCTCCTTTTCACTGAAATGCACATTTACCAGTTATAACCTCTTTCATCTCACTTTTTTTTGTAGAAAACGGTGTTGTGAATTACCTTTTTGCTTTAGCTTTTGCTTCCACACGATTCTGCTTCCTCTCAGCAATCTTTTTAGAAAAGTAGGCCTCTCTACAGACGAGGTTAAAGGTTAACACAACTCTCACACCAGTATATTCAAAGCCATTCAGGTACTAAGAAAACAACATGCAGTGCTCAGAGACAAAAGAGGGACTGGACTGTGAGAGCATGTACTTCATCATGACGATCATCTCGTTCCCTTTGTACTCTTTGACATCAGTGCGCTCCACACAAGCCTTGGCCGCTTCTTCAGACTCTAAAACCACAAAGATCGATCCCTGCAACAGCAACAGAAAAAACTGATTAGGCAGACACAGAATTTCTATTTTACTCAAAGCAAAATAGATTTACAATACTAAGTACAGATTTCAAGTACTGTAATCTTGTCTGTCCCAATGTTTTAAACTAAAAAAAAATAAATAAATTTGTTTTCATTGATTGAACTCAAGCTGAAATAAAATAAAATACAAATATTTAATGAAAAACCAACATAAAAAAATGGCCTTGGCAAATACCTGAATGAAAAAAAAAAAACTTTGCTGCAGAAACTGCTAATAAATTTCACAATTAACCACAAAGAAATGGCAATATATTAAATTAAACATGAAATTTTAAAGACTAAAATACTATTTTTTTTTTTGTTAATTGTAAATGGCAATATATTAAATTAAACATGAAATTTTATTTTTTTTTTTGTTAATTGTTAAAAATAGTCAATTAAACATTTAATTGTGATACCTAAAAATAAAATAATTTTAATAACATTCAAAATATGAATAAATACAACAATACTAAAATAACACTGGTCTGACTACTGATGGCATTAAAAAAAAAATTCCTGCATTTTTCTTTTAGAAAGATATTTGTCCGAATGGTTTCACTTTAAGTGCTCTTAACACTTTAAAAGCCTTACTTTGAAAGTCTTCTGAGCTCCTTTCCTCATGTAGATGTTCTCAACCGTGCATTTATCTGCAAACCACTCTTTAATCTCATCCAGCGTGGTTTCAAGAGGAAAACCTTTCTGTTGAATTCAAACATTAACGTCAGTCAACCAACAGAAACATGTGGGCTGACAAAAACAATAGTACCCCATAATACAAACAGGACAAGACGACATGTTAAAATGCTATTATAAGCAGTTTGTTTTAGAGCAAAGGAGGCCGAAAGAGGAACTTTATGTCACTGTTCCCATTCGCTCACCATGTAGATGGATTTGTGTTTGAGCGCGTCCCTGTACTCCTCGTTGTCCTCAGGAAGAGGTTTGTTGGGATTTCGTCTTATTTTGGTTTTGTCCTCGCTGATCTCCAGCAGACCGGTTTTAGATTTCTGCAGGGACTCCACAATAACAGCTGCGTCTGACGTGAGACTCTTCAGTCTGTGAGGACGGACACAAAATGAGAAACAAAACAGCTGGAAAACCTTCTAAAAAAATTGAATATTTCTAATTACTAGCTCTTTCTTTCCCCATGCAAAAACAGTTCACTGAGATCCAGAAAAACACACTTAATTCTGAGTTTCTGCAGGTTTTATGACGCTTTAAAATCAAATAAATAAAACTTGAGGAATGAACTGAAGGGAATACAATGTCTGTATGTTTAATAAATGCACACACAATTAGTTGTATTAAAAACACTTCAAAGTTTGCTTCATTGCTTTTTACTCTTTTACGTGATGTTCAAGAACAAATATCTATAAAACAAGAACAAATATCTATCAATTGGTTCAGAAAAAAAATTAATTAAAAGAGAGAAGTTTTTATACCCATTTACAAGTTTTTATTCCTAGTTTTACACCCTTTGACATTTAGTTCCTGTTTTAAGCATAAACTCACTTAATTTTGTTCAATTCCTCAGACTTCATATCTTTATCTTGCATATGCAACTAAATGTTTCTTGTTTTAAGGATGTTTTATGTATTTGTATTGTATATACTGAGTATACAAAATATACTTTGAATGCAACATTTAACATCATGACTTTACGAAATTAAGACTTGCTGGTCCATTTTACACTCTTTTAACAGACTTAATTTGTGAAAGGGTGAATTTTAGCACGTGCAGAAACTCCGTTTCCATTTTTACATTTCTAGAAACATGATGCATTTCTCTTGTAACTACCTGTTAAATTTCAGCATTGTCTCCAGAGTGACCCAGCCATCATCTAACTGCAGCTGCTCCTTCAGAAACTTGTCTCGAGGGAGATTGTGGTCCCCAAAATAATACTAGACACACAGAAACATTGACATTCATGTCATTCATTTGAACGAAGGCTTTGAAGGAGAAAATAAACCTACTTAAGATGCTTATCATCTCACCTCAATTTGATCCACCACCTTCTTCTCCAGAAGAGACATTTCCTGATTGTCTGCCATCTCTGCTGGGATGAGAAATACATAATATATTAATATTATGTTTTATTTATTTTTTTTGAAGTCTGTAAGCACTTAAACGGTTTCTGTTTTGCGCTTCCATAAAAAGTAACATCGCAAACCTGTATTATCAGCAAAACAATTGAAGTAAAAGACTGTGATGAGAAATGTAAGTGAAGTGTGTGACTCTCAAAGCACGTGTGTGTACAGCAGAACTAGTGCGCGCAGCTTCTGTTTTAAACTGAGTGCTGCTCACTGTTGAAGTGAATAAATCCAGTGTTAAACAGCACTAAAAATAACCTGTCTGTAGGCTATACATTCAGTCAATAGTTGTTATAAATATTTATAAATCATGTACGCCACGCGCGCCACATGTCACAGAAAGACACTGAACAAACATCGCGCGCCCAGTCTGTCATTGCTGTTTTTCTGTCCTGTCCGAAGCAGCGCGACACCGTAAATCTCAGAAAAACAAGCAATGTCGCCAAAACACCATACTCACTTTACCTGCGCTCTGATCTGTGCAATCTGAATCAAACTCCACACCAAACGCTCTCCGAACGTGAATCCTGGGCTGGCGTCGCGTTGTTATGACGTCACGCAGAGACCGCGGGGAGGATCATGGGAAAGAGAGTTCAACAAGGAATCCACTAAATTCCTGTTGTGTTTTTACATAAACGTCGAGCAGCTCTTTTTAAATCATTTTATTTGCAATCATTTAAAATTAATTAGTTTTACCAAGCCCCTATGTACTACTGCTAAACTAAAACAGGCGATTTATTAAAAGGTGTTTAAGGCATTTTATTTGAAATGTGTCATTTCAGTAAAAGAATATTGGAATATTGTTTTAATTGGTAACATTGTTATATATAAGTATGCTGCATGGAAAAACACATCATATAACCTGTAATTACCTAATGGTTTAGCTTAAGAGGTTTTGCAGCCAGGTCCTGTTGCTTAATAACATCATCAGCTCAGTTTGTGCTTCATTAAATTATGACTGCTATCTAGGCTTAGTTTAACTTCCATTTCAGATACAATCGTTTATACTAAGAAACAAAAGGCAAGCCATAACTTAGATGGGGTAATTAATTTATTCCTTTATAATCAGACACTAAACATGTGAATGGCCTGTGTGTCACGAGTACAAAGGACACAGGATTTGTTGTAAATATTAACAGGAACAAGGTCTCGGTTTAGGAGAGTATGGCGATGCTCCAGTCATATAACTTTTCTGACATGCAAGCTTCTCTGTCGTTTATAAACCAGTACTAGAGTCCCTGTTTCCTTTCATCCGTCTGCTTTCAATACAACACTCCAAATCAAGAATCAGGCTGCATTTATAATACCCATCTAAATTCAAGCTCAGCAGGAACAAACATTCACAACACTGTTGATATAAAGTCACCCCAAACTGCTGTTATCAGGACTCATCACTGAAACATACAGTGAGGTCCAAAAGTGTGAGACAACACTGACAATCTGAAATAAATAAAAAATGTGTTTCAGTAATAATAATGCCGTAAAATTAATAGGAAATTCAATTTCAAATTTCTGACCATTTGTAAAGTACATTTCCTTATGCAAATATTTATATATTTTTGTTTTATTATTTAATTTATTTGTAATATACAATCAATTAAAAATATTAATAATATATATATAAAACATAATAATAATATAACTAAAATAAAAACTCTACTAGCGGTCTCAGACTTTTGGGGTCCACTGTATATGCAAATAAGGTACTAACAAGCAGATTAGGGTTTCCATTAATAATAATAATAATAATAATAATAATAATAATAATAATAATAATAATAAGGTCCATTTTATATCTTCTGCATTTAAATATTAAACTATTTTCATTTCATAGTAGTACCAAACTGCAGTGTCTCATTCAGGCTGCATTAATTCTTACAGCATGACAACAATGGTATATATTAGCATAGTATTTTTCGTCGTGCATATTTTAGAATAAATATTCAGCTAGCTAACACATTTACATTTGTTCATTTAGACGTTCTGCAGCAAACCTCAATGAATTACATATTAAGCACCTCAAACTGTTAAATTATTTGTTATATAAATCCAAACAGTGAGCTTATTTTATGATTTAAATCTCCAAGAGATTTAAAACAATTAGATGTAAATCTGCTAAAAATGACATTTACAAATGTGCACCGCAACCGAAATGTAAACTTAATCATGACAGATATTACAGCATGCCCGAATTAGTTTATCAAGTAGATTAAGGGGGAAATGAGTTATGATAGGATGCACATAATGCATTTACTGCAGAATAAACATGTGCTATTCATATAGTTCAGTGAGTTTGTAGTTACTCACAATACTGGTTATAATACTGTATTACTCAATTAGAGCTCTTAGTTCCCTGAGGATTTCATTGCCGCTAGCCCAAGGCATGATTTTCGCTGGGAGTGACTCTGAACCCTCTGAAATGGCTTTGCACAACAGTTTCTCAAGGGTGAATCCTTTCCTAGGCATTGCAATATCCCCTTCTTTCAATTCTTTAATAGGGCAAAAGTCATTTCCTCCATCTCCTATATAGCAAATCCTCTCATAATGCACACCAGCCTTAGCCTGCTTCTCTCTGAAATCATGCAGCACCCTCCTCTTGCACAGGTTTACAGGACATTGCTGACAGTCGTGCGCGTGACAGCAGCGCAAACTCACATAGCCGCGCGCATCGATGCTGGCAGGGTTGGTGAAGACGTCATCCATAGCGGACTTCAACCCTGATGCATGCAAAACCCAGTCTATGAAGACAGTGTTAGAATCGGAGATTATGATGCAGTCGATGTCTTTCTTGTTCTCAGATATGAAGGTCAGGAGCTCGATCATTCCGTCGGTGAACGGGATGCTCTCCATGACCGCGCGCATGTGCTCCGGCTGGACGGACTGGTCACCGATGTAGGTCAAGACTCGAGCCATGTACTCGGTCCAGCGGCCTCTCTGGTATGACTTCTTCAGCCAGTCCGGTAACGTCTGCTCGGGAGTGCAGCGGATCACCCATGTGTCGCTGTTGTCATCCACTATAGTGTGATCGAAGTCGAACACTACTAAGGTCTTCATTCTGCGCAAAAAAAAAACACAGTATTGACATAATGACCTTCAAACAGATGTTCAATTTTCAACATACCTTTATCAGAAAGTCAAGTAATGAGATGCACGTAAGCAAATCAAATATATACTGACCTGAAGCTGCAGTTTGACTGAATTATTCGATTTCGTTCAAGACCGACACTTGCTTACAACACAAAGCATGATACATCACCGCCCCTCAAGCGATGGCTCGTCTCTGATAGGCCGCCGCACACGTCACTCAAACGTCTTGCGACGCTCCGATTGGCCACTCGAATCGTAAGCACTTGGTTCCTTGCTTTCTGTTTCCAAAAAATCATTCATTCAAAAAAGTGAATCAGTTTATTCCGAATGAGAACGGGATTGTCTAGTTATTGGTTTTTTTAGTTATATAAGAAGTTTTTATTAAAAAAAAAGTTAAAAGTAAAAAAAAAATGTTTTGATTACTATAACACTATAAGAAAATAGTTTATCGAAAATAAAATGTCTTTGCACTTTATTTTGAACCATACATGACTTACAAAAGGAGATGTTATGCAGAATGATGCATCATTCATTCATTCAGTCAGTTACTTCTTCATAGAGTTCATTAAATGGTGATTGAGAAAGTCTTTGTCATCTCATTCTCTGTGCCAAATATGAGAGCAATGTGCTATAACAAGTCTGTTTTTAAAATTTATATTAGATAAAAAGAAAACATAGAATAGAAAAAGAATAGAGCAAGCTAATGTTTTTCTATTTGTTTTTTTTTTTAGATTTATTTTTTATTTGTTAAATTGTACAATAGTAAGCTGACATTATTACCTTGTTTTATTAATTAGTTAGAATATGTGTAACTCTGTATTTTAACTAATTGTAAAAGCAGAATAATGGAACAAAGCCTACCGATTAATTGCTTAAGTAACTGACGATTAGTCAAATAATTGTTGTAATTATCGTAAGACTGATTATCAAAAATACAGTTTGTAGCAGTCCTAATTACGTTTAAATATGGAAATATTTATGCAAATATTCGTACATTTCCAGAAGAAAACAGAGAATCTGAAAATTGGATAAAGCCAGGTTCCAATGTCTCCTTTCATTTCGTTGACATATTGAAGGTTTTCACATTGAGGATTTTGGAGACCCATTTCTATCACAGCATATAATTTAAAAAAAAAAAAAATTTTTAGGTATAAAATGTTATTACAAATTAGGCAAATGATGTATGAACAAACCCTTCTGTAAAAACCTTTAGAGTATAGATAGAAATAAAACTCTGAAGTTGTTGCAAGTGCTGCTGAGGTGGAGAACTGTGGTTCAGTGTTGAGGAAAAGAAAAAAAAAATAGAGAAGATCTTTTAAAGATATCATTTGTAATTTAAATCTACAGATGCAAATCATTCAATTTGTATTTCGGATGTTTTCTTTCCAAAAATCTTAAATAAAAGTTATGGAAGCAAAATACCTCAATCTCACAATTGACCAGTGCATGAAATATATAGGAATGCTATTAACACACAATGGTAGAACTGAAATGAAAGGTCTAAAAGAATTCACTTTATATTCAATAAAGATTACATTTAATGTGTTATTAAATTATTAATGCTTTTAAAGGTTAACTGTAATCAAGGTTCCCACACCTTGATTAACTTCAAATTCAAGGATCTTTCAAGGACTTTCCAGGTCCAATACCCTCCAGTTCAAGGACTTGATGTGGGGACACATTTCAAGTGAGAGCGAGGTTACATCGTGTTATCTTGTAAGATACATTGTTACAGTTTTCATGTGTCAAACACAACTATGCAATTTTCTTGCATTTATTTTTGCCCATGACAGAGATCTGATATTCTATCTGTTGTATTTCTGTTTTGCATAAAACTGAAGAATATTCTGTACATCCTATATTGTATTCTAAAATGATATTAACTTTTGCATTGACTTTATTGCAAAGAGCTTAGGCTCATGTAACCAGAAGTTTTAACATATATATGCTTTTAAGTTTTTCTTATCTCATGGGTTGACATTATCTTAACAAGAAAAGCAATTCAACATTAATTTCAAGGTGTGTCTGTGAAACGTTGAGGTACCATCATAGTAGTTTTGTGCACGCATAAACGTCTTGTAGGGTGACCATATTTTAGTTTTCCAAAAAGTGGACAGTGGGTGTGGAATGGGCAGGGGGCTGGGGTGTGGTTGGTTGGTGGTTAAAGTAGTGCCCAAAATAGTGCAATGACCATATCCCAAATATAAAAACTGAAAATGTAATTTCCTTACCTAAAATAAATATTTTACAGTTACTGTTATGCATATTGATCATTAACACAGCTAAAAAGCTTCCTACCAGTGGCCCTCCTTCACAAAACTTAACATCTAGAACAGTTTTATCATAGGAAGAATGCAAAATGTTTCAATACAAGCATTTCAGTCAAATATAATTTAAGCAACATTTCAAACCTTTAACCCACGGGGAAAATCAACCCATTAACCGCTTAAAAGTAGGCATAGGAAAAAAAACGCAGACTTTGCAACCCTGCATTCAACACGAGCTGCAGGAGTCAGATTTGACTGATCACGGGTTGAGGAGAGAGAGACGGCTGAGAGACCATGCTGGAGGATTTGCTGCTCAACAGATCCTGAGTTTATTGACAAATATCTGATCTTACTTTGCACTGAGCCTGCATGATTGTGTAAACAGAAGTGAAAGTGAACAGTGAGCGCCCATTCAAAAGAGATTGAAATACTCTGTGTATTGATAGATGCTCCCTGATGTGCAAAAATTATGCAATATTAGAATGTTTGCTGGAGCGGGCGGGACTGCAAACAAAAATCACGGGAAAGGACAATAATGGTCAGAAATTCAGTGAGATCGGGATTAAGAAAACAGTCCCTTGCAGTGGTCTAATACAAACTCACACAATCATTGGTGACTGTAGAAAGTAAAAGCCGAATCCCTGTCATTTTGGGCGATTCAAAAAGAGGACATGTCCGGGAAAGAGAGGAAATATGGTCACTCTAACGTCATGGCAATGTACAACACCAAGTACCTCACGTGGGAAACACTTAACGTATGTAAATCAAGCAAGCTAGTACGCATAGGCCACAAAGTGTTGGCGAAATAACATTAGTGGAAATTTTTCCAGAAAACTTCTTGCACAAAATAAATTCAAAGTACTTTCAAGGACCTGTATCAATGTATGTTTATTTTCAAAAACTTTCCAGAGCCTTGAATTTTTTTTTTTTTTTCTCAGATTCACAAACTTACAAGGACCTGTGGGAACCCCGTTTAAATGTTAAAATACCTAAATCTAAAAATAGTTAAAATGTGTAATCAAAAATCAGCCAAAACAAATAAATGACAAAAATCTCTACCCACGTATGCTACATCCTTAATTCCTAAATGCAACCAAAAAAGATATTAGGAAGAGGTTTCAATCAGCAGGACCACTGAAAGTGACGTTCACAGGTTCAGTATCAATTTTTATTTGTCAAATTCAACAGAACCTAACACTGCCATCTCTTTACAAACATAAAGCCCTTACAAAACTTCAAGGTACTCAAACATGTCCCCAGCTAACCCCTTTTAAAAAACAGCTCAGATCAGACAGAAAAGCAATTAAGCGACCATTTTCACTAAACGTTTATGTCGGATATGGGCAAGAAAATGAAATCAAATGTCTGATAAAAGCCGGACAAATATAACTGATTCAACTTAAACAAATTAGGATGCAACTGATATCAGCCATTAAAAAAAATATATATATATATTCCAGGCGTTCAGAAGGGCATGTCTGGTTCACACGATGACTAAAACATGTCTCTGTATCCATCATTGTACAGCAAGTCATTGATGGGGAAAGAGAAAACAAATAAATGTACATGCAGTCTCTCAGTCGCTGTCACTGGAAGAGGAGTCCTTTTTCTTCACATCTTTGCTCGGACTTTTAGATTTGTCCTTCGCTCTCTCTTTAGATTTCGGACTCTCGCTTCTTCTTTTCTTCTGTTTATCAGCATCGCTCTCAGAATCGCTGCTTCCGCTGTCACTCTTTTCTTTCCTCTTCCTGCCGCTCTGTCGATCATCTCGCTCTCTGCTTCTCGGTCTCTGGGAGGATCGTTCTTTGGAGCTCCTGTCTCTTCCTCTGCTCTCTTTGCTCTTTGACTCCTCTGCACTCTTCCTCTTGTTTCTGTCTTCTGCGTCTCTCCCGCGGTCTCGTCTGTCTCGCTCTCTGCTTCTCGACCGGCGAGATGACCTTCGGTCTTGACTGCTGCTGTGGCGTCTGTCACGGCCTCTGTCGCGTGATTGGCCACGCTTGTCGCGTCCTCTGGACCTGGACCTCCACGATGCATCGCGACCCTTTTCTCTGCTTCTAGATCGGTCACGTCGCTGCTCTCCATTCTTCTTCTTTTCCACCTCCTTCAACTTTTCCTTATCATTCCCTTCTGAATGTTGTTTGGTCCTTTCTTTGCTTCTGTCTTTTTGTTTGCCCTCCTTCTCTCGCTCTTTGGCATCTTTCTCTTTCCTGTCTTTGCTGCTTGAACGCTTGTCATCCGTTTTGCTGTGCTTTTCCTTCTCTCTCTTCTTTTCTTTGCTCTTGCTCCGGCTGCGAGCTTTCTTCTTTTCTGCATCCTCATCTGTCTTTTTCCGTGCGTCCCTATCTCTGCTTTTGGAGCGATGTTTGTCCCTCTTCCGATCTCTTCCTCTGGAGGGACTGCGTGATTTGTCCCGCTTTGCATCTCTCTTTTCTCGTTCAGAGTTCTTTTTTGCTTCTTCTTGTCCTGCGGTTTTGTTCTCGCTGGCTGGCTCAGTGGCTTCTGTCTTTAACACTGACATATCTCCTCTGAAAAAAAAGAAAAAACATGAAAGATTTATTTTCAAGTAAGAATACATAAATTACATAATATAGATTACACTTGAGTGCAAGTAATGTTTTGGAACAGCACAAGGGCAAGTAAACAATTTCACTTTTGAGTGAACAAATCAAGTTTATCTTCTCATTTCACGAATCCTAGATGCAATATTTGCATGCGCTGTAAAATTGGACATACTTGTCCCCTTTGATCCATCGTTCCTGGGTGGCGGCTGGGTTGGCTTTAGCTTTCTGTGTCCTTTGCATTTCCTGCCTCCAGTGTGGAGGCGTCTCACTGCGGCGAAACCGATCCCATGACCGCGAGCGAGATCTAGATGGTGTCCGGTAGCGCTACAGAAAGTAAAAAATAAATAATAAAAATGAGTTTTCATTTCTTTCACTAAAAACAATTTATAATTCAGCAATGATGTGTGAAATTGACCAAAAGTAACAGTAAAGACATTAAAAAAAATGCTATTCTTTTGAACTTTCTATTAAATCAAAGAATTCTGAAAAAAGAAAAAAAATGAAAAAAACAAACTGCATAAGTTGCAGTTTTCACACAAAAATATGAAGCAGCACAACTTTTTTTCAACATTGATAATAATCAGAAATGTTTCTCGAGCAGCAATCAGCACATTAGAATGATTTCTGAAGATCATGTGACACTGAAGACTGGAGTAATGATGCTGAAAATTCAGCTTTGATCACAGAAATAAATGAAATGTTAATATGCATTTAAAAAAATAAAAAAAATGGTTAAAATTTAAAAATATTACTGTTTTAACTTTTTTTTTTTTTTAAATCAAATAAATGCAGGCTTGCTAAGCAGAATAAACATCTTTCAGAAATCTCACCGACCCCAAACATTTTGGTTGTATTAACATTAAAGCAAATCATTTATTCTCTCACCCTCGGTCCTCTTCCTTTAATTCTGCGCCCTGACCTGGTCATCACCAGTCTCGTGCGGTTTGGCCGTGAGTTCGCCATGGGTCTGGAATAGAATTTACAAGTTACGAACTGGAAATGAAAATAATAAAATAACACAACATAAACATTTCATCCGTGTCTGTACAACAAATGATCCTCCACAACATTACTGAATGAAGCATTAAACAATCACATCCTACCTGTCCCTTTCCCTCTCTCTTTCTCTTTGTCTGTCTTTCCCAGAGTCCTCCCTCTGCTTTTCTTTCCCCTGCTCCTCTTCTTTGGCCTTCTGGGGGCTTCGCCTCATTAGGAAGCGGTTTTCTGGAATGGGCGGGACTTCCTCTGGGCGAATGGTCGACATGGATTGGGGATCAGCCTCTTCCTCATCAGACCTACAGAAAAAGACATGTTAAAAATCTCACACGCTTCTTAAGAAGTTGTGGACAGAAAGCAAAAACAGCACTAAGTGCAAATAATAAAATGAAATTAACTATAGAATTATCGTGGATATGTAGTGTATGTACATTTTTTTCAAATCCTGTTTTGCTCGTCACAGGTTGTGCATCAAAAACAAACTCTACAGAATTCTGGTGCGAAGTCACTAATCTAGTCAAATTAGGCAGATGCCCTTATCCTTAAAAACCATGAGTAAAACTAGACAAAGATAAATGAAGATACATCCCAGAATACATTAAAGTTTACTTTCAGCAATAATGAACATTATTGGCTGGCAAAATCAATAATTTTAGTACTGCGTTGAGCTTTTAGTAATGATGTGCTCAACACACGTGGAAAGTAAATACTTCAAATTTTCAAGCATTTTATAAAAGTGTTGTTGCAAGGTGAAAGATTCACATCATAAATGTGTAAAAGGTGACTGTACCCTTTCTTGTCTTTCTTCTTGTGTTTCTGTTCTTTCTTTTTCTTGTGTTCCTTCTTATGTTTCTTGCGTCGTTTCTTTTCCTTCTCTGATTCCTCGGAGTCCGTGGAGCTGTCTGAGGAGGAGTCATCGTCACTCTCGCTGGATGACTGATGCTTCTTCTTTTCTTTCTTTGCTGGATGACAGAAGTTGAAGCAATACTTTAAAACACTTTCATAAAAAAAATGATTAAATTACAAGATTAAATTAAAGTGTGATCTCTTTCAGATGCTTTTTTTGCACTGCCAATCATAATTTTTATTAATAAAAATTTATAGGATCATTCTGCAGTAATTATTAGCGTCAAGTCTATTTTTAGGATAGTCGCAAATAACACAAGTAAATTTTATCACAATTGATGTGCCTTGATTGTACCCACTTATTAAAGAAGTTAATTTGTTCATTCGTAATTAAGTGACAGTGGCTCTGAATGCTTTAGTTGTGTGTGTAGAAGTCACTACAAAATGAATAAAACTTGATGCCACAATGTTTTATGCTTTCATTTGAGTATCACTGTTTTTGATAATAAATTTGAATAAATTATGATTGTGTGTGTGTGTATATATATATATATATATATATATATATATATATATATATATATATATAAATATAAATATAAATAAGTATACATATTGTTTGTTGTTGTTGTTAAAGTGTCTTAGCTTAATGATTTTATTTAATTAGACATGCTTCTTGATTGCTAAAATTTTACTTAACCATTAAAACAAATCCAGAAGAATTATAACAGAAAAAACAAACAGAATCCAGAAAATGTATTTAAACTGGGGGGGGGAAATTATAATAATTTGGAAAAAAATAAAACTGATTTCATGGTGTCATAAGGAAGCATATTTCTACACAAGTACGCAATAAAAATAAAGGTAAAGCTAATATTGTAAAACATCTAAACATTTCCAGCCTTGAACATGAGAAAAGAAAATCTGCAATATCACCTTTAGATTTTGGAACAAGTTCCCCACAGTTGAGCACTTTGACCTCGGCGTAGGGTCGGCTGCTGGCATCCGTCTTCTGACTCTCGATCATCCGGATCACCTCCTGCCCGGAGATCACCTGACCAAACACCACATGAATTCTGGGGAAAAAAGCAACAAAACCTGTTAAACACTGCAGAAGATGTTTATGTTACCTAGGAGTTTGTTTATCAAAAATTACTAGTTGGTGCATTACATTGTGCTGCACACTTACCCGTCCAAGTGAGGAGTTGGTTTTGTAGTTCTATGGTCAGGGACACAAAACAGTGAGGTAGAATGTAAATATACATCTAACGAACACAAAAACAGTGATTAATGCACACCATAAATCAATCAAGAGTCAAAATCACTTGCAGTTCATAACTGGTTCAAGACCAAACCAATGCACTGAGGACATTAACATTTATTCTGCATCAAGGCTGCAAAAAAAGAAAATGATAGTTGCAGATCATTGTCCACTTTCAAAGAGAATGGTACAATCCACTATCCAACGGGTCAGTAGTGACGCCCCCTAAAGCAGGGTATCTGCAGGATTATTAGGCTCAAATTTAAGACTTTTTAAGATCTGCACAAATAAAATTAATACCATATGAACAGGGTATGGAAATGTCTACGGTAACATATTAAACGGTTAAATGACTGTAAAAAGCATGACTTACAGGTCAGATACAGGGTTTCACAACAACAAAGTTGTATAAAATGATAAAGCTGTAACCCTGTAAAGAAGCACGTATGCAGGACTCACATAAAGAACTGTGAGCCATTGGTGTCCTTCCCTCTGTTTGCCATCGACAGCAGGAAATCTTTGGTATGTTTCATTGAGAAGCTCTCATCTAGACACAAAATAAAAATAAAAAATGACAGAATATTGAAATCAGTGTTCTTATTGGTAACTAAAACGATTAAAAAGTGCTTAAAGACACTCAAAATTAAATGGAATAAAAAATTAAAAACCTAAAAAGAAAAAAAAAATACTTAGAAATATTCAAGTTCTAAAATTACTAATACAAAAGCTACATAGAAATTGAAAAACGAAAAACTTATAAAATTGATAAAAGCACAAAACTTAAAATTGAATCAATATAAGCTAATTCAAAAATATAAATAAAAACAATAAATGTGTCTAAAAAATAACACTGACTGTTTCATGTTGACCTTTAAAGTCAGTGATTTATGAACTTGGTCAATGAAGAGTCATCTCAACAAAACGACTTACAAATTGGACATCACTGCAATATTTTATTAATATGCACATGCTTATTAAATGGAAAAAAAGGACACTCACCTTCAAAGAAACCTCCATATATAGATTCACCACCTCTGCCATTTCCTGTTAAGGCAAACATTCTGTCAAATGTCAACGCTTATAGGATATATACATAATAAAAAACAGCAAAAGTCGGAATTACCTTCACTGAAGTCTCCTCCTTGTATCATAAAGTCCTTCACTATCCTGTGAAACAGACTTCCTTTGTAGTGCAAGGGTTTCTGGGTAGTCTTGCCAATTCCTTTCTCCCCTGGAGACAGGATGGACGAAAAACCCCACAATGCATAAACACAAACACTGCATTAAGCGTTTTGAATCTAATTAGCTGTATTGTTGAAATTAAGGCTCCTCTGACTAAAAAGAACTAATTTAATTAACCCTTAAGTAATTTTAAATAAACTAATAAAAAATATAAATAGATAGAGATGTCGATCTATAAATACCTGTGCACAGGCAGCGGAAGTTTTCACATGTCTTGGGACACGCCTCCGAGAAAAGCTCCACGACCACTCGTCCCGCTGCAGAAAGGAAACCCAGGAGAGAATGATCATACAGGGAAACACATCCCACACTTTCAGGTCCTGAAGAGCAGCTGTGCATATAGAGTCTCACCTGGCACATTACTGATGCCAATGTCAAAGAAGCAGCGAGGACGCTGCGCCTTCACCCCCATCGCACTGCAAGCACAGAACACAAGCAGCACTATTACAGCAACACATCTGTGCTCACAGACTCAACACACCATCACAAACCTGCTTAACTAGTGTGTAACTACACTATTACACAAACTAACAGACTCCATGACTGGCAAAGCCTTTAGATTTGCTTGTGCATTATGACAGACTCGGATAGATACTCCATAGAGAATATCAGTACTTCATATTACTCATGTATTAAGTTCTCCTCCATGTCAATTATTGTTTGAGTTATTTTCTTGCCTAACGTTATTCTAATTGAGCGTCAATATCAGAGTCAGCACTTTCACTTTCAGCAGATTACAGCCATGAACACGTCTCATAAGTATATTCGACTTGTTCTTATGTTATCTTTGAGGTTTTAAACAGCGTTAGAATAAACGAGAATCAGATGTTTATTTCCGTGCTGCTGCTTGTGTTCTCCGTGTGCTAAAAACACTCAGCTTGTGCTAAAAACACACGTTAAATCATCAACAGCAGCACACCTTGAGTATCCGTATTTGTTTAAACTGCATATTTATCGAATTAGCTTTAAGAAATGCGATAAAATCGCAGCGTTTTGCCTTTTAAAGATTGAATGACTAGCATGCTAACGTGCTACATGAGTGAATTACGTTGAGATTTCCGTTTCGTTTTTCCCTTTGTACAAATCATACTGAAAAGTAATTTTTATGTCTCTGACAGGGAGTATAACTTACATGTTTGAGTCAAGTTAAACCAATGCTACCAAAACGAAGAAAACATTAACAACATCGATCGACTGTCGTTCTCGAGTCCTCGCTGCGCGCGCAGGTCTGTGAAGATGGCGCCCGCGGTGCATTCTGGATAAAACATAAACCGCCTGAATCAGAGACTACGGAAACTTAAAGCGGTCAGAGATCAAATGGGATTTGGAGTTCAGCTTCGTTTGAGTTTCATTATGCAGATCAGTTCATCATATACAGTGGAGATCAACCTACGATTTCCTAAATTTCAAGGTCACTGCAGTTTGTTCCCCGTCTCACCGCAAAACAAGTAAAGTCCTGATCTAAACCAAAATTACCATAGCTTGCAAAAATCCAATAAACACATAAACGTATAGTATTTAACGAAAATAAACATATGAAAAACGTAGAAATTCCGCAGATTTAAAGTATTGATGGAATTTTTTTTTTCAGCGTTCAGGTGCGTCATGACGACGCGCTCCATCAGTATCCATGGCAACGGTCTGTTTTTTTTTCTTCACTCTCATCAGCATCTCGCGAGTTAATAAACTGACCGGCTTTTCCTTTAGCGACTGTGATCGTTTAGATCAAGTTTATCGTGTGCAGTGAAATCTGAACACAAGAACCGTGTCGACATGCCTTGTGTTCATTATAAGTTTCGAAGTAAACTCACTCACGACACGGTCCTGTTTGAAGGCCTTCAGATCACTGTGACAGAGTTAAAACGGCAAATCATGAGGCGCGAGAGACTGAAGCTCTGTGACCTGCAGATCAGCAGCGCGCAGACCAATGAAGGTGAGATCAGCTCCAGATCACACTAAATAAACATTTGATGCATGATCAGACTTTATAAACTAATGCTTTTATGTTCAATAAAAAGCAACATTTATGAATCTACTGCTGTAATGACAGTGATGGGGTCATAGTAATATTTTGATGTATTAAATGGCACTCAAAGAATACTATGGTACTGTTAGTGTGAGTGAAACATGGTCTTATTGGTGTTTTTGCTGTCAGAATACACTGATGATGAAGCACTCGTTCCCAACAACACGTCAGTCATCATCAGACGAATCCCTGCTGTTGGGCTGAAGTCCACAAACAAAAGATTTGTCATGTACGTCACGTGACGTGAACGCAACTTTCATTTAGATGTAATATGAACAATCAAGTGTCACTGGTGTTTTAGTCATTTGATCTCTCTGCTGTTTGGTTTTGCAGTCGTCAGCCTGAAGCATCACGTGGATCTTCACAAACAGTATGTAGAAAAGGGTTTGCATTGGTCTTGAGGTATAATAACTCTCTTTGGAAAGGTTCTTCATCAAATATTTGGTTCCCTCGGTTATTTTTGTACTCTAACATGTGGAGCATCGGCGACTGGCTCCTCCAGTGTATCACAGATAAACACGTTTGTTATGTTTTATAATGTTACACAGTTTTTGATCAAACTGTCAGAAAAAGCTGTTTGCTTGTTGCGAATCGAAGGTAAGCCCAATTCCACAGAACAGTTTTAAATAATATCTTCATTCTATATGCGCTATTGTATAATTTTACCTTACATTTTCTGTATGAATAACCGCATTTGCTGTATAATTACTGCATCGTTATACAATAAAACTATGATTAATTCCCTGACGATCAAGGCCCTGCGTGTTCATTCTGATTGGGTTTCTGTAGACAAGCATCTCGTTCATGTCTCTGTGTGTCTCAATCATGTTTCCAGTCTTCAAACTCAAATCTCTAGACTGACTGACCTCACTATTGTCCTAAATAGCCTTGTGTCTCGTCACAGAGGTAAAACTCCTCTTGTGTTCATGTTTGTTTCTGCAGCAGGTTGGTGATTCTTCACCAGTTTCACTGGATCAGCTTCTGAAGGTACTGAAATCAAAGAGAAATACACTCTGCTGCACTGTAATGAACTTCAGTGTTTGCATTTGAAGTGTCATAATGAAGACAAAACAGTGTACAGTGAAGTTGTTTAAAACACTTAAAAGTGAGCAGAAATCCCACAATGACAAACACACAAGCAGCTTCTTCAGGGTGGTTTGAGTGTCTCAGTGCTGAACATTAAAACGTGCAAATGCCTGTGAAACAGACTGAGAATCTGGCCGAGGCAAATGCATCAGAGGAGGACAAACTCAAAGCTGTGATGTACCAGTCCAGTCTGTGCTATTATTCCAGCAGGTGAGTGTTCAGACATCGACAGTGTCTGAATCTGTGAAATACGAGAGATGCTCACGGTTCTGACATTCATCAGTGATGCGATGAAGCTGCTCGGACTGCTTCCACCAAACTACATCTGTTTCCGCTGTGGGATTCCTGGACATCACATTAAAAACTGCCCGAGCACTTGGGTAACTGGGCTTTCAGAGATCACAGCTGCTGGGAACCCGAGCTCTTTCCCCATTAGTCTGTGTGTTTGCTCAGAGTTTGAATGTCACTCATGAATTCACAGGACAACAGTTTTGCTCCTCGTAAACGCATACAGAAATGCGCAGGGATTCCTCGTAGTTTCCTGGTGGAGGTGGATGATCCTGACAGAAAGGGAGTCATGATGGACAGCAGTGGGAAATACGTCATTCCCGTTATGGATGCGTGAGTTTACTGTACTTGCAGGTTCTAGTGTTTGTTAAAGTCTTGTGTTTGAATCATGTCGTGTTTGATCTGTTCAGTGAGGCCTATGCGATTGTGAAGAAAGAGAAGCCGCCCTTCTCACCCCAGAATGAGCCTTCATCCCCATCCTCATCCTCATCCGATCCAGTCCCCGCCGCGCTGCTGTGTCGGATCTGTAAGGATCTGCTGACTGATGCTGTGATGATTCCCTGCTGCAGCACCAGCTCCTGTGATGAATGTGAGTATCTGTTCAAACATCAGTCAGAAACAAACAGGCTGTTTCTGACAATCTTTTGGTGTCAGGTATCAGAACATGTTTGCTGGAGTCTGACGGACACCTTTGTCCAACCTGCAGACAGTCAGATGTTTCTCCTGATGCTTTGACCGCAAACACTGTTTTGCGTCAAGTAAGACCTTAAGCCCTGTTTCTTCTTGTAGTTCATCTTCTGCGTCTTCATTTCAGAACTATTTCATGATTCTTTCTCACACAGGAGGTGAATCATTTTAGGAATGGAACCACATCTTTACGTCCAAACCACAGGTCGATCCCGGTCACCCATCCCAGAATCCTCATCAAAGAGGCGTCGGGATGTGAGAGAGAATCATTCCCACTCAAGATCTCCTCTAAACAGAAATACAGACCAGAAGAGACCTCGTTACTGAAAGAAAGACTTTCAGTCCTGCATTGGAGAAATCTTGTGAAGCACTGGCTCCAAGCTAAGAAACACAAGCAGCAAAAAAAAAAATAAAAATAAAAAATATTTTATTAAATATATTTTACATTTGCTATATTTGATATTGATATTTTCTTAGGAACATTTAGAAATAAATATGAATGTATATTGTATAGATTTTATTAATTTAATAAAGGTTATAGAAACAATATCATAGTGATGTATTTATTAAAGAAATGTTACCACTGGGTGTATGGAGATACTGTGATAGGTAAACTTGGGAAAAAAGTATATATACAGTGTTTAGGCTAGGACTGACATTGATTTAACTGCAACATATTAGTATTATATATATATATATATATATATATATATATATATATATATATATATATATATATATATATATATATATATACATACATATCAATAAATAATACTAATATGTTGCAATTAAATTAATGTAATTAGCCAGTCATGGCCAAAATAATTGTATTTTATTTTTTGTTTTTGCAATCAACAGAGAAAACTGTATGCTAAAAATGCAACAAGTTAATATGGTTTAAAATGGTTTATTTTACAAAAAAAAAAAAAAAAAAAAAAATTCACATACATACAGTAACCTAGTCTTTTTAAGTATTTTTGAGAGTTTATTTTTATTACAGTATAACAATACAGAAATGCATGTTCTTGCTTACATGGTTCTGTCAATCTGTCAGGGTGTCTGTTCACACACACACACACACACACACACACTCACACACACACACACACACACACACACACACACATTTCACATTAACTGTGTTTGTCTAAAATGTAAAAGAAAAAAATACTTTAGGGAACCCGAAAGCTTTTTTCACACTTTAATGAAAAATGATTAGTTCCATTGGCTTATCAGTTTAGACTATATATATATATATATATATGACCACAGACAGCTGTGTGCTGAGGTCAAAGGTCACATGACCACAGGGGGGTCACACTTTAAAAAATTGGTTTGATTTAGAGCTTGGGCATCCTGGCAGCATTCAGACGCATGCCAACGCAGGAAGAGCCGGAAGCGTAGCGCATCTCTCTCAGCATGCCGCTCCATGTCTTTTTGTCTTCTTCATACCTGTGAAAGAAAACAGGTCAATACATAAACTGACATACAGTTCTATTACTGAACTCTTTCTTGGAACCTGACTAATTAATTGAACTCTTTTTGTCCTTTCAGGTCCAGCTCGACTCAGAATCAGGATGACTTACTGCCAAATGTCAGTGATCTCAGAGGGCCCGATGTTTTTGTCCTCCAGCTCTACAATAGCAAAGCCACCAATTGCAAAGAGGTTTCCTCCACTGCTCACGAGATTCACCGAGCTGCGCTCCTGAGGGAACTCTGTGAATGTGTCCCACCTAAGAGCAAATCATATTAATAAAATACAATACACATATTTCATTTTTACATGCGAAGAGATGACAAAAAAAAGGTTAAGCACAGGAAGACAACATCTATAATGGTACAGATACAATATTATCATTTCATATCACAAGCAAACCTGTAAATTGCATAGTATCTATTTTGTTTATTAGTTGTTATTGTTAGCTAAATCGGAAACTATTACAAATTTTCATTAATTGAAATAAAGCTGAAATAAAATAAAATATTAAATAAAATATTAAATGAAAAACTTAAGAAAACAAAAATAAAAATGTTGCTATGGAATATGTGAAATAAAATAAGTTAAAGTACTAAAATTACTGAAAGTAAAAGTGAAATAAAAATAAATAAAAACTAAAGTACTAAAATTACTGAAATTGAAAAAAAATAAATAAATGGAAACTAAATAGAAATATTTAAAATAATAATGACAAAAGCAAATTAAAAACACTAAAAATGTAACTAAATAACTTAATTCAACTATATAGATAAAACCGGTTCAAAATAGTTTATAAATACTTTAATAATATATAAATAACACTGGTGAGAAATCATACTTGTTTGTGCCAAAATCGTAGACTTCAGATAAAGCTGTGAGTCCTTCCTCATTCACTCCCCCAGTTACAATGATTTTTCCTTTATGAACTACGGCCCCAAACATCGCTCTTGGTGTCTTCATAGCAGCCAGTTCTCGCCATTCTGACTGCTTGTGGTTGTACACGAACATTTTATTGATAGCTTTGCTGTGAGAGAGAAAAGAGAGATTTATTTACTTTCAGATTTTTTAAATCAAATAATTTACAGTGCACCAAATGATGTCGACTTTGAATATGAAATGAAAACTGACCTTATGTACAGTACATTCTTAAAGCACATTCTTGGAGTTATTGTGAAAAATCCATTGGTTCACATTAATTAAATAAAAATAGTGCTTTGTAATCTTTCTTTAAACAGTAGTAACTTGTGCTTCAGCTCAATCTGACTTTCTGACTTTTAAAGGGGCTGTTCTTCATATTTAGGTACATATAGAATGTATAATTGTATAATTTTCTATTATTAGTTATTTATATCAAGATAAACTTAAGCCACTCGTTTCAAACATGCAGAGCTGTAGGTGCTACACACAGACAGGAACAGTGCACAGTTGGGCAGGTTTCCTTTACTTTTTACTAGTTATTTTGGTGTTTAGTAATAGTATTAACTAAGCAGCTCTATGTCAATAAATGCATTTTAGGACTGAAGAGGAAGTTTCATCAAGCTGTTTTATATGAAAAGATGAATACACCATTGGTTCCTTATGGTAAGAGCCCTTTAAATGTCACATGGTACAGAGGATTTTTGAGGAACTTTAATTGATCACAGACAGCTGCAAACTACACCATATGTTCCTGAGCACCACTGATCTCAGTTACACACACACACACACACACACACACACACACACACACACACACACACACACACACACACACACACACACACACACACTTACTTGTCATCTGTTTTTCCTCCAATGCAGTACACCTGGTTGTTATGTGAGACAACTGAATGGCCGTGAATACGCAGAGGAAGTTTCTTGGTCTCGTGCCATTTCATCTTTCTGCAATTACATAAAAATACTATTGAAGCCACGGATCCAAGCCAGCAGTCAAGTGTGAAGAGCAGAATCAGCAGCTGGACAGGCAAAGCTTTTGAATTCATACTCAGTGTCATAACATATGACGGAGTCGAGGGACTCGTTGGTCTGCAGGTCTTTGCCAGCGATGGCAAACAGCAGGTTTTCACATTCACCCATACTGAACAGGCATCGAGGGCTGGGCATCGGTGGCATTGCCCTCCAATCAGCAGCAATAGTGTCCAGCTGGATAAGATAGAATAGTTTTAAAATGACAAATAAGTTCCCTAATACTTTACAGTATGGTACATCTATGGTACATTTCATTGCTGGTTATATATGCTCTATATAATTGTGTATATGACGAATAAAAATCTTGAATCTCATTAACATTTGAGTAGATATCCTAAACTAACAACAAACAACTATTTTTACAGAATTTGTTTATCTAGGTTCATGTTCATTTATAAATATAGGCTTATATTGTTTACATATACATAGTTTAAGTTTTATTGTCACAAAATGTTTCTACATTATCGCCCTGCTTTTTAAGTAAAGTTGGATATATCTGCATACATGCAGTATACTTGCGCAGGGAAATATATACTAAAGTACATAGCAAATCAGCTAGATCTCTTATATTGTCTGGAAGGTTGAACTATATTATCACCCAGCTTTAATCTGCTAAATGCATAAGGTATGAAGACATTAAAATGTTATTAACATCTCAGTATTCTGTAAAACTGCTTTTAAACCATGTGGAAAGCACTATACAAATAAAATGAACTTGATATGCACAGTTAATTCATATTTCTTCATAATCATTCATGTTAATTTATACTACTTTAAATAATTATAATGCATCAGTATATGCTGAATATAAAATTAACCTAAATGCTTTAAAAGTACTGATCATTGTTAGTTCATGTTATCAAATTGAAATGTATTGTAAAGTGTTGCCATTACCATAAAAGAAGCTCAATTCAGATACTCTAAATAGATGATTGAAGATAACTTTAACCTGTGAAGTATCTAGGGAATTGATTAAAGTTTGCAGATTAAAGTTATTTTATTTTAAAGTCCCATGAAAAGACCAAAAATATGGATTTCCATGCTGATCCTGGTCTAGCAAGTGGACCAGCGTGATTATCTTGGTGAAGACCATTTTGGTAAAGGTAGTTTAAGAAACCTAGTGTGGTTACCATCACACCAGCATCTAGTTTTTAAAGTTATTTTGTACCTGGTAGAAGTAGCACTGCAGAGGAGACTCCTTGCTCTCTTCATCGACAAACAGGCCACCAATGATAAAGAGCTGGTTCTTCTTGGTGCAGAGACTCACATGGTTCTTCGGCACCTGCTCTGCTATGGCAGCCAGAAAACACTCATTCTCGGCCACGTCGTATGCCACAGCAGCCGTGTCATTGATCATGAGGATCAGGTCTCGTCCATACATCCCTATTCTAAGATTATCGTTCAAGTAACCCGGCAGCAGCTCCTCTTCCTCCTCTGCTCCGGCCACTCCGTTCACCTCTCCTTCCTTCTTCTCTTTGGGTTTTTTCTCTGGGAGTTTTCCACCGAAGGCTTCTTTGATGACTTGCAGCTTCTTCAAGAGTTCTGGATCTGCCTTGATGATGTCATCGGTCTCGACTTTCTCCCGGAAGTACTTCTCCGGAAGAAGGCGGAAGCGGATGCACTCGAATGCTTCGCCCAGATTCTTGGCGCGCTTGGCCTTGTCACTGCGCACCCACTTCATCACCGACTCAAACACGACTTCCTCCTTCTCCACGTTAAGCGTATCTCCACCAATCAGGGCCAAGAGCTCATGAGGTGCCAGCTGAAGGAACTCCTCCTCAGCCGCTACGGTTTCAAAGCGGTCAGCGATGAAATCGCGTGCCGCTATGGCGAGTCTGGGAACGCCAAGGACCAGGCCGAGCCTGAAGACGGCGAGACAATTAGACAGCGACAATTTCTTCTGGAGATAGTTGACACATACTGTAAACACTGAGGGAATCTGGAAACGGTTCGCCACTGCAAAGATCTCCTGAACGTTGTCGTCCGTCAAATCGATCTCAGCGGAATACAGATACTGGATGATCATATCCATGATATTGGGATCAACGTCATCCAGAACTACTTCTTTGCTGCTTTCCTTCTCCTTGCCATCCTCGGAGAAGAAGAGTTCTCTGAAGTAAGGACTACAGGCGGCCATGATCAGGCGGTGGCAGGGAAAGCAGCGGTCACCGATTTTCAAAGTGCAGTCCACAAACTTGTTCTCATTCAGAAGTTCTTTCAGTCCATCCTGAAGCAAAGTGCTCTGGAACAGCCGAAGCTCCTCCTTTATGGCTTTAGGATCCATGCTGTTGCGTTTCAAGATGGGAATTAATGGACTACAGAAGAAAAAGGGGAGAAGGTGGCTGCAGGTCTGCTCGCCACACCGGCCGGGCTGGAAAAGGAGAGAGTGCTGAAAAGATTCCCAGAGTGAAGGGGCTGTTATTTAATCCTGCCGTTCTAAATATAACCCTCCCGCTCTTGTCCACCCCCACTGCCTCTGTCATCCCTCAATGCTAGTTGTGAAGAAGGAGATCCCAATGTAATGGCCAGCCTAGACGTCAGCTGTCACAAAAAGATCTGAGGAGACCTGTGAGTCTGCAAGTTTTACCAATCCCAATGTATTCTTCTATAGGTTGCCTTGCAGTTTTTATGCAAGTGAGTTCAATTGCCCACATAAACCAAAGGTTCGCTAGCAGTGTTTTGAGACAGCTGTGACTACAACAGGTGATGAGCCATTTTCAGCTGCCTCAACCACACGGTGTCTTGAGTCAAACTTTATTATTCATGTGCCAGATCTTGGGAGGAGACTAAACTCTTAGTGTAGCTGGTTATATTTGTGCACTCTTAGAAAAATAGTGCAAAAACTGTACCTTTAGGGGTACAACAGAGTCACCCAAAGAGTACAAATCACCCTCAAAGGGACTTCTTGGTATAATAAAAGGTTCATAGTAGTACCTTAAGGGTTTATTTTACCACTCTGATATGTGCTTTTTAGAGGTCGATAAGGTGCAAAGTTCTCCTTTTAAGGCTACTACCCCAGTGACAAGCTGTTGTAAAATTTTCTGTGTGGAAAACATTGCTTAAACACAACCTCAAATGTACAAATGCATTCTAAAAAAATACTTACTGGTTAAATAGTAATTGGGGTCATTACAAATATAATTCAGACTAATTATTTGAACTTCACTGGTGCCATTTGAAAGAGTCCATTGACAATCACAAATACATGGGATTTCATGTTTTTCCAACTCTACCAAATGGTTCTAGAATGATCTCAGGGCTCAGAGCAGAGCGCCAGTCACACTTGAGACACTATTACTAAAATTAAAACAGACAGAAAGGTTTTGGGGGAAGGAGACATGTGTAATTTAAGTCAAAGCATTAGGGGCATATGTCTGAGACTGTTAAAGAGGAAGCATGAGGAGATATTAATGACAAGCATTAGTGAAAAATATACCAGTTTAATTGATAGAGGTTAGCTGAGGTTCATTCAGAATTTAGGTTTTTATTTTCTCAGAAGTTTGGGGTTGATTGTATTGGAGCCCTACTACTATAGTAGGGGTAAATATACATTAATAAAAATGGCAGGATTCAGGTCATGCGCATCCAGGACTGCCACTGAGATGAATGGGAATGCTAAGGGATTGCTTTCTCAGGTATTATGGACATCATTAGACATCACAATATCATAATATTGTACCTTCATTTCTTTCCAAGAGATGGCAGTGTGCAAACTCAAAATTACTACAGAACATCTTCCACCTTACCTCATTATAACACTATAATAACCAGCACAGATCTTTCTTGAGCTGAACATAAAATACAACATGATTTAGTGAACAGAAAATCTGGATTTGTTGACAGTGTAACAGCCAGGCCATTTATCTACATACAATATATTTTATTACCAAAAGTACAAGATACAAAATGACAAGCTTTATTACATTCCGACAACATTGGTTCTCAAAATCAAGACTACATGTCATTTATTACATTAAAGCCAGTTCAATGAATGTTGTGTAACTATGACAGTATTACAGTACTGCTTTTTCACAGTTGTGATACGAAAAGTACTGTGCTTTATCAATTAGCTACTCTCAATGAAATGCCCTGTCCCACCAATTTTTAATATACTTTGTGTATTTCAGTGCAGGTCCGTTGTATTGGAGTGTGAGGAATTACAGACAAAGGGAAATGTATCCATAATGGATATCAGCCTCCTAAATGCAAAGAAAAGAGTGTGACTATATGGCAGAATCTGGTGTTCATTTTCACTTTCAGTCATTTTTAGCAGGGATAAGTTAAATTCAAATGTACATTTTACCTGCTCTCACGACAACACATGTGGTTTTGCAATCTTCTTCCGTGTCAAAGCGGTTACGGTTCCCACCACAGCCTCCATACCAGAACTGCGCGCAGGCATTGGCCTGTCGGTCGTAGTACCAGCGGATGTTATAGTCCCGACAAGGGCCCTGATCCAGGAGCAACTCACAACGGGGGTCCAGAGATACAACCTCTGAACACAGATTAAAAAAAAAATATTCACATATTTAATTGTCTGATGAACAACATTTCACTAAGTTACTTGCTTTTGTTATTCACGTGTATTTTCAGCAATAGATTTTTTTGTTGTTGTTTTTAATCAGACATTTCAATAAATCAAAAGACTGCAGATGATAAAGGCAATTTGGTGACAAGATGATCTGTAATGCATGTCATATCTCACATGCTGTGCATGCATGTGCTGCAGACTTTGCACTTTTAAATAAGTCAAAAAAAGATGCAAGTAAATGTCATAAAATGAACAAAATGCTTTATTTGTAATCCTTTGTAGTCATTTTCTAGTAATGTTTCCCCAAAAATAAATGAGTATCTATGAAATCAGGGATTTGAAAAATGTACACTACCATTCAAAAGTTTGTAGTTGGTAAGATTTTTTATTATTATTATTATTTTTTAAGAAGTCTCTTATGCTCACTAAGGCTGCATTTATTTGATCTAAGATACAGTAAACACAGTAATACTGTGAACAATGATTACAATTTAACATAACATTTCTATTGTAATATGCATATTTTAAAATGTAATTTATTCCTGTGATCAAAGCTGAATTTTCAGCATCATTACTCCAGTCTTCAGTGTCACATGATCCTTCAGAAATCCTTCTTATATGCTGTTGAAAACAGTTGTGCTGCCTGCCAAAAAGTCATGACTGTCAGTTTTGCTTTTTTAATGCATCTGTGCTGAATACAAGCATTCACTTCTTTAATTAATTAATGAACTAATTAAGAGAAATCTTACTGATGCCTAACTTTTGAACAGTAGTGTATTTTGTTGTGTATTAGTGAATGTGTTATGTTTTTACCTTTAGGCAATGGTAGTCGTGGTGCTGGTTTATACCGCACTGAGGTTGACGTGTTCACAGTTGTTGATGTTGATGATGACGTTGTTGTCCCTGATGAAGGTCTGCTCTGTGTGGATGTCCCAGTGACTGTTGGAGTATCTCCTCTACCGCTGCTCTGCTCTGAAGTGTTTGTGTCTGGTGTCTCAGGTACACGCTCATCCTCCTGAGAGAACATTAGAAACTCTAAAAACACTCAAAACAAAATCAAAGTTGAGCACAAGTAAAAATTCCATTCATTATCTTAATTACTAAACCAAGGCCACCAAGAAAGCAGGTGGTCACTGTTGAGACCATTAGTGCACTAACTTTAGTAATGTCTGGACCAGCTGTTGGAGCAAACGTGTCTCCTCTCCCGCTCTCATGAGTGACAGTGTTCATCCCAGAGTGTGTTCTCGTGTTCTCTCTGTGGCCTTCATTTATGTTGGGGCCATAATTGTCTCTGCCATTACCATTAATGCGGTTGCCATTAATACCATATCCGTTTTCAAAACCATTAATGCGACTGAAGATAAGTGCTCCGTTTTCATCCTCACAGAGCTTATTGACCAGTTTGGACTCCAGAGCTGTGGATTCAATTTAAAATAGAGAAAAGCAATATTAGATATTTAATTCTACCCAAATGTAAACACCTGATCAATTCCAGATTAAGCCAATCATTTGGATTTATTGAAATAAATAAATATAGTTATAAAATAAATATAAGATATTATTATGTATTAACTATTATTTATTTATATTAATATTTATTGTATTTTATTAAATATAGATTTTATCCTTTTAGCATACCATACACACACTATGTGTGTGTGTATATATAAAACCTATACATTTTTTCAATTGTAATAATGAATCATAATTTTATTGTAATAAATCAAAAGCAAATTTAGCTAAAACTTGAATTATTCAAATACCTTAGATGTTGAAGTGCAGTTATGATTCAAATATATTAGCATATTTAATGTATTCATGTTTGTGTAAAATGTATAAATTAAGTTTGTGTAAAATGTACTGTTTAGCAGTGCAATCAAATACCGAGTCAAGATAAAAAAAAAGGATATTTAAAAACAAACAAACAAACAAACAAAAAACCTTCCCCTGCCATAAATACACCATTTTGTGAGAAAAACCATCTTGCACACATGAAGCTTATTCTCATACCTCAATATGTATGTAAACATAAGTACTTTCATATAGTAGAAGTATGTGAATTGGCATTCAGCCTCAGGTTTGCTGTATCTGTTACCTGGCAAGGTGTTGAAGTGGTCTATGTAGAACATGTGCTCACTGTCAGGGTCTGACGCAATGAGATTGAGCTCCTGGAGAAACTCTTCTTGTGTCGGATCACTAATGTTAACAATCCCCAGAGCGTACATCTCAATGTTAGCTGCATGCGCCTCCCTGACAGCGATTTCCAGCTTCACAGGCTCCCGTTTATCTGTCTGTCCGTCTGTGATGACAATGGCAACCTTCCTGACCCCCGTCCTTGCGCTGTAAAATGCTCCCTGAGTTGCTTTGCGGATGGCAGAGCCGGTGTATGTTCCCTCGCCGATGTAGTGAACCCTGCGTATCGCTTGTTTGACATCTTGTTTTGTCATGTAGCGAGCGAGGTTGAACACAAGCTGGACCTCTAAGCTGTACAAAACGAGACCGACTCGGGTGGCATTACGCCCCACGGTGAGTCTGTCCACTAATGCGGCCACAAAGTCCTTGATGATCTCAAAGTTTTCAGGCCCGACGCTTTCAGAGCTGTCAATCACAAACACCAGCTCCATGGGACGCTCCTTACACTTGACTCCACAGCCTGAAAGAAAATACCGAACATTTCATGAACTTTACCCACTACCATTCAAAAGTTGGGGGTGAGTAAAATGTTTTTAAAATAATTAATGCTTTTATTTACGATGCATTAAATTGATTAAAAGTGACAATATCAATTTATAATGTTAAATATTTCAATTCCAAATCAATGCTGTTCTTTTGAACTTTCTATTTATCAAAAATATTTTTAAAAATGTATCACAGTTTCCACAAAAATATAAAAATGTTCCTTGATCACGTGACACTGAAGACTGGAGTAATGATGCTGAAAATTCAGCTTTGCATCACAAATAAATTCTATTTTAAAATGTTTTACAATAGAAAACTCTTATTTTAAACTGAAAATTTTTCACGATATTACTGTTTTTCCTGTATTTTTGATCAAATGCAGTCTTGGTGAGCAGAAGAGACTTCAATTAGAAAACATTTTTAAAAATCTTACAGACCCCAAACTTTTGAACAGTATATAAAGCAAATTGTTCAAATGTGAGATGTACATACCACAGATCTCACTGATCATTCTGATTATCTCGTCCCTCTTAAAAAACAAAGAAAAACTTAATATGTGATTCGCTTGAAATGCATATGAAATGCATATTATGATTTGAATGAAGTATGTATGATGTGAAAGATGTAAAAGACACACCGTAAGTCCAGATTCTCCTTTGATTCCTGGTCTACCCTGAAAAAAGTGAGTTAGTGAGTTATAATACATCTCAAAATACAAAAAATGAAAATTACATCAATGAGATATTTTACAAACATAATTTCCTTTAAACCTAGTTTGCTTTAAATAATGGTGAGAAGCTCTTACTGATTTCTGTTCTTCTTAAATGTTTCATTTTTACTAATTTTTTTGTGCTTTTTATTGGGATGTGTATTTCATTGCATGCTATTGAACCAAATTATTTCATTGCACCAATGAAACACATTTTAACAAATTACCTTGCTGTCTACTATTTAGGCGGCATCCTATATGAAATAGAAACTCATATACATTATGACTGATTTGAAATGTGTCATGCAGGCAGCAAGTCTGTCAATGCTGAGGTTAATTTACTAACTGTTTGTCCAGGAACGCCATAATCTCCCATATCTCCTTTAACCCCCTTCATCCCCCGCTCACCCTGAGCTCCACGATCCCCCTGAAAAACACAAATGGGCTTCATATTAAACTGTACGAACATTCAGTCACAACGCAGATTATATAACAAAACCTGAGACCTTTGACCCGGGCATTCCTTCTCCAGGAGGTCCTCTTGGCCCGGTCACACCCTGTGACCCCTGATCGCCCTGCAATAGTGTATAAGATATGCTGTTGGGTTTGAAAACACATATATATGTGTTCAAATCTTTATGATTTGTTTATGCCAGTGTCCCACCTTTGGACCCTGTAGGCCTTGTCCTGGTTGCCCAGTAGGTCCAGGAGGTCCTGGTCTTCCCATGTTGCCCTGGTTTGTTCAGAGACATTCAGTATTGACACATATCAAGGGGAAAACATGTTCAGATTCATTGGTGCTGAGAAAAAAGCAGCACTGAAACATCTGGAATGACGTTTAGGTTACTGGATTACATTATCTAGATTTGCTGGACATATGTAGAAGATTTGGAGCAGGTGTCTGTGGTGAATATATGATCATCACGGATACAGTACAATGATAAATGTGGTGTTAAGATGTTTGTGGTAATTGAGGAATGGCACGTATTACATGGGAATTCATTCAGGGAGACAGAACGGGATCACAGATATAAGAAGAAATACTTTACAGATAATATCAAGAGATAACATATTAGATGGTATTTATATAAAAAAAAAAAAATGGCAAAAAACACATTTGAACCTTAAGGTTTCAAATCATTTTTATAATTGTGGGAACAATTAGCCACATTTGTTTGCAGATGCCACCTTAATTTTTTGTACTATAAAAATTTGTAATATATACTGTATACTCTACCATTCAAATGTTTGGGGTTGGTAAGATATTTTGGTTTTTGAAAGATATCTTCTGCTCACAAAGGCAAAATTTATTTGATCAAAAATACAGTAAAAACAGTAATAATGTGAAATATTATTACAATTTAAAGTAACTTTTTTATATTTTGTAAAATGTAATTTATTTCTATGATGCAAAGCTGAATTTTCCGCATTATTACTCATCTTCAGTGTCACATGATCTTTCAGAAATCATTCTAATATTCTGATCTGCTGCTTAGGAAAAATCTACTATTATTATCCATGCTGAAAACAGCTTAATATTTTGTGGAAACCGTCATGCTTTTTTTTTTCATCTCTGAGTACTCTGATGAATAGAAAGTTTATTTGAAATAGCAACCTTCTGTAACATTATAAATGTCTTCACTGTCCCGTTTGATTAATTTATTGTGGCTTTGCTTGATTTAAAAAAAAAAAAAAAAAAAAAAAAACTTTAGAATGGTAATGATAAATATTATTTTAACAGAGTATTTTATATTTAATATTTTAAATACTTTTTGGGGCAACTGTGAAGACTTTTGATATATGTTCATATAAAATATTGATATCAAATGTTCATGTCAAATATTGCATATCAAATATTTCCTTTTGTATTATGGTGAGGAGTTCTTGCTGATATCCACTCTTAAATTTTAATTATTAACTTTTTACTGTTGCTTATTTAACTGCATCCCACCATATCTTTTTTTTTTACGTTTATTATACTCCATCTTACCCATCTCATTTTGAAATCTTGTGGCACAATGGGAGGGGATCTAATGCAGGAATGTACTAAATCAAAGCTAAGAAGAGCTGAATGAGATGAATGAGAAGGCTAAATCAAGATACAATATCTGTCAGTGTTTGATGACGTACAGGAGGTCCTTGTAGTCCTTCGCCTGGAGGTCCAGGTGGGCCCGGTAAACCTCTGAAGCCAATATCACCCTGAGACACAGTCATGACGAAATACCTGTGTTTACACCCCATTCGATCATAATATTCATATACAGGTGATCTGCTTTAGGGTGACACACCTTTGGTCCAGGTATCCCTATGCCGTCTGTACCAGGTTCTCCCGGAAGACCTGGAAGACCAGGAGGCCCCTGTAAATAAATGACACACACAGCCACAACAAAATATGCCTTCATGGTGAATTCTGAGAACTTCACTACAGAATGAGCTCATAATCATAAATGGATTTTAATAAGAGCATGTGAAGGTTTTTAACGCACTGAGGGACCAGGATAGCCGTCCCCTTTTGGTCCACTTAGACCAGGAGGACCTGGGTCACCACGATCACCCTGAGAAACAAAGCATGAGCAAATCCATTGATGTTTGATCAAGACTGACAACATGGGTTAATAACAAGGGTTTATTTTACGGTCTTAACAATAATTAAGAATTAAATAAACCTTTGGCCCAGGAAGTCCATATCCCGTCTCTCCTACTGGACCAGAAGGACCTGGCAGGCCGACATCACCCTAATGAGACATTACAATGCTTTTTTTACAGATACACTGTGCATTTGAAAGGATTTTTGCATATATTGTGGGGTTCAAAAGTCAAAAAGTGACTTGTGAAAACTAGCTTTTCTTCATATAACAAATACCATTACTTGGATTATTTCCATATTGCAATAGAAAAGCTTTTACTTTTGGTCCTGTTATAGCACGTCCTGGGAGTCCAGGTAATCCCAGGCGCCCAGGGGTGCCAGGCTCTCCCTACAAAGACATTAATAAAGAACAGAAGGAAATTTTATATAATATGTTATATAATGTATATGTAGCAAAAGACAAAATATTTCAGATTCATCAATGAGAACTAGGCACTCACCTTTGACCCTGAGGGTCCAGCTATTCCTGGTGGCCCTGCTAACCCACGGATTCCCCGCTGACCCTGATCACCCTAAACAACATCAAAACAAAACAAAACAAAACGCTACATCAATAAGCATCAAGTTGGTGTTCACAGTTAAAGACCCCATTGAAACATGAAGTTAGAAGATTGACATGTATGGAAATTTCATCCTCAAAACTTTGTTTTTCATTTAATGGGTCTTTAAGATGATTTTAGAAAGTTAAACATGCGAGAAAACGTGATAAAAGAGATACTTTTTCACCCTGGATGCCCACTCCTGCTGCTCCTTCATGGCCCCTCAACCCAGGGGCTCCTGCTTCTCCCTGAAATACACACAGACGATGAATATGTGTAATATAATATGTGTTAATATGTTTCTGAGCATCTGATGCTAACTAAAATGATTAAAGAGATTAAAGTGTGCCTGGTACCTTCTGTCCTGGAGCTCCATCATCGCCTGGTAAACCTGGTAATCCTGATAACCCCGGAGCACCAGGTTCACCCTTCGCAGAATAATTCAAATATTAATCATTCAAATTCTGGATAAAAGTGGTGCTAGTTTTACATGGTTTCTAGCTGGTCAAAGCTTGACATTTATAACCATTGTCTAGTACAAAGTGGTCCAATCTGGTCAAGATAGAAGTTCAGCTGGGTTAACAGCTGATGTGTCTAATTATCAACCTAGCAGACCATCTTGCTCAAGCTGGTTAGAGTTGGAAGAAAGAATGTAATGACTTTACACATGTACCAGTTACTTTATCATTATTTATATACTATTACAGTTTTTATAAATATATATATATATATATATATATATACACACACACCACCACACACACACACACACACACACACATATATATATATATATATATATATATATATATGTATATGTATATTTATATTAATCATTTAATTAATTAAGTTTTTTAAATAGTCATTTAGGTTTAATTTGTTTTTATTTCAATTTTAGTTTTAGTTCAGTTTTAGTTGTTATTTCTAGTTGTAATTTTAGTGCTTCAACATAAAATTCAGCAAGTTTTTTGTCTAATATTTAGTTTGATTTCAGCTTCATTTTAATTTACAAAAATGTTTTAGTTCAACTTAAAAGATAATGTCAACATGAAATGCTGTTTGCTACCCGTTTAACTTATATACTTAATATATCTTATATAATATCATATTTCAATAAATATGTAAGAAAAAAAAATGTACGATGGGACTTGATTGGATCATAAAAATGACATTTTGATCAAAGACAATTTTTTTCTCTGAAAGTATGTGCACTGATGAATCGTGCACAAGAGCAAGACTGTGAATTAAGAAAGACAGTAAAGTGAATTCTGATTTCATGTTGACTTTACACTAAGAGTAAAGTGAAGATGACTTACTTTAGCTCCCGGTTCTCCTGCTCCTCTCTCTCCTGGTGCACCGATCTCACCTGGTAAACCTTGATCACCTCAAGAGCACATTTTTTATGTTGATGATTTCATAAGTTATCAGATAATGTTTATTCGACCATTTTACTATTTGAATTTTTTGACACTGTTTATAGCATGATGGGAAACTCTTGCCTTTGGTCCAGGGTAGCCCTCACCTAGTGGGCCTCTGCTTCCCGGGGGTCCACGTGGTCCTTCTATACCCTAAAACAAGCATATCCAACAATGCATTGATGTACAGTTCATTTTTATGTCATTCTCAGATCACAAACTTGTCAGCACCTTCTCTCCTTGGATCCCTGCTCCAGGAGGCCCCACTGGTCCTTGAAGACCAGGAGGACCAATATCACCTTAAGACAATAAAACAAAAATATATTATTGCATTTACACACCTCAGAGTCAAGCATAAGCCAATCTGTCAGCTCATGTACAATCTAGTTATTCAAATAATGTGGAGTATATACAATATTGATATTCATATATGTCTTGGCCACAGGCTGAGTACTGATTGCACTGCATGCTGTGACACGATCCTTCAAAAATCCACAGAGAAGGGGTTTATAATGCAAATGATGCAAATAGTTACACCATAGAATTGTCAGAGCTAAGAACACTTCTAATTAATTTTGAGAAGTTTTTCAATCTAGTATAGAGCAGCTTTAGGGTGCAATCTACTTATCTACTTATCAGATATGAGCTCAAAAAAGAAAGTGATTAAAGGAATAGTTCACTTAAAAATAAAATTTCATTCAATTGATCTGAATGTTTTACCTTGTCTCCTTTAATGCCAAGACCTACTGGTCCTCTGGGTCCTTTCAGCCCCTCCAGACCCCTCTCTCCCTGTAAAAGACAAAAGTTGAAACCATCAAATTTATACCATGCATTGCCATCCCATTTTCAATTTTTTTATATTAACCCCAAAATGTAAAAAAAGAAAAGAAAAGATAAAACAATATTTGGAGAAAAGAAAATTAAGCCTATTTTAGAACCATTAAGACATTTTGCATATGCATTTTGCACTGTAAAAAAATAAATAAATAAAAAATAAATAGCGTTTAACCAAATGAAACAAAGATTATTGGAGTATGTTTTACAAGAAAATACGTTCTACTTCAAAATTTCATGTTTTATTCACTGTTACTTTCTGTTTCTTTGTAATTATTTGAGTTAAAACTGGTTCAAAGAAAAGCCTTAAACATCTATTTTTTTTATATAGTACATTATTTGTTTTTTTGATGTTTTGTTTTTGTTTTTTTTGTTGGTTTGGTTTGCTAAGAAAAGATTTGATTTATTATTTTGTTATGTGTCAACAAGCCTCTGAAGCTAAACTGATAAAGCACAGCGCTAGCAACGGCAAAGTCATGGGTTTGATTCCCAGGCAACACATTTACTAAAAGCACTTTAAGCTGCTTTGGATAAAAGCATCTGCCAAATGCATAAATATATCTGACACACCCTGCATTTTTCAGATGCAGAGTCAAACTACAGCAAGACTGATTATGTTCCATTATTTAATGAAAAACAAAATGATGAAAGAATGCTGGATCACTCAGAATATTAACTAAGGTCAGAGGTCACAAAGTTCAGACATGTCAAAGGTTCTCTGATATAAACTACACACACAAGACACAACATGCATAAAAACATATTAAACCTCTTCATAACTTTGATATGACTCAGGCACACTGCATTCTGAAACTGTGTGCAATGACATGTTTACCTTTGGTCCCGGTAAACCCTCTCCTGGTGGGCCCTTCTCTCCTGGCAAACCCTGCGGCCCCTGTGGCCCCTTCAGAGTAAACATGATTGAAGATGTTAATACCAAGACTTCATTGTGTTCAATGTCGATTAAAACCTCTATTGAGCATGATCACTTGCATATCTTTACCAGTAGGCCCGGCTCGCCAGGCCCAGGAGGCCCGGGAGGACCCATTCTGCCTTGGAGCCCCACATCACCCTACAGATTGAGAAAACACGTTATTATCTCAGATATGAGTTCACTGCGTTCCTGATCTCACAGGTTTTATATAAAAGCCAACCTTTGGTCCAGGAAGCCCAAAGCCAGTCTCGCCCTGTATTCCTGGTGGTCCGGGAAAGCCTCTCTCGCCCTAAAGATGCAGAACCATTCAGAACAATAATAACAGCTCCAATATTGAAGTGCATAAACTCAATGCTCTCTACCTTTCTCTGCCTTATTGAAAAGACCACATTAGACACGCATTAATGGTCCAGAACTCATTTTCTGCTGGTAAAGGTATTTAAAAACAACTTTAAGACTTAATAACATTAATACCAAATGTCTATACAAAACAAACCGATACAATCTTAAAATGAATGTATCTTAGACTCATTTACTTAATTAAACCGACTATAGGGTAAACATTTAACTGCAAAACAGGGTAACCGCAACTGTTTAAAACACTCATATACAGTATGTACTGAAATTGGTTTATGTACTAATAAATCAATACACAAGGAATTACAAGTTGACTGTTTTTGGATTTTGTTGATATGATAATCAGAGAAAGGCAATAAAAAGATTATTGTGCCATTACTAGTAATAGAGACTAGACCTTTCTCATTATGTTTTTGGAGGGTGAAGAGTGGACCACATTTACATCTAAATGGTGATTAATCTACACAGAACTGATCTCAAAACTCAGTAAACTGCTTACATCATCTGGATTCAGTCAGATTCACTGAATATAAAGTCAGTGTGCTTTTCATCAAGTCTGTGTTAATATGTGCACCAAAATAAACACGTGCTGCTTTAAACAAAAGACTTAATGCTCTAAATATCAGCAGGATCTGTTAAACGGAAATATCACAATAACCATTATGTTATAAAAATCATTTCATGACTATTATGTCAGGCCATTAGGCACAAGACTTTATGCATTCTTTCATTGGGCAGATGAAACTGGGGGTCTTTAAAGAAACATGGCTCATGTCAGACATACTAAAGTAAAGACTGCAATTGCTGTGTTCAGACACATTAGGCAGAACACCTTCACCTGTCAAAGAAATACTGATTTGTGGTGCGACACATGCATGCAAGTCCAGACATTAATCTGTTGCGCAGATGACAGCCATCGGTATGTGAAAAAAGAACATTCCAGAAAAATAATTAAGTTCTAAGTTGTCCTTAGTAGCACACAGATGCATATCAGCACTGAAACAGAACAAGATGGGCATTTCGAGTGCCAAAATTAAATAACCAATTGATGAATTCTTTCGCAGAGTGCTTTTAAAGTCATTTTTTAGCATGGCAGCACCTTGCAAGCCCATACAGGGGTTTTAAGTAGTGGAAATATTTCTATGATACATGAACATGGAATAATTTTTATGGTTTTAAGGTGTCCCAAATATTTCCTACACATGTAAAAATAAAGGTTCTCGTTTCACAAAAGGTTCTTCATGATTATTAAAGATTATTAAAATGTTCCTAACACTAAGAAAATTAGGTTCTTTTTAGAACTGTTCACTGAAAGGTTATTTGTCGGAACCCAAAATAATTATTCCATGGCTTCTCTCTGAAAACCCTCTTTTGGAATCTTTATTTTGAAGAGTGTAATTTTCCACATGCTATTTGAAAAGAAAAAAGGACATTGCTGAATTGAACCCACTTTTTTGCCCGATGGTCCCTCAGGTCCAATGTCTCCATTAGGTCCAGGCAAACCCTGCAGATAAACACAAAGGTAAAACTACTATTGAACAAGAGAAAAAAGTTTGTTTTGCATTTTCACAAATGAAGTTTAAAGACAAACCTGCAGCCCTCGGCTTCCTCTGATACCAACGGGACCCTCTGGACCCTTTAAAGAATCAGATTTAGACAGTTAAAGATACAGCATGTTACTGTGCACAAACTACACTGTAGATGTGAAGTGTCACTCACTCTGTCTCCTTTGACTCCTGGTGTCCCACACTCGCCTCGCTCACCCTAAAAATATTGCTTTTTAATGGTCAGTGCCACTTTGTACATATACACACAATACAAGTTAAATGCATGCCTAGTTATTTTTTGGACTTAATATAGTATATATTTTATACTTTATGTAAAATATACAGTACTTTGACAGTTATATATATACATTCAGTAAAGGTCAAAAGTTTGGAAACATTACTATTTTTAATGTTTTTGAAAGAAGTTTCTTCTGCTTATCAAGCCTGCATTTATTTGATCAAAAATACAGAAAAAAAAATAATATTGTGATATATTATTACAATTTAAAATAATTGTTTTTAAATGTATTATACTTTAAATTATCATTTATTTCTGTGATGCAAAGCTGAATTTTTAGGATCATTATCACATGATCCTTTAGAAATCATTCTAATATGATGATTCATTATCAAAGTTGGAAACAGTTCTGCTGCTTAATATTTTTTCAGAACATGTGATACTTTTTTAGGATACTTTGATGAATAAAAGTAAAAAAAAAAATGAAAAAAAGAAGCTATGTTTTTAAAATATAAATATTTTGTAATAACCAATATACACTACTGGTCAGTAATTTGGGGTCAGTTTTTTTTTTTTTCTTTCTTTTTTAAAATAAAATCAATACTTTTATTCAGCAAGGATGTGTTAAATTGATAAAAAAGTGATAGTAAAGAAAATATATTATTAGAATATATATTATTTAGAATTTTTTTTTTATTTTGAATAAATGCAGTTTCTTTTTTAACCCTTTTATTCATCAAATATATTAGACAGCAGAAACTGTTTCCAACACTCATAATAAATCAGAATATTAGAATGATTTCTAAATGATCATGTGATAGACTGGATGTTACATGTGACACTGAAGGCTGGAGTAATGATGCTGAAAATTCAGCTTTGCATCACAGGAATTATTTTTTTAAAGTATATTCAAATAGAAAACTATTATTTTAAGTTGTAATAATATTTCACAATATTACTGTTTTTTTTCTGTATTTTTGATCAAATAAATGCAGGCTTGATGAGCAGAAGAAACTTCTTTCAAAAACATTAAAAATAGTAATGTTTCCAAACTTTTTGGTCTGTACTGTATATATATATTATATATATATATATATATATATATATATATAGATATATATATTATATATATATATATATATAATACAAGGCAAAATTCCAAATTATTAAAAATTATATTATATCATTTTTATATATAAATGTATATATTAACTTTTAAAGACCACTGTCACATCAACCAGCACAACATAAGCAAAAAAATGATTTAGTGCACCATTAAGGGCTACAAATAAGACATTCATAACATGTGCATATATTTGCATTTATGCATTTGGCAGATGCTTTTATTCAAAGTGACTTTTATTGCATTTCAAGGAATACTTTTTTTTTTAATCAGTTCATGCATTTCTTGGAAATCTAACCCACGAGACTGCATCATGCTCTACTTTTTTTCTATTAACAGCCAATTTCGGGTCAACTTCTGTTAAATCACTCTATGAGGCATCATCTTACCTTTTCTCCTTTGTCTCCAGGTTTCCCCTAATGATCAACACAGAACACGTGGTGAGAAAGAGCCATTACACAAGTAGAAAATGTCAGAATAGAGTGACTTTAGGCCTTGTTCTGCACTTGCTCACCTCTGTCCCATCTCGTCCAGGAGGACCGCTGAATCCGCTCTCTCCCTGCAAGAAGTGTGTCAAATTTTAGAGGGTAACATAAATACAATAAATAACAAACATGAGCAGTAATTTAAAATAACTTTGACCTTGTGTCCTTTAGGTCCTGGACTTCCATCTTCTCCAGGACGACCCTTTTTACCCTATGGTTTTTAGAGAAAGAGCGTTAACTAATGATTCAGATTCTGCCGTGCACAGCAGATCATTCTGTCAACAGTGTATAGACAAAGAAAATAGGCTGAAGTGGTATTATGTTTATGTGCTCCCTTCCAAAGACTGAAAATTATTTAAAATAATAAATAATAAAAAATTAATAGGCTGAAATAGTATTATTTATTTAAAATAACAGTGGAGCAGTTTTCTTTCAAAATGTTACCAAAATCTGAATTATTTATTTTACTGTAATATTCAAATAACTTTTGTCCACCAAATCAAATTCAGTGTGGTTTCATCAAAATGCAGGAAGCTTGTCATAGGGAATATATTTTATTTATTTAGTTATTGACAATTATGAATATAAACTGTCCCTGTATGGATAACAGCTGTGTGGGGATACTACAAAAACGAGTAATATAAAAAAAAAAAAAAGCACACAGGTTTAGTACGTATGACATAAGTTTGAATAATTATGAGTTTTCATTTTTGGCGGAACCATTTATTTTATGATTATCCATAACACAGTTATAATTCTTGCATGTTCAGCCAGTCAGGCCACTTTGATTGATCTGGTGACCATTTCTTCTCTTTATTAAAAATGTGTGGATGGACAAAATCTCTGAATTTATATAAAATAATGTTTTTTTGAAACACTGTAATGGCCTAGAAAGGGTTTTAAGAATGTTTGACACTTACAGCGGGTCCACTGGGTCCTCGCTCTCCTTTCTCACAAGTGCATTTTGGGGAAAGTGGACACTGTTGGACACACACACACACACACACACACACACACACACACACACACACACACACACACACACACACACACACATACACACACACACACACACACACACAGTTAGTCAAAACAAATAATGTCACTCATAAGTGTCCTAAATAGATTCTGTCAGACAAACACTTACCACTTCATTAGCCACCTCAGTCTAGAAGGAAACAAAAGCAAAAAAGGTTGAATTTACAAGAAAAAAGTACAAGAATTATAAGAGATTTACTAGAATTTCATGAACACAATAACAATTGTGGTATGTTCTGGTATCAAACATCTAACGTAACTGAAAAGTAGATTAATCTGATCTGTCTACAGGCAGTCTCTGATATATCCTGTGATGAGCTAATTAACTCTTTCATTTTTAAATATGTAATTCTAGACACTGTAAGTTGTCAAGGCAGGTTCTCAAAAATTATAAGCCCAGTTAAACCTCAGAGCTACAGAATAAAGCTGAACTAACGGATCCCATTTTTTTCTGAGATTTTAATTTCTGATATTCTGAAGTGTCCCAGAATCATAAAGATGTCCACAAATGAAAATTCAGAATCAAACAACCCCAAAGGGGGACATATTTCTCCTTTAATTTGCATTAAACAATAACTCTTACACCTAACACAACATTTAGAAAAACTGAAATGTCCAATATTTCTTTTCTTCATGATACACAAAGGGCCACTGGAAGTAAGTCTGAAGTTCCATATACATGTGTACCACATGCAAGGCTGATTTTTTTATTAGATGTTTCTCAAGTCAGGTTTAGTGTGTGTGCATCTGAATGAGAAAAACAGAAAAAGAGAAAGAGGGACACATAACAAGATTCCTAGGATGAAAGATAATGTTTTAGGACAGTGATGATAGACAGATGCCGTAATCTGGGAATCACAGGCACTCATAAGAACAAAGGAAATTTAATTGCAGCACATTAAGTCATTTCATCTTGAGAGCACACAGTTAATGGCACACTGAAAAGATGCACATCTTATTTAACTCAAAACGTATGCAATGAGCAACATCCGGCTTAGCTTGATCGAGCAGCTGATTAACAGATGCAAACACAACGGATGAGACGTCGAGCAGAGAACACGACAATGCTGCATGTGATTTGAATGCTCCTGGCCTGTGATTAAAGCTCCTGATTGTGCTTTTCTTGTCTCATTGACAAGCACCTGCATCAACAGTCGTTCCAGAGCAGCTAGCGTGCAGAAGGCTGGGTGAGATGTTCACGCTGCATGCAGGATCATGCTGCTCATAGTACCCTAAAGCTCTGACCCGGCACAAAGTCAATGAGAAACAGACGTTCCATTTGCAAATATAGCAACCCGCAAACTGATATTCTGCTCTAATTCCAGTAGGAAAAAGTCATACCAACTAAAGGTGGTCAAACTGGTCAAGCAATACCACAAGATCTATTTACATTCAATAACTGAGAAAAATTGCTATAATGTATTGCTCCCAAAAACATCTCTATAAGCATATTTGACTACATCAGATGAGTACAGCACAGCTGAGAAGCTAAATGGAATAATCAAAATATATGTACTAGTATGCAAACAATTGTTTTTTTAAATCAGAGAAAGTTGGAGTATTTTTACTCTCAGAATTTGGATCTACCCACCACAAATCTCTCTATTACAGATAACACTCTTATGCACAACCACTGAGCTTAAAATCAGTAATATCGGCTCGAAAAAAGTGATCAAACTGATCAAGCAGCTCAGCGAGGTCTACACCAGTTTAAGCAAAGTCATCTACAAGCTCTAACCAGTGTGATCAAGATCTACCAGGTCTACCTTGGCTCCATCAACTGGTAGTCAAAGCATTTATCACCTTAAATGTAGTGTTATCTGGATATTCCAGCAGGGAACAGGAACAATTCACTGGAAGTCTGAGAATGTGCATCCACCCACAATACAGTAGATGCTTCCTCACATTTCTACCTTAAGTATATGTCTTCGGTTGAAAAGACCAAAGAAACACGCCATTCCCGCTTACAGAGGTGCAACAGTTAACCAGCTCAACCATCACCACACTAACTTAGTCAAGGTAGTCTACCAGCCCTAACTAGAACGGTCAAGACCCACCAGGGGCCGGATTCATGAAACGTTCTTAAGAATGATATGGCATTTTCATTTAATTCTAACTCAAGAACAAAGTAAAGAATATTTCGTATTCCAAAAATACTTCTAAAGGATGCTTTTATCTTCTACAGAATGTCTATTATTTTTTCTTATCATTGAAAACTTAAAAATCATTCAAATTCTTGAATAGAATGTTCTTAAAAATCATTGTAAATAACCTCCAACTCCAAGTTCTTTCAAGTTCTGTCCAGAACATTTAGATAACTGTCAAACGCTGGTCCTGGCTGGATTTTTGGCAGGTGCGATGTAACAGGCTTGGTCGTCTCTCCTGTGATCTGCTGTTTTCTATTATCAGAGAAGCACAAGGGAACCTCTAGCAGGAGACGGCAGCGCTGGCTAACATATTCAGTCATAAAAGTTTCCCGACTATGTGCAGATGCTGTGCACTGTGAGACTCAGCTCACCACATTAAAGACATTCTGTAAGTTTATAGAACTCCAGACACACTCCAGCATTCCTGTCTACTAACAGGAAACAATGCTAAAACTGTCAGCCAAGGCCACAAGAAACTGTCAATGGATTTTTAATAAAAGTGTGATGAAACAGATGGATGGAATCTGGCAGACAGGCATGACCTGCTTCTGAAATGCATCACAGCACACACCTGATCAGGTGCTTTAAAAAAAAGCCCAATAACCAGTTTGCTGAATGGTCAGCATGGACCAGCAAAGAAATTTACACTGATCCTTTCAGCAGGGTATTTGGGTGGAATTTTTTTTTTTTTTTTTTTTTTTTTACAGGCATGCTTTGTATCACTTTTATAAGGTAACAATGGGTGGGAATGGGTTCAGGAAATTACATGAGCCAGACTTGAACTTACGTTACTTGCCTACAAGTGCCAGGGACCAAAATACCATCAGCACTATCGTCTAGTAGACAACTTCTTAAATCACCTTTAGGGGTTTTATTTGAGATAAGGCGTGTTTGAGTGAGCATTTACTCATTATGCCATTAATGCCCTGTCGAAGGAATTCATAATCAACTTTTTCCATGTCCCCAGGACAGATATAGAGATAAGACAGCTCATTTTCCATAGCTGCAAGAAGAATGTTCTCAGTAGCACAAACCCCGACACACACATGCCCCTCATAATCTGAGATCCCTCAAGAGATATAAATCCTTCATTTGGGCCTTCACAAGCATCCAACCTTCATAATTTCTACTCTTCAAAGTTGGTTTGCACAGCTCTTGTCTTAACACTGCCACCTTAAACTGCTTTGTTTGGACAATCCTGAGGGTAGTTTTGTTGCTCAGATGTTGCTCTTGCATGACATTTTTTCAGATGTTTCTTCAAACATTCTTCAGGAGAAATAAAAATAGGCACAAATGAGACAACAGCTCATATTCAGTATACGTAAAGAGCTATAAAATTAATGTGGCTCACAGTTCATTGGGTCTTTAAAGAATTTAAACAGAAATTGACTTCCAACAGCACCATATACCTAAGTAGATTGTAGAAGCCATTGGCACCAATTAACTCTGCAATCAATTTAAGGCTGGAATACACTACGACTTCTGCACCGATCTTCAGTCTGGAAAAGTTGATACTTATTTTGGGCAGTTGGAATTGACAGATTTCACAGAAAATAGGTTATGAAAGGCACTGATTTTTATTTTTTTATTTTCAGTTGTTTAGTGTATGATTATGATTTAGTGTAGAGATCTCTGTAACCAATTACAAAGTCAGCCAGTGTATGATGCCTAGTCTTTTAAATCTGTTTTAAAAATTGGGTGGCGCATTTCCAACCTTTAGGCTCACAATGGTTGTGAGGAACTCTTAAAGGGATAGTTCACCATAATTTACTCGCTCTCATGTCATTCCAAATCTGAAAAACTTTTATTCATCTTCAGAACATAAATGAAGACATTTTAGTAAAATGAGAGATTTTTGTCCCTCCATTGACAGTCTACGCAACTATCACTGCAAATTGTTCATAAAGAGATCGAAAAACTAATCCATATGAACTAAGTGGTTTCGTCCAAATTTTCTGACGAGACTCAAGATCTAAGTTCTCTTTATGAACTTTTTGAAGCGACAAATTCGTAGCTGCGTAGAAATCTCACATTCATTAAAATACCTTCATTTGTGTTCCAAAGACGAACTAAAGTCTTACAGGTTTGGAATGACATGATGGTGAGTAAATGACAGAATTTTCATTTTTGGGGGAACTATCCCTTTAACAAGACACCTTAGATTACTGGGGTCTAGCAGGACAAAATTTCCATTTGCTCTCTGTTTGTTCTCATTTATGTCTATCAAAAAACAGTCAACACAACATTTTTATTTCCTAAGGGAAAGCACTACTCACAATCTCTTTGACGATCTTGTCCATGATGCCCTTGTCCTGTAGGTTGTGTACGTAGCGGGCAGCCGGTGGACTGGCCAGGATCCGCAGCTGTTCCACATTGGCAGCGGATGTTAAACCTACTGTGAAGAATTTAATCCCTTGGTTCTTGGCATCAGCTAAAGCAGAGAAGATATCTGGATTCTTGGGATGCGACTCGCCGTCGTACAGCAGAATGGCCACCTTCACGGTGCCAGGGCCAGACTCCTCCAGATAGATGCGTGTGAGGTTGGTGATGGCGTAGGTGGTGTAGGTACCGTGCCCTATGTATGGCATGGGGGCGATGTGGTCCTGGAAGGTGGGCACGCCCCTCCAATCTTTGAAGGACTGTTCGGTGATCACATGACTGCTGTACTGAAGGAGAGCCGTTCTAAAGTTCAAGCCTTGTCCAGTCTGGAGTCGGATGTTCTGGATCCGGTTAACGAGATCAGTTACGAAACGCTTCTCTTGGGCATGGTTGCCTTTGGCACTTTCTGAACTGTCCAACAAAAATGCCAGTTCCAAATTACAGCCCTCATCTGAAAGAAAAATGACAAAACATACTAAACATTAACCTATAAAGATACATTTTGTCATTTAGACACAACACGTCAGATTTTGACATCAATAACATTTTCAAACAACTTTGTTTCTTGTGTGTATTGTTACCAAATATTGATATCAAACTTGACTCCTGGTGTTTTATGGAGTTTCATGGTGTTTTTATCTTTTTTGTCAATCAATCAATCAATCAATCAATCAATCAATCAATCAATCAATCAATCAATCAATCAATTATCAAACTTGACTCCTGGTGTTTTATGGAGACAAAGCATTTTCTAAAAAAAATGACTTTATTATAACAAAAACTTAAAATCATTTTTTTTTTAAAAAAATCTAATTTATATTGATTTCTAAAAAAAGCATTTTTTTTCTAATACAAATAAAATAAAATAATAAAAAAAAACAACATACCAATGTTATTATTAACAAAAACTGAAACCATGAAAAAAAGCTTTTTTTTATTAAAATAATTATTTATAAATAATACAGTATATAGGCACATGAGAATAATGATAAAAACATAAAATGACTAAAAGTAAAATGAAAACAGGAAATCTTTTGATAAATGCTTAGGTAATATATAAATAACGTGAAGTGCCAAAAACAAAAGTAAGTCTTTTGATAATTGTTTTGGTAACATATATATAAATAAAGTAAAGTTTAAAGTATATGAGTAAGAAGTGAAATGTGTCAAAGGTGTAATTTGAATCAGGTTTGTGATGAGGGTTTAGATTGTATTAGGGGGAATTTGACGAAGAGAGCAGACCGTAAGGCAGCAAACTTCACATATGAACTTTTCTTGCTCCTTTGTTGTTTTTTGAGTAGTTTTTATTTGCTTTTTTTTTTTTTTTTTTCATCTTATTAATTGACTTTGCCTTGCATTTGCATGAATGATGTATGTTTTGAATTATTGTTGTGATTACTGCACCAAAAACTTGCATAAACTGGTGTTTAGTTGAAACCAAACGGTCTTTTGAATTGAAAGCAAATACAGTTTTTTCCAAGCCACCTGCTCACAATGTTCTTGCTGTTTGTTGTGTTGAACAGCAAGAAATATTTACCATTGTTTTTCGGGATGACATTAGAGGTGATTGGTTTATTTTTGTTTCTTCCATTTCGCTTGTCTTCTACATCATCATCATCTTCATCATCAAGATCGTCCAGCTGAGCCAAAACAACCTGCACTCCCAACAGCAAAACCAGCCAGCTTACACACAGCCGTATCATCACTACAGTAGGAAAGAGACAAACAGATGCCAACACAGTATTAAGAACATATTCTCAAATGCATCACATGCATTGCCTCATTCAAAATGTGCAATCAGTGTCTGCTTATTTAATTTCCATCCTACATACTCAAAACTTAACATTGACATAATTTCATATTTCAAAAGTGTAATAGCAAAAAAGTTATTTTCTCACTATTATATTTTCACTCGTTTATCTGAGCTATTCTAATATATTACTGAATTATAAATTGCAAATGCAAGCAAAATGTGCACTTACTGTGTGAAGCAGCTCTAATTTCAGTATAATACCAGTGTAATTCCAACCAAAAAACAGCAGCTGAATGATGAAGATGAGCAGCTCATTAAGGAGTTCACAACCTCTACTTTGCCGGAGATCCACCTGCAATAAAAAGATCACATACAGGATGACTGAGAATCACTGGATACGTGTGAAGACTGCTTGGGTTTGCTGTAAAAGATAAGAAATGTAATACTGTGCATCAGCTCCATTCATGTGAATCATCTGCTGCCATCCAGAGGAACACTAATATCCAGAGCTCCTCTTTTGAACCCACCCATTTTTACATTTGCTGCATAATTTATAAGAGGGATGGCTGTGCATAAATGTGACAAAGAATGTAATCATTTTCAAAGCAAGTGCAGTTATAATATTTTCATTCTCAAACAATATATTGCAATTTATAACAGATTTAACATTTTAATGCACCTGTTAATCTGTGCATCTGTTAAGCATTATTTTATTTTTGTTATGGTGAAAGTTCTCAATAACGCATTGAAAGTACTCCAAAAGAATAGTTCATCCAAAAGTTTAACTTGCTGAAAATTTACTGCAGATTTGGAGAAATTTAGCATTACAATACTTGCCCACCAAGAGATCCTCTGCAGTGAATGGGTGCCGTCAGAATAAGAGTCCAAACAGAATAAGAATGAGATTCCAAGGCATTTTTTAAACTTTAAACCACTACGTCCAGCTAAAATATGAGTCCTTTATCAATAATATCTCTTTTTCCAGTGAAAAAGTCATTTAGTCTGAATCAGGAGAGAAATATGCACAGATCATGCACCATTTACAAGCCAAAACAGTCCAGAACAGTTCTAAACAAATATGTGGATGGATTTTGATGTGAGAAACAACAGGGGATGGACTTATTTCACTGGAGCAAGCATTATTATGGAATATGGACTTGAGTTTTGGTCAGGAGTGAAGGTTTAAGGATAAAATGTCTTTCTGATGGATTTTTTTCTTACAAAGGAAGCTTTTACTACTCAAGATGTTAACTGATGGACTGGTGTGGATTACTTGTGGATTATTGTGATGTTTTTATCAGCTGTTTGGACTCTCATTCTGACGGCACCCATTCACTTCAAAGGATCCATTGGTGAGCAAGTGAAGGAATGATACATTTCTCCAAATCTGTTCTGATGAACAAACAAACTCATCTACATCTTGGCTGGCCTGATGGTGTGTACATTTTCATCATATTGCAGCTATATAATGGCTTCATACTGCTTACGGTCTTTCTCTAAAATTCTTCAATCTGATAACCATTCTTTCTAGCTAATTGTCAAGAATCTTGTGAATTGCCATTAACCACACAACTGTGTGTGCCTTTTCACTTGCCCTCACCCATACAACATGAAAGTGTCTGTTTTTCGCTGCCATGTAGAAGTAGGGCAGACTGTTTCAGTAAATATTGTGGAATAAGGTACCGCTGAAGGTTATGAGAAGCATAACAATCACTGTTTCACTCGCCAGGAATAACGCATCTCTTGTATGTGTGCGTTTCATTCTCTTTCCATGATTCCCATGAAATCATGATAATGGATGCAGAATATCAGAGCAAGTTTTGTGGAAGTGGTAATCAGATTTCTAAGAGGTGAAAATCTCCAGTGTGGATCATTAACATCCTGACCTGTTGTGATATACAGCTACATGCCATGTACTGGATGTCAGCATGCTGTGCGGAAACACCACACCACTATGTGTAGCACACTTTCCTTTATTTTCCTTGCCCATATATCAGCAAACATGAACAGTGCACCATATTTTATTGTACTGCTTCAATACAGAAGCACCATATAACCTCTGTAAATGCTTTTAATGCCCCAACAGACGTAAAAAAAAAGAAAAACAAAAGAAAAATCAGAATCAGAATCAGAAAGAGCTTTATTGCCAATGATGCTTACGCATACAAGGAATTTGTTTTAGTGACATAAGCTTCCAGTACACAGAGACAACAACAACAAAAAACAAATTGCAAATAAATAAATTGTATGAACAGTTGTGCTATGGATGACATTGGAATAGAATAGAGTAAGATGCAGAGATGTACTTGTATGGAGGGGTAACAAATAAATATAAGAATATTGCACATTTTTTGCATAAGTGGTGAACATTTAACTGTTCATGAGGTAGATTGCCCGGGGGAAGAAACTGTTCTTGTGCCTGACTGTCCTGGTATTTGCGGCTCTGAAGCGCCGGCCAGATGGAAAAAGTTCAAAAAGGGGGTAAACTTGGATGAGAGGGATCCAGAGTGATTTTCTGAGCCCTTTTCCTCACTCTGGATGTATACAGTTCTTGAAGGGTGGGCAGGGGAGCACCAATAATTTTTCAGCAGTCCGAACTGTTCTCTGTAGTCTTCTGATGTCTGATTTTGTAGCTGAACCAAACCAGAGAGTTACTGAAGTACACAGGACAGACTCAATGACGGCTGAGTAGAACTGTTTCAGCAGCTCCTGTGGCAGGTTGAACTTCTTCAGCTGGCGAAGGAAGTACAACCTTTGCTGGGCCTTTTTAACAATGGAGTCAATGTGATTGTCCCACTTCAGGTCCTGAGAGATGGTAGTTCCCAGGAATCTGAATGACTCCACTGCAGTCACAGTGCTGTTCATGATGGTGAGTGGGGGGAGTGCAGGGGGGTTTCTCCTGAAGTCCACTATCATCTCCACTGTTTTGAGAGTGTTCAGCTCCAGGTTGTTAAAAAGTGAAAGATAAAAAAAACAGCTATTGTTGCAGTCACAACATGGCACTGAAGAAGGTTGTGTTGTGACCAAAACTTTTGCAGTTCCTTAGTAAAACATTTTTCCCCTCACATTTTCTTTTTTGCTGTCTTTTTCATAGTGTGGACCTTTTGTGCAACTTTTTGCCTATTTATATTATTGTTTACACATCTAAATGTTTCGGAATTTTAAGGCACAGTGGGGTTTACTTTGAGGATTTCTTCCACTAGTAAAAAGTGCAACTTCAGAGATCTGCAATGCAATATTAAATTGGCCTAGTATTTATTTAGATTTTATTAATTCAAAGTCTGTTTTTTCATAGTTCAATTTAAAAAAAGGGGGGCGGGGCGCAATTGACCAGTGAAAATGTCTAGTAAATTGTAAATATGAGAAACTGTCATGCACTGCTCAGACACACAGGTTGAGGATCCAAGTGCAGTCCTTTATTAGAGTAATCCAGAATCGTAAATCCAGAGGTCACAACACAGGGCAGTCAATCCAAACAATAACAAGGCAGGTAACACATGCAAACAGGATAATCCAAGGAATCAGGCAAGAGGTGAAATAAACCATGAACTCAGGAAACAAGGTGGGCTCTCAGAAAGGAGTATGACAACCAGCAAGGCTTAAAGAATGACTGAAAACACATGACTTATGAAGACTTATAGACTTACAAAGAGTTAATGAGAAACACCTGTGGGCAATCATTGATGAAACCAGGCAGAGGATGATGGGAAATAAAGTCTCAGACTGAATGACAAAGGTATAGGATGGAGTGCCCTCTGATGGTTATCAAGGGCACTCCAGCTGGTGACAATGACACTGTTATTCCTGCTAGTTAAAGTTGCATTACTAGTAACTAGTAACACTACATGATCAAAAGCTAATTACCCCATACATTTCACCTAGCATGAAATACCTCATGACATCGTTCACCTACACTTCATCTGTGTTTTTATACAGTTGATTCCAAGAAAGCTGAACCTCTTCGAGAGCAGCCTGACATCTATCATCATTCTCACCTGGATCTCTGGACATCTTTATGGCCTCTTACACACACTGAAGTCAGAAACGCCTGAATAAAAGTCAGTCAGGTTCATCTCATATATCAGTATATAGCACTACAGAGGGATTTGTTTTAACGATGCAGAAATTCTTCAAGATCTGTAAAGTTATATAGCATTACACAGGAACTATGAAGTTACAGTACCATATATGAGTCAATGCCATGTGTGTATTCTGCCTGAGGATCTTTATCATTTATGTTCAGATTCATTATAAAACAAGAGGAGCATGCCATTTGATTATATGAAGAGCAGAGCAGACACAGACCAGGCCTAAGTGAGTTCCAAAATCAAGTCTGCATAATTTCAAAATGATGACAAAAATGGGAGTAACTTTTTGTGTCAGACTGGACTGACACAGATGATATGTAAAATCTGAAGAAAGGAGCTGAGGGAAACATAAAGATGTTTAAAAGAAGACACTTATTAGTGAGAGCACTCTATGACAGTTTATGTGACTGTATTAGAGATCTGGTTGTCTTTACACTCACTAGTTTATTAGTGTACTAACAATGGACATGCATATATCACACAAGAATACTTTTTTAATATTTCCCCTCCTGAATCTTACTTCACAGACAGCATTTTATGTAGCTTAAATAAACACAATTTCCATTTTCACATAATTTAAAAAATACAGTTTGACTGGAAATGCTTTATATAAATTAAAATGATTCAATATTTCTCTTGTTTATTTAGCATGGAAAACATGCCTCAGCTATAAGATTTTACTTTGCTTCATATAATAAATATTTTGAACCTCCATGATAAAATGATTAAAGTTTGGTCCCCCTGAAGAAAAAAAAAACATTTCAGAGTAAAAACATTAATATCGAGGTATACTGAATATCACACTGAAGCTGAAAAATATAGGCCTAAGCAATAGTGCAATTGTCCTGTATGATCATGTGCCAGCAGAGAGCAGCAGAATCATGTGTTTTTACATTTAATTTTCTGTATGGAGCCTTTAGAGGGTGTACTACACTATTGATTGCACAAGTATATCAGAACCCTGCCTGTTAAACCAAACCAAAATTCTTTTAAAAAAAAACAAAAAAACAAATTGGTTGTTCAAAACAAAGTTTCACAATAGTAATAAATACCTCAACGATGTATTAGTCAGGTTTTTTTTCTTTGTTTTTTTTAAAGCACTGATGCTGCAGAGTGGAAAGGCCATAAACTCATGCATTTGCCTCCAAACTCCCAAATGTCTGATTCCCAGCATCCTCTGACCTATTTGCATTTAGACACGTCTTTCCATCTTTCCTGGGCGCAGGCACTATGTAAAAAAAATAAAATAAAAATAATGGAATAAGAAGGTGCACCATATGTGAAGTTTGAAACAAAACACATTACCATCTGTAAGATTGTTTCAGTCAAATGAGTGAAAAACCTGCCAGCCATTTAATTCCTTTGAATAAGAGCGTCTGCTAAATGACTAAATGTAAATTTTGTAGTAATGTGTGATAAATTCTTTATGTGGAGTTTGTCAGGAATATTACAATTTTATCACAAATAAAACAAATTTTACCGTATTAACAATTTTATTAGATTGCAGAAAACGGATCTGAATATGCAAACTGAAATAGCATACAAAAAGTCACATTGTAGACAAATGTTATGTTCAGCTAGTTTTTCAGACTCCAATTCATCATCATCATAAAAAAAGCCGAAAATCCACTTTCTATCACATGGTTTTTCAATAAGCACACAAATGAATCCTTGAAGAGAACTAGAGGATCTGACATGCCTATTAAAACAACAAATGACTTTGTTTTCTTCTCACAATAATGTTAATCTCGTTCCTGAATAGGGCAATATTAAAAACTGGGGGAGGAACTGCCAGTTTTTGATGAATGCATTAAAAGACCAACAAAAACCAAAGGCATCATATTCTACCAGCTGATTGGTGGATTAATTTCCCCCTCAATCCGCCCTCCTCCTCGTTTTAACTAGCAAATTAGTAATATCATAGACACAAGATGACAACATGCGCTGATCAAGATATTTTGGACATAATTCATTCATAAAGCCTGAAAGGGTCATTTCTCACTGTCTGTTGTCTCGATCTCCTCGAGGGTCTCAGGGGTGATGCAAGAGCGGCCACAGGCTCTCATGCTGATGTATTAGCTGGCATATGCAAGCTATGAATTATCAGGGAAAAAGAGTCAATTATCCAGTTCTGAAAGAGACCCGGGCCGCTGTGGCCTCAGGGTCTTCTGAATTTACAAAATCATTTCATGGAGAAGAACGCTGAGGAGCCAAGGGACTCCAGACGAGTGGAGAGAGAGTCCACACACACACACACACACACACACACACACACACACACACACACACACACACACACACACACACACACACACACACACACACACACACACACACACACACACACAATCCTCTCGGCTTTACCATCCAGGGCAGAAAGCACAGTTTGAACTCCTCGATAATGATCCATATTTATAAACACTGATTTTGTTCAGATGGAAAAGCTTCCCCATGACAGACGGCATTTAACGCGTCCCACTTCTTTCTTCTTCTTCTCATTAAAAATCAAAGTGGGTTCTGATTAACTGTGGCCTGTCTAATGTTGAGGATGATGGCTGCAGTATGGCACAGACCATTACAGTCTCGCAGCATTCATAATCATGCCATGTTTCATACCTTTTAGGTTTGATATTTCCAGTTGAGCTGCTTGACTAGTTTGCGCTAATGAAAAAAAGAATAATGTGGTTTGTAAATACTGTAGAAGTGAAATACCCTTTCCTCGTGATTAGCCTGTGAAGGGACACACAGTGAGAGAGGTGGCCGACCAGCTGTCTATGATCACAATGATAGGGTTTGACTCAATATGTGCCATAATAATGGCAGCAAATCTGAAAATGTGTTTATTTTTAAATAATGAGTGATTGGCAAACAGGGAAAATACTACAATCATATGATGGTATTCCAATGATGATGTAGTTTAATTTTATGAAATAAAATTTTTATGAAAATACAGATCCATGATGCATACTACTGATCAAAAAATCCATACATTTATTCTGTTATGATGTATTAAATTGATCAAAAGTGACAATAATGTTACAAAAGATTCCTTTTAAAAGCATATTTGAATGATTTGTAAAGGATCATGTGACACTGAAGACTATAGCAATGATGCTGAAAATCTAGCTTTGCATCACAGGAATAAATTACATTTTAAAATATATTACAGTAGAAAACAGCTATTTTAAATTGCAATAATATTTCTTATTATTAGTATTTTTACTGTATTTTTAATCAAAAAATGCTGCACTGGTGAACAGAAGACGCTCATTTCAAACACATTAAAGAATCCTACTTCAGTGTACAGGTCCTTCTCAAAAAATTAGCATATTGTGAAAAAGTTCATTATTTTCCATAATGTAATGATAAAAATTAAACTTTCATATATTTTAGATTCATGGCACACCAACTGAAATATTTCAGGTCTTTTATTGTTTTAATACTGATGATTTTGGCATACAGCTCATGAAAACCCAAAATTCCTATCTCAAAAAATTAGCATATTTCATCCGACAAATAAAAGAAAAGTGTTTTTAATACAAAAAAGTCAACCTTCAAATAATTATGTTCAGTTATGCACTCAATAGTTGGTCGGGAATCCTTTTGCAGAAATGACTGCTTCAATGTGGCGTGGCATGGAGGCAATCAGCCTGTGGCACTGCTGAGGTGTTATGGAGGCCCAGGATGCTTCGATAGCGGCCTTTAGCTCATCCAGAGTGTTTGGGTCTTGCGTCTCTCAACTTTCTCTTCACAATATCCCACAGATTCTCTATGGGGTTCAGGTCAGGAGAGTTGGCAGGCCAATTGAGCACAGTAATACCATGGTCAGTAAACCATTTACCAGTGGTTTTGGCACTGTGAGCAGGTGCCAGGTCGTGCTGAAAAACGAAATCTTCATCTCCATAAAGCTTTTCAGCAGATGGAAGCATGAAGAGCTCCAAAATCTCCTGATAGCTAGCTGCATTGACCCTGCCCTTGATAAAACACAGTGGACCAACACCAGCAGCTGTCATGGCACCCCAGACCATCACTGACTGTGGGTACTTGACACTGGACTTCAGGCATTTTGGCATTTCCTTCTCCCCAGTCTTCCTCCAGATTCTGGCACCTTGATTTCCGAATGACATGCAAAATTTGCTTTCATCCGAAAAAAAGTACTTTGGACCACTGAGCAACAGTCCAGTGCTGCTTCTCTGTAGCCCAGGTCAGGCGCTTCTGCCGCTGTTTCTGGTTCAAAAGCACACGCCTGTGCACGGTGGCTCTGGATGTTTCTACTCCAGACTCAGTCCACTGCTTCTGCAGGTCCCCCAAGGTCTGGAATCGGTCCTTCTCCACAATCTTCCTCAGGGTCCGGTCACCTCTTCTCGTTGTGCAGCATTTTTTGCCACACTTTTTCCTTCCCACAGACTTCCCACTGAGGTGCCTTGATACAGCACTCTGGGAACAGCCTATTCGTTCAGAAATTTCTTTCTGTGTCTTACCCTCTCGCTTGAGGGTGTCAATGATGGCCTTCTGCATGGCAGTCTTACCCATGATTGCGGTTTTGAGTAATGAACCAGGCTGGGAGTTTTTAAAAGCCTCAGGAATCTTTTGCAGGTGTTTAGAGTTAATTAGTTGATTCAGATGATTAGGTTAATAGCTCGTTTAGAGAACCTTTTCATGATATGCTAATTTTTTGAGATAGGAATTTTGGGTTTTCATGAGCTGTATGCCAAAATCATCAGTATTAAAACAATAAAAGACCTGAAATATTTCAGTTGGTGTGCAATGAATCTAAAATATATGAAAGTTTAATTTTTATCATTACATTATGGAAAATAATGAACTTTTTCACAATATGCTAATTTTTTGAGAAGGACCTGTATTTATTTTAAAAATATCTTGCTGTATCAAAATGCTTTGCAAAATTATTGTCCTTGTATCTCCCTCAGGGGCCGTTTACCTCATGTGTGAAACACAATCCCTGCAGCAGCCTATTTGCATGAGTTTTAAACAAAACAACCTTTTTTGAAACTAATTGTGTTGCTCCATCAATATTCAGCAAACAGATTTTTTTATAACTTACAAATTGAGCATGAACACATGCAACATGACATTTAAACTGGTGCTAATCATTACAAAGGTGCATTATCGAAAGTGCTTTGTTACTGCGGTGTTGTCACACGGATTTACCACATTCAGGCCTTTGTTGGAATGTAAAAAGGTTATTCGCTTGCCTCACAAGTCTGTGTTTTATGTCTTGGCATCATTCAGGGGTACATGCTTTCTTACTTATCCAAACAGCCAGTTGGTTTTGATTCTTCCATTCTGTCTCTGCCTCTCTCTGTACAGTAAGCATTTGAGAAAGCACTTATTGAGAGGGAAGGAGAAAGGCTTGAACCTCTCCTGAAGAGGTGAGCTCCATCTCCACTCAGGGCTTAAGTGACAGGTAAATTGCAAGTTAAGTGGGGAACACAGCCTTTTAACAAGAGGCTTCGAGCCGCTGCAAATCCTCCTTAGTCTCTAATCTGAATACAAAAGCTTGAGGCAGAGAGGATTAAATTTGACCCCTGAATGAGGTGTTTGTTCCAGCAGAGGAGCCACTTTAGCCGAGAGGAGCGAGCCAGGTTTACGTTTCCTTTTGTGCAACGCGGCCGCGTTTAAAAACAACAGGGCCACAATGAATTCTCTTCAGAGGCTCATTTTCCCCGGGACAAAGGGAAGTGTAGAGCCACCGGCTTCCCCTGCAGGATCGCCTATTTACCCGAGTCTTTGCTGTAGACGACTCTAAAAGACTGTTTATTTAATTGGGGATGAAAAGCCATAACGGGCTCCGCTATCGGTGGCGCAGGAAAACAAATCCAGCTTTCTTTTGCGACAGGCTGAAAGGGGAGAAGGGCCACAGAGAGAGCAAGAGAGGGAAAAGCGCTTTTGGGTTGTCAACTTTTTAGAGGCTTAGAGTCAAACCTATCCAGGCTCAGGGAAGAGAAGTGGGGTGTTAGGGAGGCAAAATGACTCGTGATAGAAGGTGTTTGCGGCTCAAGTCGGGGGGAATCGTCTTCGCTTGCAGGATGAGGGTTGGACTAATTGATTCTCTGAAGTTCCCTGTCATAGATTATGATTACAGGTACGACTGCATCCTTGAAAACACACACGCGCACACACACACACACACACACCGGCAGGAAAGGTCTTAGGGAATCAAAGGGAAGATGGGAGCTGCCAAACATAGCGTGAAAATACTGGGATAAGAGGATGTGAGTGAGTGTGTGTGTGTGTGTGTGTGTGTGAATGAGAGGTGCAGTACTTATCAAGCAGCTGCATTAATGGGTCAAATAATTTTTTATTATTTAGCTTTTTCTCAAGGTCCACTTACAACGTTTTGGCACCTGAAATGGTTTTAAATTAGTTTTCACTACCATTTTCAACTCTATTTCTTTTTTGTGCTGCTATCACACTGCCCTAACTAACACCGACTTCTTCAGAATTACCAAACACTTCACAGAGAAATGGGCCGATCAAAAATACAGTAAAAACAGCAATACTGTAAAATATTATTACAATCTAAAATAACCTTTTTATTTGAATATATTTTGTAATAAATGTAATTAATTCCTGTGACACAAATCATTACTCCAGTCTTTAGTCTCACACGATCCTGCAGAAATTGTTCTAATATGCAGATTTGCTGCTCAAGACACATTTCAGATTATTATCAATGTTGAAAGCAGTATGCCGCTTAATATTTCTGTGAAACTGTGATGTTTCAGGATCCTTTCATGGATAGAAAGTTCAAAAGAACAGCACTGATTTGAAACAGAAATGTTTTGTAACATCATAAATGTCTTAACTGCCACTTTTGTTCAATTTAATGCATCCTTGTGAATAAAAGGTGGAGAGAGAGAGATATATATATATATGGGCCTATATTTATATATCTAAGCTTTTGCAAAGGGACTGGGGACAGTCATTAACTGTGTTCCTAGTAATATTTTATCCAAAAAACAAACATAAAATGTTATTCCTTTAGATGTGACCCCTATAGAGAACAGAGGCAGAGGTGAAACAGGCCACGCTTTCCATGGGCAACAAGCGTTAAGGCTTATATCCTGCTGTAAGCTGTCATATAAGAGTGTAAAATGGCTTGCTTAGTGAACAAGACTCATGTGGGCCCTACGAGAGCCATAACTCAAGCTCTGTCGAGCTCCCAGCATTCCCTTGCAGCCTCTGATGCTGTACAGTAATAATTGTACTCATGTCACACTGGTAATTATCATTGATCTATAGAGAGCAAGTCAGACGCACTTGGAAATGATTCATGCCTGACATGGGACGGTCTAGCTCTTTCTCAGCGGGTAACAACAGTGATGAAGCGCTGCTAAGGGGACGTCTCTCCACCTGCACGTCCAGCATCAGACGGCAGCTGTTAGCCGCCTAATAAAGCATAGCTCCTGTTTCTCAATCTGAGAGGTTTATTTTGGCCCCAGACACTGACATTCTCCCCTCAAGGCCACAAGCTATCATTATCAAAATCATTACAGGAAACTATAAGACCATAAAATCCAAACTTTTTTAATCACAGACATCATGGCGGTGAATAGCATTCAATTTCAGCTCGTGGTTACAGTACTCTGAAGAATAAAGCACAAAAGTGCTTGTTAGCCATTACTTAGATATATTAACAAAGTTGGTGAAATGCATCAAGAGTACAGCATTTCACTCAATGTGAAAGAATATTCTCATTATTCTAAGCAAAATATTTTACTGGGTTCATGCAGAAATATAGTAGGACTGGGTAAAAATATTGACTTCTGATTAATCATAATTTTCAATTTTGATCAATCCAATATCTAGTCTTCTAATATTTTTTACTAAACATTATTTAAAGTGCACTGATCACATTCTGAAGATGTTCGAAATCTGGTTTTGTGACAGTTGCTCTGCAGACAAAGCTCTGAGATGTGCTCTTAAATAATGAAAAAATATGTTACATTAAAATAAATTGAACCCACAGCACTGAAACTGCATACCTTGGTCAAACAATTACGTAAATACTGAAACATTGTTGCTGAAATACTGAATTGAGTAAACGTCTCAGGTTACGCATGTAACCATGGTTCCCCAAGAGGTAACTAGAGGCTCAATCCTCTAGCAGACACTATGGGGACTGCAGCCAGCAGGACCGTTGTCTGAAACATGTATGAAACAACTCCAATCTCAATGGCCCACGTAGCCTGTGACTTACATTTACATTACATTTATGCATTTAGCAGACACTTTTATCCAAAGCAACTTACAGTGCATTCAGGCTATAATTTTATTTATTTTTTACCAGTATGTGTGTTCCCTGGAAACTGAACCCACAACCTTTTGCGCTGCTAACGCAATGCTCTACCCCTGAGCCACAGGAGACTTCAAAGGCAGGCACCCGGAAGTATAAAAGGGCACCTGCTGAACATGTCACTAACTTTCTAGGGCAAGCCCTAGGCAAGGTTAGGGGACGCAGCATCTCTTTCCCTCTCGGGGAACCATGGTTACATGCATAACCCAAGACGTTCCCCTTCTAGGGAACCCGTGCTGCCTCCTCTAGCAGACACTATGGGGAACAGAATGCCCACTCAGCCATGCTGTGGCGCATGCCTGTTCACCTGGTGAGAGAGCACCAAGGGAAGCTACAGACATACACCGAATGCCACCCTATTCTTCTGATTCTGTCTATGATCCATAGATCGAGACAGACCAGCCCCCTCAGAGGTTTTAGAGGAAGACTTGGGATGGTGGGGAATGAACATTTAGATGCAAGGTGGTCTGAAGCAGTCTAGATGGCAGAGCAGGAGTCTTTAAAAAAGACAACCTGACAACACCCTCAACATTAGCGTAATCTGCAAGCTGAAAAAGATGCAGCCGAGCTGAATATGACTTGTCCCACAATCTCACTAACTCCATGTGGAAGTTGGGAAGAAAGGGGATACTCCTGGGGGAGGGGAGGTCATGACCAGCCAGAAAGCACTTGTCCAATCTGCCAAATGCGGGCTTTTGCCTTTCGCGTGACCAGACTAAATCGAGCCTCTTAGTAGCACGCACCATTACCTCTAACATTTCCCCATATGCGGGACTGGAGCTAGGTTGGGAAGATACAGTGCTTACTTTAATCTCCGTCGCCATCCACGTCCTTACTTTCACGAGATGAGCCCAATGTAGCGCCATCCACAGAATCAGATGACCCAAGAGAAAGAGTATCTGGATTGGAAGCTTGCAGTGGAAGCTTTCGAAAGGTCCATATACTTCTCAAACTTTTCTGCAAGCTGGACCTGTGAACCCCACAATTTGAGTCTATGGTCTCGTTTACACTGCAGGTCTTGTTGCCTATATCCGATTTTTTTGGCTGTCCGTTTACACGTTCTTTCAATTGTGACCCATGTCCAATTCATGTGTTTACACTTGCCATACCATCTGAAACATTGTGCATGCGTTGTTGTCATTTACCTCCTCCACATGTTCTTCTTATGAGAATAATGTGACTTGTGCTGACAAAATGAGTCTCAATGAGCATTTAAAAAAAAAAAAAGGTGTGTGTGGGGGGGTTTAAATTCTCTATTAAAAGACCTTCAAATACTGTAATTCTATGTGTGTATTTATTGGGATCGCACGCCGTCAGAAGCGCTGTTATATGCACGCACTTCAGATGACAGTCATCGCGAGTAGCAAGCGGAGAAAATGTAATCCTCTCAGAAAATGTACAAATAAAGATAAGAATTTTTTATTTTTTTTGTCTGTAGCTCAAAATCATATGAATAGGCCACCAATGCATGGTCGAACTTTCAACAAGCTTTTCTTGTCAATCTGTCCTTCTGATTATGTTAGCTGGCTCATAACCAAGCGGCAAACTCCCGCTCTCTCTAGTGAAGCCAACAAGGAAGTGACTTAAACTGTAATTCGTCAACTGGCGGCTTGAGGCTGGCTGCAAAAGGGAGTCAATCCCATAGACTCCTCATGTTAAAATGCCCAACTTTACAGCAGAAAAAAACATGTTTACAGCCTGGTTTAAAGAAATGATTTTGGTATATATAGCTAATTTTGCCCTTCATGACAACTGTGAGGGGGGTGAATTTTTTTCTAACTCATCCATTTAAATTATATAAAGCGTTAAATTTCTGCATAATTAAGGGAGCGTGGTCACTTGAGTGACAGGTAGATTGCCGCTGTTGACACTGCCGTCGAACTAAGTGGGCGTAGTTTCAGCAAACAGCTCCCGCCTTTTGCCCATTTTCAATTATCCGGGAATGACGCGCTGCCAAGATGGCGACGGCCGCCTCCGTCCACTTTGAGCTTCAAAAACGCTCTTTGGAAACCTACGGGTGACATCACTGACACTACGTCCATGTTTTTATACAGTCTATGCTCATAACCCGGAGCAGCAGTCAAAATTGGTCATCCGACTTCTGAAGTCCATAAATGCATAATGTAATACATAAAGATACCTTATATTTTGCTTTTCATAGACTGTTTATAAAGCAAACACAAGCATTTTGGGTCCACTACATTTTTCCCCCTCCATAATCGGCATAAGAACACAAAATATTCATATTGAGGCGCCATCTTGTGGTACACATGACCATAAAGTGTGTTTGATTTAAACGCATTACCATGGTCATTTTTGTCACCACAATCACAAATGTGATTTCTTTTGTTTTGCATTGACAGCAATGAGATTAAACTGACAGAAAATGGAGGTTTACATCCCTTTCTTACAAAAACGCTCCACTAATCATGTCACATTTTATTTTATTATTGAATTAATTATTATAAAATATTATATTGATTTTAAGAGAGAAAAAAGTTGTTTTTCACCCTATTAAGTTTGGAAAAAGCCATTCCTGAGTAATACAATTTTATTCTGGGATGGAATGAATCTGAAAAAGAGCGTGCAATATCTTGATTTCCCTATTTAATGAAACAGATGAATGTGTCTTTCCATTTCAGGCCTCTTTCTGTTGACAGCGAGGGAAAAACCAATTGTGTATCTGTGTGTGTTTGGGAAGGGAGGAGGGTGCAAGGTTGAAGGAGGTGAGATTGAGTGAGCAGCCCAGACAATCAGTTTTCTTTTTTGCGGCCATTGGAGCGGGGGTGGGCATGTCACCATCAGACAGAACCCCATTTCCTACGATTAAGCCCTCGAAAAATATTCCATTTGTCAGTGTCACGGCCCGACACACTGCAGCCACTCAGCCATGTCTGTTGACTATGTCGCCCTGCAATTTACATCAGCCACTGACAATATTATCTCACTGATAATGTCCTACGGCCTCCTGCCTCCATCAGATGTGCGTTCCAGTGCTTACAGCCCGTTTACATACTCGCGCTGCTCACAAAGTCTACTTGGAAGGTTGACTGGTGGTGTGCTGTCAACATTTGGATAAAAAATTAAAAATCACTTCTTTGATGATTTTGTTAGCAATGTTTTCTAAAAAGTTGTGTTCAAATGATTTACAAAACGAAAATGTGTTTATATGAACAAAAAACAAACCACCAAACCAAATTTACATTAATATTAAAACACGCATGTAAATGCGAACAATGCTAATGTCCTGTTCCACTTTAGTTAGTTAGTTTTCATGAACCTTAGTGTTCTGTAATTCCTGTGTTCCTTGGTTTCAGTTTCCTGCTTCTCATTTGTTGTCATGGACGTTCATCAATCATTACAGGTGTTATTTAGTTCCCTCATTTGCCTTGTATTTATATTGCTCTGTTTCACTCTTCTGTTGTCGGGTGTTGTTTGTGCTATGCACATTTTTTTCGCATGCGGATTACCTTCTACGTTATTAATTAAACTTTGTATTGTTTTATTATCATCATCGTCTTGGACTATACATTATAGCTATATTTACATGCACATAATTTTCAGAAGGATGGTTAAAGCTCAGCTCTGAAAAAGATATCTATGCTTCACAATTATTGGAATTTTCCTGTTATTTGTAAATCAGAATTCAATTTGTGCAGCAAAAGTGATAATTTAGGTTTTGAGACTTGCTTTGGTTCATCTTTATATTGATGTCTAACTTCTTTCAGTTTAACATTTCACCACTGTCTGTATCTCAATTCACCCAGAATTACTTGTGTGGACAGGCACCGATATAAATGAAAAGTTTATATATATATATATAACTTCTTTCAGTTTAACATTTCACCACTTTCTGTATATATATATACATAATTTTAAAATGCAACCTGATGCTTTCAGATTTGTAGGTTCTTCCAATTATTGTCTTAAAATAATGCTTCATTCATCCAATAAATTAATCAATGCATATACAGATTTATTGTTAAAATTTTCAATTAGTAACATAATATAACAATCTTAAGACAACGTGTGTTTGACTAGTTCGATTAATTGATGAATGTATGTACAGATGCTGATAATAATCATGTGCACAAAAACATCACTGTCGGACTTTGCACAGTCCGTACTCTAAGCATGAATAGGGTTGAAATACACTAGAGGACAGATGAAATATATTTCGATCTTTACCACCTGAAAATGTTCAGGAAAAAAAGTGTTTCTGTATTAATAGGAGTCCATTACAATCTCTGATGGCAAACCCTCGCCGTCCTGCTCTTGTGTTTTCTCTCTCCTGACATGGGGCGGCGTTCACCCTGACTTGATGACTAGACTCAATCACCTGTGACAGAGTTGATTTGATGTCACTTGCCAGGTCTTTCCATTTGTTTGAGCACTTAAGAGGTAATTGTGTGACATCTTAGAAACGACGACTTGCTCCAGGAGAGCACGGTGGAGCTGATGTACCACACACAGAGGGGAAGAGTGAAGCTGTTATTAATGACATCTATTTTCTCCAATATCCACTGGGAGAGACAGAGAAAGAGAGCTACTGGAAGACATGCCATAGTTCATCACAACTATCAAACGTGCAGTATACATATTAAAGGTCATATAATAAAGTTCATAATATTTACTCACCTTCATGTCATTACAAATCCACATGCTTGTATTTTTTTCTGTGGGGCACAAAAACATTTTTTTTTTTCTAATTCTAATCTAAAGTAAATTATGCCAGAATTGTATTTTTTGTTTGAATTCTTATGAAGCTTTCATAATATTTCTTTAATGTTCTTACCTTCCCCAAAAACATTCTTCCCTTACATGCCCGTTGGTTTCCAGCCATATTATATTCCAGAATGAAGAATGTTGGGATTAAGCTGCTCTTGACCCATCACCTCAATTGTTCTGTCGTTTTTGCCTCAGGCTACAAAAAAACTAAACTATTCCAAAAGTGTTTGCATTGACTCTGATAAGAATGACTACCATTGTGAGATTATTCACAGAGATGGTGCATTCATGACACTTTCAAATACTGGGTTCTCCAGCTCGCAATGATTGAGAATCTTGCATCTTTTCTGCTTTTGCACAATAAACTAAGATAACTAGTGACCAGAGATTAACTCCTGTCACCCATGTGGCCAGTACTGTTGCTATGAAATCAACAGATTACAAATCATTATGATTCTATATAGAACTTTAAAGCAGTCTTCACTCAAATTAAGGTTCCATTAAAAAAAAAGAACCTTTTTAGCACAAAATAATTATTTCATTTAATTTTTTTTTTTATTAGTATCATAAAATATTACTACCAACAGCACCTTTGTTCCTTTACATGAGGCACAAAGCCAATGTCCAAAACATTCACCCTCTCTGGTGAAATGAAACCAACACAACTTTCAAGAAGCATCTGAAGACACAACTTTTAAACAAGCACTTACTGAAAAAAAAAGCATTTCTGTTTTTCTGTGCATTTCTTCCCTGCTCTAACTTGTTATCTAATCTAGCTTTTTAATAATTGTGACATTGCATATGATGAACTGTTTATGCTCCTCTATTCTAAGTCATCTCTGATAAACCGCTAAATTACTTTACATTATTCTAAAGTAAGTGGTTAATACGTGGTTTTGAACACTACATTGCATCACAAGGTAGTGTTGTAGAAGAAGTGTGTTTTCCTTCAATTTTAAATTAATTAAGAATTGGAGAACAGAAAAGTCTAGAGATGTGTATTTAATGGCAATGTATTTTTTTTCCCCTGAGCAATAGTAACCTAGACTTTTAGCTACACTCTCTTTTCAAAAGGTACAAATATGTACCATTAAGGTACTAATATGTGCTCTTTAGGTATTAATATGTACCTTTAATTTTATTGCATGAGCACACCAGGCCAAGTTACAACAAACACCCTTTAGGAGTAAATAAGGTACAAATGTGCACCTTTTGAAAGGATACAAACAGCTTTAAACCTTTTTTCTGAGAGTGTACACAAAAATGAACTTTTAAAAAAGAGAAATATTTAGTGGAGTTAAAACTGTGACATCTGGCCCCAGTCTTCTCTATGATATTCTCACAAGCTTTTCACCTACAAAAGAAAGAGCGAACATGATTTCATATAATTATATGCATTTTCCCTACAGATGAAATCTCAAACCAGAGCCAGTTTATTTCCCCATGCCAAAAAGCTTTTCCTTCTCACGCTCCTCTCATACGTTTGTTTGTTATCTCAGGGAGGGATTTCAAGAGATTCAAAGCTGATCAAGACACAAAGCATATAGCAGATAAAAGACACTTAGGTAATTGGTTTAGAGCGGCTCTTTAGCGTGCTAAAACTCATCCTCTTTCTTCTCACATTGTTTTCTTTTTTATCACTGTGACTTAACTTTGGAGAAGAGAAAAGTAGGTGAGAAAGCAAAAGGGAAGACAAAGCGGGAAAGGAAAGAGGCTTTTAGGCTGAGCAGACAGGAGATCAGCTGTAAACTGCTTCAGGAGACGCCGCTGGGTTTTTCTCTGGCTGAGAGTTGCGGGCAGCTGCTGCATCATTAGCTGTATCATGCTTCACGTTAAGAGATTGAAAAAAAAAAAGGCGATACAGGAACTGGAAAGCTGACATGAAATGTGACATGCTATACTCTCCATATTTTTCTAATTCTTGTACAATTATACACCCAACTGTTCAAGAGTTTGGGGATTTTTTTTGAAAGAAATCAATCGTTTTATTCAGCGAGGATGCATTAAATTGATCAAAAGTGACAGTGGAGATATTTAAAATGTTACAAAAGCGTTTTGTTTGAAATACTGTTCTTTTTTACTTTCTATTCATGAGATAATCCTGTGAAAAAAGTATCATGGTTTTCACAAAAATATTGTGCAGTACAACTTGTTTCAACATTGATAATAATCAGAAATGTTTCTTGAGCAGCAAATCAGCAGATTAGAATGATTTCTGAAGATCATTCTGAAGACTTGGTTAAAAAAAAAAAATATTAGAAACAGTATGTGCATCTAATTGAGATGCATCAAATGAATATTTAATATATTTTTGTATTTATTCTTTGTATGATTTAATGATATTTTCCATGTATGATCTAATATACTGTATATATATATATATATATATATATATATATATATATATATATATATATATATATATATATATATATATATATATAATTAATATTATTTTTAATAAATGCATTAAGGCAGCCAACAAGTGCTCATCATACATGTGAACTTTTAAAAAGCTTCCCATGATCCATTTCATGAAGTTGGCGACATTTTTCATTTGTACATTACATTCAAATATGTTTTACTAACATTTTAACTACCATTCATGTAAAATGTTAAATAGTAGACCATTAGATACTATTAGATATATAACTTTTAACTTTTAAATCTTAAAATCTAGGTTGTGCAACTTGTAGTTGGATACCAATCATGAGGTTAAATGTGACTGAAATCTTCATCAATAAAAATGGTGTATGGGGTCAATAACATTGAGTGAAACACAGCAAACACAGCGGCGGCGTTCCTTCTGCTCTCTTCATGGAAATAACCCACGAGAAAGGTACTTACTGGGGACAGATAACAGGAAAGATGAGCAGCTATGGATTAGAAACGAGGCGATTATGGCCAAAAGGAGGTGTGCGCGTCTCTATGTGTGTGTGTGTGTGTGTGTGTGTGTGTGTGTGTGTGTGTGTTTGGAGGGGGGACTGATTCCTCTGTGAGTGTTGAAGTGTGTTTCTGGGCTGCTGGATATAAAGGAATATTAATCTGGGTTTAGTACGAGCAGGACCCCACAAACGGCTCAAGCAAACAGAGCTTAGAGGAGGCCAAGCCTCACAGAAAGTCCTAAATCTTCACATTAGCTCCCCACGTTTCTTCTACTGAACCCATAAGCTCTTTTTCTAAAGGACATCACAAACAACTCGCAACCCCCCAGCACTACCCCTACGACACCCCGCACCCTCAGACCCACAAAATCAAGACGGATTTGAGAATCCAAGATTGCTGGGAATTTATAAATCCGAGACCCAAGTGGATCGCTGAAGATTAGACGAACCCCTCCCAGCCCGAACCCGAGGAGGCAGGGAGCCACCAAAACTGTGCTCCTCTCCCAACAGTATGTCCTACTTCTGCATCTGTCAGCCTCTGGGGAGGCAGGAGCCACTTTATAGGGTGGAAATGAAAGGCAGGTGCATTTAGACTAACCTGCATTATTGCAACATACTGTATGGACCTCTATTCTGTTTAACAACTGTTTAATGAGCTGATGGAACTCTGTACCATAGTATTTTTATCTATATAATTTATATATATATATATATATATATATATATATATATATATATATATATATATATAGCTATAACCAAATAAAAAAAAACAAATAAATAAAAAGAAATGACATGCCTGTTCTATGTCTGTGTTTCAAGACTTTCAATTAATGTTTTTTTTTTTTTTCATATGTAACAGAGATTTTACTTTGTAATTGTCAATAAAAATGTTACTAAGAGGCACTTTAATGTGAGGCACTAAATTAATGTTATTTTTTTATATATATAAAAAATATGCGGACTATATGTATATATTTGGTATATATATATATATATATATATATATATATATATACATAGCATATTTGTCTGCATGAGTTTCAAGGCACTTATGTATTTAATTTTACTTTGCAAATAAAAACTGTTAATAAATATAATATTTTTAATTCTGATTCAAATATTTTTATATTAAAAAGTTAAAGTAAACAGGATGCATTTTGGAGCTGATGCATTACAATCCATTCCCAACATTCATCTTTACATTTTTAAAATTGAATGCTATAGTTGTTTAATTAATTATTGCTTTTCTAATGTACTTTAAAATATAATTTTTAATAGAACATTAAAATCCCCCGCGAGGATGACAAACTTTATTAATATGTAAAATATTATTAATATATATATATAATATAATATATATATATAATATATATATATATATATATATTCTATATGCCATAATACTATGATTCAGTTGTTTCTGCTTAATTGTATATACAAGATGTTAACTAATTGCATAACTGTACAGTCTGTCATACAGACATTACTTTGACAGTAACCTCTGATAACATTTTTCTATTCTTGATTGTAATGCAGAATCAGGCATTTTTTGTCATACAGACATTACTTTGACAGTAACCTCTGATAACATTTTTCTATTTTTTTTTGTTGTGAAGATCCAGAACACTCTGGCATCAACGGTAGAAACTTTTTCATAATACACTCACGTTTTCTTGAGAGAATGTAAAACCTTTAGTAATTTAGCACTGATATTAATATAAACTGTACAGAGTTGCAGTCTGACGCAGGGGGTTTGGTGGCCCAGCAGTCAGCAGGTAGGCTGAGGTGAAGGATTTAACTACAGATACTAAACCTTGTTCTGTCACCTGCGGTTCTCAGGCAGAGTATAAACCAGGAGAAGCTGCTGTCCTGCAGAGTTTCATTAACCTGCCTGCATGCCCCTAAAACCCTGCTTTACGCTTAATCAAACTGCAGCTGCTGCAGCCTCAGCATTAGTCAGGGGCACCTGAGCAGATCGCACATGCTTTTCCCAGCATCCACCGCAGGCCGGATGTGTGATGGACCCAACACAGCTTCAGTCCAATGAGGGTCGTCTAAAATAAGAGAGAGAGACAGATGTGCACTGTGTTATTATATAACAGAGGTCAGAGATTAATGTAGGTCAGATTATATTTTAAAGAACATTAACTTTCTGAGAGGAGAAATGAACTAGACATTAATTGACATTAATTATTGTAATGTTTTAATTATTATTTCTTTTCATACTTCTGCTTCAGTTGTTAAAATGTCATGAGGAAATACAAAATTAAAAATTATATTTATTAAAGATTTGGTAAGCACAAAGAGTCAATAATACTTTAAGTATATATATACATTTTAAGTGTGAGTGTGTGTTTGTGTGTGTGTGTATGTGTGTTTGTGTGTGTGTGCGCGCGCATATATATAAGTGTATGTATGTGCGCATATATATATATATATATATATATATATATATATATATATATATATATATATATATATATATATATATATATAAAGATAGTATATATTATATATATATATATATATATATAAAGATTGTATGCAAGTATGCTATTCCAAATTTTATTTTTAAAATTGTTAGTGAGTTGCATTTTATTATTTGCATTTGCATATTATTATTTTACCCTGTTTTATCTGCAAGAGCAACATGTTTACAACACATTTTTGGGTTGTTTCCCACCAGGTGAGAACCAATGATTCAACTTTTTTCCATATTAGAAATCATTGACTATTGTATTTTTAGTATTGAAAAAATATATTTATTTCATTACTATCTCTTTACTTTCCAAATGATTGTCATGATGTCCCCTAGAATTGTCTGGTCTGTGTTTCAAGGATCTCATTTAATTGCTTTTAAAAAATATTAAGAGGAAATGTATATAAAGATAGTATGCTATTCCGAATTGAGACATTTTTAAAGGTTGCATTTTATTTTTTAAATTGTTGATCTGTTTTTATTTTACTATTTGCATTGTTTTTCCCTGTTGTCCAGGGTAACAATTTTGGGCTGTTGCCCACTGAGTGAGAACCGCTGTCAAATCAAAGCAACCCATGTTCTTGTTAACAAACTAACAGGCCCAGTCTAGTTTTCCCACAACCCCCATCACTTTAATATTCACAACATCCCTGTGTCTGCTGCAGTCAGCTGTGTAACACACACATTTAGCAGGTCTGTCCTCATTCCCTCACTGAAGCTGGACAGTCAGCTGATGCTCTGGGCCCAGCGGCCAGTGCTCAGACAGCGACTTCCACAGATCAATCTTCCTCTGACACTTCATTTAGACTGCATTAATGTGGAATTAGGAGCCATTATGGCCATTGGCAGGCCTTGACAGTCCTGAAGCGTGAGCAGTTATCCAGCCTCCTGGGAACCGTTGTGAATTTGAATGGACCAGATGAAGCTTATTCAGCCCCCACTACAAAGCTCAATAAGTCATTAGATTTTTTTAGCTCCATATTTTCATTCAGCACTGTCATCACTATTTTCAAACAGGTAAAGGAATGTGTAAGGAATTTATTTTGCTTTATTGCTCTCTCTCGAGTGTAAATGAAATGCTGGATTGACGTAATCAACACACAACAGCAGCTAATGAGTTACACGATACTGTGTTACATTGTCTGGACAACAATCTACACCACAATACTGATATCAATATACGATTTTCTTATTTCTTCATCGTTGAGTTAACTTTTATTTATTGAGATCGAAATGTTTTTGGTTTATATGTTTCTTGCTTAATTATATCCATTGTTGTGTTTTACATTTGTATGGCATTGCACCAGTATAGTAGCATTATTAAATTTCATTGTACACAAGTTATATCCATTGTTGTGTTTTACATTTGTATGGCATTGTATATATATATATATATATTTCTATTAACTTTATGTGGCAAAAACTTACATAATTTACACTCAAAAATAATTAATAGGTCTAATGTAGTAAAATGTAATAAATGTATAATGTAATAAAATTATGATACACTTTTCCACGAGGTTAAATATATTTAACTGAACTTTAATTGTGAGAATTGTACTGTGAAGTAGTATTAATTCAATGAAATGATTTCAGTTTCATTTGACTTATTCTGTGAATTTCACCTGAAAATATTTCAATATATTTGATCCAATTCATCTTAACGTTTTTCAATTAATAACTTGTTTAAGTAAATGTAGAAGAAAAAAGTACAAGACACTCTTCACTGCATTAACATTAACACAGCTTTTGCACATTCAATGAAGCAACACTCACCACAGTCTACATGCTTTTGCACAAAATGGTAAATACACAAACTATAAAATAACAAAAACTCTTTTAAATCTCCAACATAAGTTAAAATGAAAAATATTCTATTTAAAAAAAATTTACTCTCCTGATACAGTTCCATGCAAAATGGTCAACAAAAATGATTCACGTCGTCCAAACACAAAAGGATTAAGTTAACTTAATTTTTTTTTTTTTTTTTTTTTTACAAATTTAAGTAGCAATAAAATAATGAAAAAACAAGTTGCTTTAACCAATATTGAGTTGCTTTAGCTAATTTTAATCAAGTAATCTGAACCTGCAGGAGATATTTCTGAGTGCTGCTTTTTATGACTTTTTTCACTGTCTCTCTGACCTGGAGAATTAAAATGTGACATTTTTTTTTGCTGCTTTGCTGCATGATAAATATTTGAAATAGTGTTACCACAGTTAAATTACAAAAGTGAGCTTTTTATGTTGTAACTTTTTGTGTTGTAACATGACCTCATGAAATTGCATGAAGTGAGTGCAGTAATTATTGGACACGTAAATGTAGTTATTTAGCATTTTAAATCCAATTTTGTGTAAATATGTCTTATGAAACTCTAGCTGATATTACTTCTAGTTCATTTGGCTGGAAGGTCAAGTCAAACACACTGCATTGTGGGATACAGCCCTGGCTGTATACTGCACGTTTTAGCAAATCAAGCAGGTAATCTGGGAATTCTATAGAGAATATATATATATATATATATTTATTTGCCTCAAAAGTAAGATCAGAAGTTGCAGCATGTTTTACAAGAAAATACTACAAAAAAAAATTCAACTTCAGAATATGCTTATTTCAGTGTCACTTCCCATTTCTTTCTAATTATTTGCGAAATTTATAAGAAATATTCAAAATAGTTTTAAAGTAAATCCAACATTATTTTTTTTTTCAGTGTAGCATCTGTCATACTTCCTTAACAATACATCTGTAAATTCAGACAGTTACTCATTAGCTGCTATTGATTAAACAGATCTATATTGTAGACTATGGAGCATTTTCTGCACTTTCAGGGTTTTCAGACAGAATTTTAATTACAATTTGTTATCATAAACACCTCATGTTAGCTACACATTGAACAACGCTCACCTCTGATATCTCACATCCAATATTTGATAACTATAGAACCAGTAAGGGTGCTAAACCCATCATTGTAATAGTGTAATGTGAAATAAATCAAATGCTAGTTGACTACAGGGATTTTTTTCTTTTTTTTGGTTCATTCAGCACATTTTTGCACCATGCTCTTAAAAATAAGGGGGGTTTCACAGTGATCCCCAGAGAAACTTTCAGTGAACTGTTCTTAAATGAACCCTTTTATTTTTCCTGTGTGAAGAACATTTTAAAAATGCAAAGAACCTTTTTCCACTGTAAAGAACTTTTTGTGGAATGAAAAGGATCCATGGATGTTAAAGGTTCTTCAAGGAGCCATTGATGCCTATAAAGAAACTTTATTTTTAAGACACCTGATTAATTTCTGAGCTTGCTGTTATGTCACAAAGTCATAGACACACATTTTGGCTTCACGCTGTTCTCTCGCCTCAGTGCGACTCATTCTGATTTGGACGCTCATGGCGTCTTCAATCACACAGTAATTAGGATTAAATAAGCAAAAGCTATATGCAACAGAAAAAGCACATTATATATCCATGCACAAACGTGGCCCATGTAAAAATATCTCTCCACCCCATATGAAAGCTATGTGAAGGGCTGACTCGATAATCACATCACGGCTATCTTTCCGACGGGAATGTACGGGATGACCCTGGTCACCTTTGCATGGGTGCGTGTTATGAATGCAGTCTGGTTCCCCTCCTCCTCTCACTGTTAGTGACCAGAGACTGAGAGGCACACCGATACTCCTTAAGGAGCTTTGCTCTTGGGAGGAAACCTAATCTTCTTTTTTAACGCCATCCCAAAGCTCCTCGCAGACTCTGAAAAGAAGGGGGCGGAGTCCCGTGCTGAGTATCTCGGTCCCCAGGAGACAGCATCACCCCAGCGATCACACTCGGGGGAATTAAGCGCTCTATACTCAGGGTAAATCCCTCCGCCTGGCCGCTGCAGCGCCTCCTACAGACTGGGTATTTATTCAGCTCCCTCATTTGTTTTATAAACAACTACCTATTTATTTATTTGTTTGTTTGGTTGGTTACTTGTCCCGTTTTCCCATTGAATATTGTATGTCAGTATGCTCCATCACTGGTAAAATGGGTTGCAAACACTGTCAAGTTGACTTATAATTGTTATTGTAAAAGTAATGAAGTTTATGGTCTCACATTGTATTGTATGTCTCACATACTGCCTACTACATACTCAAAAGTATGTACTTTTCCAATTTTAAGTTAAAACACGCTGTGGTCGCTCTGAATAACTCAAAAGTATGTACTTTTCCAATTTTAAGTTAAAACACGCTGTGGTCGCTCTGAATATATGGCTCAGTTCTACCACAGCACTCTGGAAAGTATCAGCATATTTATTCTATTTCAAACACAGTGTTGTATACAGTGAATGTATTTTATCATGCAGAAGTGCTAGAAGTCTCAGAGAGCACAGTAAAAACAGTAATATAGTGAAATATTATTAAAAATGAAAAATAACTGTTTTATATTTGAATATATGTTAAAATATAATTTATTCCTGTGATCAAAGCTGAATTTTCAGCATTATTACTCCAGTCTTTAGTGTCACATGATCCATAATATCAGTGTTGAAAACAGTTGTGCTCCATCATATTTCTGTGAAAACTGAGTCTTTTAATTAGATCTCCACTAGCAGAACTATATATTCTGTTCTGGTTTCTAAGTATGACTGTGAAATTATCTCACAAATTGTAAAGCAGTCATTTCACTTTACAAAAGGCTTATACAAAATATTTAAAACTTTTCCATTTTTATGTGCAAATGTAAAGGACTATCTGACACTGATAGGATCTATAAGACATAAGCAATTATACAATATCCATTAATAAGATTTCATTTGTTAATATAACTAAACTACATTTGTTAACATTAACAATAGAAAACAGTTTTAAAGCATTTAATAATGTTAATTTAAACATTTACCAATTTACATTAAAATAAAAAGTTGTATCTTATTTGATTTGATGGACCTAAGCTAACATTAACTGAAAATGTACAGCTGTATCTTTTATTAACATTATTTAATTAACATTAACTGAAATGAATAGGGATGTAATGATTAACCACGAGCTGGTTGAAATATGTGATGATTCAAATCGGTTGAGATGCTAAACAAATCGATTCAGTTAGGGGTAGGAGTTTATATGAATGCATGTCTGAGGAGAATTAACTGTGTTTAGAAAAGTTTAGATGGTATTTTTCTTTTCATCTTGCCTCTGTTTAATGCATATTAAAGTTCATAGCTGCTTTGTTTACAGCGGTAACCAAGGAAACGCTTTAAGCGCCACCTGCTGGCAGAGAGTGAATCTGCGTCTCGTTCAGCTCGTCTGCTGTTTCTGTTTCATGCTGATATTGTTATGTATAGTTTCACAAAACTGAAGTCAAAACATTCTGTTTTTGCTTTAGAATTTCTAAATTATACAATCTAATTTAGATTAAAAACTGCTCATGTTGCATGTATGCAGCATCTATGTTTGGATCAGGATTAAAATGCAGTGGTTGCCCACCTCTAATTTTAAATGGAAAGATGACAGACAAAGCCTTATTTTGTTTATATGAAAAGATTTATTTTATTTGTGTTACTTATTTATTTGATTTGGGGCTTGTTTTAAAATTTAGTTTTGTTATTTACATTATATTTAAATTTTGTCATTTAGCAGACGCTTTTATCCAAAGCGACTTAAAAAATGAGGACAATAGAAGCAATCAAAACCAACAAAAGAGCAATAATATGCAAGTGCTATATTAGTATATTATTATAGTTATATAATTTCACAAAGAAATGTACAGAATTTTGTCCAAGCAATAATAAAAGGACACATTTAATTCATAATTTGTCTTAAAAATCATTTTGATAAAAAAAATAAAGTGAATCAAATTGAATCGTGAAATCAAAATCGTGAATTGAATCAGAGCGTGAGTTGAGTGCATCATTACATCCCTAGTAATAAAAACTGTAACAAATTAATTGCTCATTGTGAGTTAATTTGTGAGTTAATTCGTGAATTTATAGTTATTTTGTGTTTTTGTTTGTTAAAAATGTAAACTTTTTTTATTGTTTTTTTTTGTTACTTTTTTTATTAATTTTTTTGTTCATTTTTTATGCTTAGTATTATCAATATTATTTCTAATAAGTATTGTTTATTTATTTGCATTTTTTAAATTGTATTTGTAATTTACTTTGTTATGTATATTATATTTTTTTAATTTATTTCTCAGCCTTTGGTCTGGTTTCCAGAAAAGAAGCCATCTTTACCACAGCAGTTACCTTTTGCTAGATCTGATCATTGTCAGGAAAAATCTGATTGCTTTGCTCTTGGAGGTCTCAGGTTTGATCCAGTAGTGTTTTCCTTGAGCGCTGTTTCCTCTCCGTCTCCAGTGCCACCCCTGAGATAAAAACAAAGGACAAAGGAATGATTATCTTTATAATAAAAGGGTTAAGCAGTCTGTTAAACTAATTATTCCACATCAGGAATTTCACAGTTGTGAATTAAATGGAGAGTTGGAGTGCTAAGTTCATCAAGTGAGCTCTAATAGCTCTCAATCTGCTCAATACGTACATCAGAAGCGCTGGGGCGGGGTGAGTTCCTCGTATACATTATTCTTGAGAAGTCTTAGACACACTTGTCATAAAACCAAAAGTAAAATACATATACTGTACACTGAGGGGCCCGGGATTCTATTTTGGGGGAATAATAGTATTTTTCACCCCCGCCGGAGCCTTTCATGTCATTTAGAGAGGTGTTTAATAAGGATGGGCACTAAGAGGATTATGATCCCATTTGGCCATGGCCCACTGTCAGAACTCATTTCCCTCATAAATGATCAGACAGATGACAATCCCATATTCTGGAAATGTGTTATAGCGTCCTCTCCTCACTGGGTTAATGAAGGCCGAGAGCGAGGTTCTGATCAGCCCTGACTGGAGGTCTATGTATGTCACAGAGAAAGAAGCTGAACCCTGCTTTTTTTTTTTTTTTTGGAGATAATAATAAAAGCCAAGCAAAATGATGTTTGCATTGCAAAATGTTAATTATCAGTAATGGTTCATTCTAGTGGAGTTAGGCCTGTTTCACTCATGATAACATGTTACAGTATTTACACGGCAGCAGCTCTGTATAATTGCAAAAATAATTTTGCTACTGAGATTATGTCTGCTGCACAGAATCTGATGAACTATTGAGAAAATACAAAGAAAATGTTTATTAACAGAATCAATTACCCTATAGGCATTTATGAAGTATCATAAAACATTGGAGCAAACTGATCATCTATTGTGCATTTATGTATACTTTTAATCAGTAAGCAGATGTTTTTGTCTTTAAGTACATGTAAGAAGGCTTTGTGTGTTGTTGAGAAGGTGATCAGCCATACCTGACTCAATTTGCAAGTCATTTTTAGGAGGAGGGTGATCCTTTTTCCAGTTCAGCGATTCTATTTTATTTTATATTTTATGGCATGTTGGTGTTAATAAGTTGCACTGAGTAAATACAGATGGATGAAACAAAAACTATGTCCATCTTTATTTCAGGCTGCAAAGCAACCAAATGTGATTATTTTAAAGGGGGTGATTCTTTTCTATATCCACTGTATTTGTCTGGTTTGAGCAGTTCTGGTAACACCTGATCACATGGGTGATGTAGAATATGGATTAAACCAAAATTATACCGAATCAAGCAGGAGTGTATTATCACCACCTGCCCTATGTCAGTGCCCTCATGATATCTTTGCCTCTTGCTTTGTTAAGAAAAGACTGCAAGCTTCATTTCCCACAGCATGGGAGTCAAGATCTTGGCTGGTGTCCCTATTCCGGCCCTCCCTCTCTCTCTTTCTCTTCTCTTTTCTGCATGCATTGGCTATTAAATGCATCTTCAATTCAGCAACTTTGAAGTGGCACTGCAGGAAATGCGCTCAATCAATTATAAATGAAATAATCTCCTTATAATATTAGAGATTTTAAAAGTGTAAGAAATACCGCCCGATTAAGGAACCCAAATCAGTTTTAACAGTATCTAAAGTGACAGCAGGAGAATCATGGGAAGGAATGGGGAGAAAGTTAAAATGATTATGTAGATCTGTGTCACGGGCGAATGTTTCTGCAAATCCCTGCAAGATCTCACAGCACAGTGGAAACAGATTATACCCAGCCTTATTTAAAAAGCTGTGGCTTTTTTCAAATGGGAAACATTTATATAAATTTATACATCAATTTACTGGTCTTGCTAAACTTTCTCTCTCTTTTTAATCCAGTGTCGCACCAGTGTTATAGTGAACACTCGACTACTGCACAGACATGTAAATGCAAATGATTAAAAATAATTCATGACATTTAAGGTAAAGAATTGTCAAGTAAAATAATTTGCGATTTTGGTCTGAAATGTGAACAGATACTGCAAAAAACATTGAAGAAATTTAACATCTGTAATTTGATTGTTGATTTACATGCGAACATTGAATTTAGTTTGACTTACGATTTACTTTTGCAATTTTAAGTCCATACTTTTAGTTTTATATATAAGATAAATATAAGATAAATATAAATATATTATGAGTAGTTTTTTTTTTTTTTTTTTTTTTTTTTTTTTTTAATTCTAACAGATATAAAAACATTAAAATCTTTCTTATCCCGGTAAACAGACCAAAAATATTGATGACTTAAGACTATGGGTTATTATCATTATTATTAATTTATATATAAATGTCTGTTTTTATTTATAATAATAAAATGAATTAATAAAAAATATTTATATTTATATTTATATATTTATTAAAGGTGCAGGTTCTTTAATATGTCCTGCAGAAAACACAGGAAAGAAAACTGTGCTCAGAAATTCATTTAATGAGGTCCTTAAAACAGTCCTGTGGTGCGATTTAAATGTTTAAAATTAGATTTTTGTTTAAGTACAATATAAAAATGCCTTGCACGATAACTACTAAAAATATTTAGCAAAATGACTTTGAGAAAAGTTTTAGATGATGTATATCATGTCACACCACAGGACTGTCATTCTTGTGAAAAGGCACAGATATAACAGAGTTTTCTAAGTGCTCCTAGAAAAGTAGACTTCCTTGTAAATAATGAATGCCATTATGTGGAGTGCTGAACTTTCATGCCGCACTTGTACCAAACAACAGCTTCCATTAAAAATGATTTTGAAACTTTTGGATGGACAAAAAATAACAGTGCATGGAAGTATTACATGTGGAAATAATTTGGACTGACCTCAGCTGGGTTTCACTACCACCGTATCGGTCAAAAGCTGGACTGTGTAGCTGCCCAGGGGCTGCAAATCAATTGATCATTAGGGGAAGATAAGTAGACAAACACATCCATCACTGCTCTGTTCACTAGCACCCCGCTGCTACAGTGAGCAACAGGGATTATCTGTGTTTAGGCAAGCGTCTGAGCGGTGTGTGTGTGTGTGTGTGTGTGTGTGTGTGTTCTCCAGCGGTCTCCCGTCTTACAGGTTGCTCTCACTCGTTACATGGTTAGTTGAGCTCAATGAGGGCTCTTTCAGCTAAGTGAGAGACAGGCTGGAGGGTTCATTCGCTGTTTGCATCTGTGAAGGAGTTAGACACACTTGGTCAGGGGCTTGACAGCCTTGACTCCACTGAAGCAGCTAGAATCCCTGTGGCGACACACACACACACACACACACACACATACACGTAGTTCATCAAAGGTGCTATGAAACTTCAACTTATTATTTCTCTAATATTTCTATAATAGAATGATGCTTCAAACTAAAGAATGTAAAAGGCATAAAAATTACCTGTTCTCATCTATTTTTTAAGGACGTGCTACTTAAATGTAAAATGTTTCACAATCCCATCAAGTGCTTCAAACACTCATTTGGATTAGTACCTGACTATCTAGTGCGCTGAAAATGGTTTCTACTCATCAGACAAGCCTGTCTTAAAATGCGTACAAGGAAACAAATAGGTCAGTAGAAGCAGTTTGTTTGAGGGGTTGGTGTGTGTATACGGCTGTGTTTAGACCCCAGAGAGTCATTGCGTGGCTTGAGTCTGACTCCATCGGCTCATTCTTTACCTCAATTTTTGATTTTTTTTGTGAGGGTAAGGATCAGGAGGGCAATGTTGTTGTTGTGTTTAGTTTGGTGGGGGGAATGGAAGCCTTCATCGCTAGATTCATAAAGTGGCCACTGAGGGTGAGATTTAGGAGGAAATTATATTTAAGATTTATACCAGTTGCAGAAATCAGTCACTGGAATTCTACAGGTGCCGAACCCATGTCCCAAACCAGACTGACTATTAGCAGTGATGCAACAACCTGTAACCTAAATGTCAGATAGTATGTTCTTTTACATTTACATGCATCTACCTAATTTGATTAGCTTCTACCAAGTGACATACTGAATTTGCATCAAAATCCTGTAGATTTTGATTGGACAGAAAACCTTTGTCTTCAGCAACAAAGTTTCTGCTCTTTCGAAAGTCTTTTTTAAAAGTCTTATGCAAGATTACATGGATAATTGCATTTTTGCTTGCTTGCTCAAAAACAACCTGCAACCTATTTTTTGTTAAGGAAAATGAATTTGGTGCAAAGAAACACTCATTTTGGGCTTGTAATACAGATAAGCTTTTGTAGCATCAGGAGTGTAAATAAGTAAAAAACATACATGTTAAGATACGTTAAAAACTAACATTTTTCTTAACAAATCCTATGAAAGTTTCAATGCTTTATCATTTAACTAGTCAAATATCTAATGTGTAGAGCGTTCTCTAAGACTTGGTACTTTGTGTCACTATAGTGGCCCTGAAAGCCTGTTAGAAATGCTTAGTTTCTCCAGGAAAGCGGTTTGTATAGATCTTTGCTCCAGGTCTTGCCCTGTTTCTGCACAATTTCTCTCCACCCTCTTGTTTTTTTTTTTCCCTTCCTTTTGTTTAGGTAAAGCTAGGATTAGGGACGATTTTCCCCCTAAAGTACTGGTTTGATGGTGCTTTTATCCTCCAGAGTTGCGAAGACGGTGGAGCCCCAGGATTAGATCAACACAAAAGGTGTTGTTGTGTGTCCGGCCGCAGGGAATGTAAATGCAAGATAGCATGTTTGTGAAATGGCCTGTGGGTTAAGCAGATGGGAAGTTGGGAAAACCAACTGAGGAGAGCTCTGGTGTCCAAATACTCACGGGGACGGCAGTTCAGACTTCAGATCAGATTCTGAACTCTTCAAAATCCTTCTTTTAGGAAAGAATCCAGAGAATGAGTTTTATCTAGAAGAAAAAAACAAAAAAAACAATATGTAAGCTTTTGATTGGTATGACACTTTTAGGCTTTTAGTCTTTTTGAGTTGACAAAATTCACTTTTAGGAAAGAAAACAAGAAAACACAAGTGACACATTTGTCACTTGCCACGACTAGAAAATAATAATCGCCATAAGGCTGTGGCATAAACTAAAACATATTATTTATTAAAAAGGCAATGATCACTTTGATATGTCCCACCCAAACTTCCTGCTTATAGGAAATACTCCAACAAAGAAAACAAAACAGTTTGGATTGGATTTTTACAGATAAGCAGTGTCATTTAAGTAACGATGAATAAAAACTAGTTTCTGTCACTAAAAATCTCTTTAAAGCCATCGCCATGCCTTTTTCAGAAGAGAAAAACATAGCTAGACAATCCCTGTCTCGGCAGTAACATCATGCTGTGTTAACCATCCCCAAAAAAATATTTCAACCCTAAGTGCTGACCATGTGCATTTATGTTAAAGCAGAAAAAATCCCAGTGCTGTTTAGTATTATTGAAGAAGGACTGTGCTGGCAGTGTTATTTTGGCCAGTTTTAATCAGATTCAGCAGAAGCTCGAAGAAAATATTTGAACCAAATGTCTTAATAATAACACTTCTAACAGATTGCTTCTGGCGAGTTGTTTTGCTATTCTTGTCACAAGAGTCCCCAGGCAGCAGTCAGCTTAAGACCATTCATCAAAATTATTAATATTCCCTATATATCAGCACATACTACAATACCCTTGACCAGAAATAGAGAGGTTCAGCCCACTATGAATGTCAAAGTAGGGTGTTTACATTCAAAACACAATAATAAGAGATAATTTTGCAAGTGTTCCTAGTCTAGTACGTCTCTCAGAGGCAGACTTGATCGAATTCAGACCATAAAGTCTTGGATACATCCATATCATAAACATGAAATTCAAGTAGGCTGACTAAAACCCAGGGTATTGCATTTGGCTCATTGGTTTAAAGTTGGTTTTACACCTCATTGAGTAAGCTTGCACATTTTGGCTGGTCGGTTGAGCTTTAAGAGAGGATAAAGTTTTGTTCTGAAGATCTGCCATGCGAGAGCATCATCTCCAAGAGGAAAGACGTTAAATCATCTAAAGAGGCTTTCTGTGATGAAGCCTGTTCGGTGTAAAATACAGAGATTGATGCCACAGAACAACGTCCATGAAGACTGAATATGTTAACAGAAATGTGGGCCAGAAAAGCAAAAGTGGTCAGAGCAAAACATCAGCATTATAAAAACTCTCCCTGCTTCAAACCTTTGGAATATGTAATGTAGGTCTAGCCTATGTTTTCGGAAAATGTCTTTAAAGCAACTTTAATTAGTGATGTTTGTAAATGTTGCTAAAGTTCCTCGTAATTAAAGAGTGTTCACACTGAAAACCATTTGGAGAGAAAATTCATTCACTTTATCGCTTCAGTTAATAAAATTCAATTTTGCCAATATTCTCTAAATAGAACAAAGAAAACTCACCAGGTGGCTATAATAAAATGTCATATCAAACTGAATACATTATTATTGGCCCTCAACTAAAGTTGAATAAACTAGTACAACATGTTTCAACTAAAAAATGCATCTTGAAACAATTGCATCACACCAAAAAATAAAATAAAAAATAAAATAAAAAAAATAAAAAAATAAAAAAAATAAAGGCAACGAGGTAACAAAGTTTTCTCAACAAATTGTTTTTTACAGTGTAGCTACATGACGCTACGAAGGATCAAGTGATAGAAGTAGAAGATTTTGACTCGAGGAAGACGATTAGGTTTTTATTTATTTATTTATTTATTTTTGTCAGAGAAGCTCGGTAATTAGCTACGGTAAGTGACATTCACCAGCATGATTATTATTAGTTGGTCAGTACTGAAAATTGTTATTAAAAATTGACAAGCCTTAGGCTAAAACAAATGACAGTTCTCGGCGGGGATGTTAGACTTTTAGTTTTATCCAGAAGAATGTATTTAGTGCCTCAGAAACCCTTCAGACGTGCTGGACATATGCGCATTAGAGTCTGAGACGCTGAGGAACTTCTCCTCGCTTTAATTGCCTTAAAAATGGCCTTTACAAAGAGACACTACCCAGATTTTCCTCCTATTTAACTTCTTATTTTCACTGGTTCAAAAATTAATCGGATTTTTTTCTAGACCCTAATGCGCGCAGATGTGAGCAAAATACTGAGGAACAGGAGGAAGTTCGGGTAGATCAGGAACCTTAGAAAAAGGAAAGGTTATACTAGTTTAGATTATTGTTGTTGTTGTTGTTGTTGTGTAACGAGATAAGCATTCATTAGCTGATTTTTAATTTAATAAATAAATGCAATAGGATTTTTTTTTAATATGCATAATACATGAAAAAATAAACAATATGTCCTATGGCCAAGTTTTTTTTTTTCTCTCCCCCGTGTTGCATCAATAAAGGCTTTAATGAATTTGCCATGACTGAAAATATCACCCTGAATATATCAACAAAATGTGCAAGCTTTACATTAAAAGACCTCTTCTTAATTCCAGCCTAAACGGTTCCTTTTTTTTTTTTTTTTTTTTTTTTTTTTTGTCTGAAGAAGAGAAGGGCATTATTGTTTTAATCCTCTTACCATCCGTCACTTTAAGACTGTTTTAAAGGCTGAGATGGCGTCTTGTCTCTGTAAATCCTCAGGCTTCTGCCATCTATCAGAGATCTCCTTCTCTCTCCACCTTCTTTGCTTCGATCCCTCTTAAAAACAGCTTGTCAGAGGTGTAACGCAAATAATACAGTGAATTTTATGAATTATGTGTTTTTTTCATAATTATCCTGCCAGACAATCTCTACAACTGTGTTACAGTTGTTTAATAGTGGTAAGCTGTTCCTAAATGGACTGTTTTTGCAGTTGCTTAATGGTGTAAAAATAATAAATCATATTCATTCATGAGAAAGTCCTAAAAGCATAAAATGCAATTAGGCATTTCTTTTCAGAGGTTTAAAAACCTTTAGCTTTTTAAAACGTGTAGATTATTATTTATGATAACAGAAAATGTTACTGTCTAATTATTTCTGTCCAATTATTTCTTTACAGATTTAGCCGTGTGTTTGTGAAGACAGGCAGAGAAGCATTCCGTTGCACAGGTCAGCACGAACCCATGAAACTGCTGGAACTGAAGGTGACGGAAAACCTCTTGATTGACAGTGAAATTGGCCACTGAGGTTCTGCTGTGATCTCATCGCGTTCCTCATTGGTCGGTGGGCGGGACCTCCTGGTGCTCTGACCCGGGGAGGCTGTGATATGTTTTGACGACTAACATCAAACATTCTTCAGAACACAGCAGCTGCAAACAGTCTCGGATATTTTGGACTTCCAACAGGATAATAAACTACAGACTGGGAAAAATAATTTCTGTTCAGTTGCGCAAATTGTCAGCTACAAAGCTGTTTCGAGGAGAAACAAAAACTTCTCAGAGAGGTGAGTAACCACTTTAAAAATTCATAGGAGACTGCGAAAATCTGCTTTCATCAGTTAAAACAGAATCACGCATAAATTTAATTGCTTTTAACTGAGGTTTAAATCTAAATCTTGTTTTGTTCAGTCTATTATTGAGGTACACTGAAAAAAGTGTTTCATTCATCCAATTAAAAAAAAAAATTAGGGTAATGATCCACATCTGTATTTTTTCTTTTTGTCTTTAGGACTTTTTTAAAGTCTAGACTAATAAAATGGAAACCTCAAAATGATTTTAACAAACGTTGTATTATGTGCATTTTTGAGGATCTGTTTATAAATATTTATATTTATCGGATTTATAAATTATTTTGGCGGGTGTAAATCGGGATGATTTAGTCATATTTAATAAAATTCTGACCTTTTAAAAAATAAATGTAATATATATATTATTTCTAACCATTTTTTACAGTGCTCGACGGATCATTCGTTAATGCATATTCAGTTTGGTTAGAAATGATTAAAATTTGATTTATATATTTAGGCCTAGGCTATATGAAGTATATTTTATGGGTTTTAAATATATTCTAATATATTTTTATACTGATTGCCCTGATTTGTCGAGCAGTGTACAATGAAAATTTAAAGAAAAAAATTGAAGAAACAAATAGGCTACATGTTGCTGTATATATTTTAGTGATGTGTTGTTGTCTGTGCCGATCACCTAAAATTATTTTAATCAATAAAAATTTTTTTTTTTTTTTTGAAAAATTGTGTTGTCTTTAAAAAAAAAAAAAAAAAATGCACCAAGTGTCGTCAAACAGAAACTGCCTCGCGTCCCATCATGTCAGACTGGTAATGAAAGCTATTTGCACCAACATTAGACGCGGCCCAACTGGGAACAGCATAAATGCACACATATACCTCTTCAGCGAAACCAGCCCAGAGGCGATGAAGGACAGAAAGAGCCCCAATTGAGCTTAACACTGGGAGGGCAAAGTAAATGTTTAGCAAAGCACTTTTTGTTCAGCCGAATTAAAGTATTCCCATGTGGCTGGAATATGATTACATTGGGGAATTTGGTGTCAGTGACACAATTGCCATGGGCTCTTTAGTGAGGACTAAATCCTAAACCCTCAGGCTGCTTACACTTATTCTTGCTTCAAAAAATAATAATGACTAATAAAGAGATTATTACCACTGTAATCAAATATCAATGATTAAAGACTGATCAAACTGAAGTTTAACAATGAAAAATCCTTACACATTAAAAAAATTCAATCATCTGCTATTATTATAATTATCATTATTATTATTATTATTATTATTAATTGTCTTTTATTATGGCAGTTCAAGTTTGTTTTTGTTTTTTTTTACACGCGGATAAGCATATAAAAATGCTTAGTTTATTATTTATGATAACAGAAAATGTTATGCCCTTCTTGTTAAAGAGAATGCGCAATAATTAGGCCTATTGTTAAATGTCTTAAACATACCTTAACGAATTATTCATGTATGATATATGCCTACATTTAATTTGATAGACGACCTGTCATAACCCCATCGATCAGAGATTTTCACGGCTGTTTGCAAACTAAACGAAAACATTCATCATCGATAGTGTAGACTGTGAAATGCGCCATCAACAATAAATAGCCTAAACGTTTTTGCTCAGTTTAAATGAAACAATTGTTTATATATATATATATATAATATATCTATATATATAATATATATATATATATATATATATATATATATAGTACGCAATGTATAGGCTACCGTTATAATATTTGTAGGTTATGTCAAAAAGTCAGTACATTATTTGCTTAAAAGGATACAAGAAAACCTTAGCATCACGTAGCATAGAAACTTAATTAAATATCTCGATATGAATGAAATAAAATGACAAAATACGTAGCCTAAAAATATGTAGATTTGAAGCTATTAAATAAGCTTTCATAAGTAAGCGTTTTACAAGAATTTTTTATTTATTTATTATAAGCACATATTGTTTGTGACTGATACACGACATTTTTGTTGTAAGAAACTTCTATTCTATTACAGTGCACATTCTGTCAAAAACAGCATATGATAAATAATTATTCTATTATTTATTAGAGGAATAAATGTTTTAATTTAAACCAAAATACTGTACGCGGGAAAATTGATGATTTACAGTATTTGTAATGAAAAAGATGCAGGTGCAGCACGTGGCGTATTTAAACATTTTAAAGTATAGATGCAAAATAGGTTAAAACAATACATTTCTGAATTGCATTATTCAGTTCTCTTCATGAATATAAATGCTTAGAATATAAAATCATTTTAGACGCAAAGCTGCAACCTCAAAAGCAGCATGAACTCATAAATTATGATTGTTTTAGTCATGAGATTAGGCTAATTATGTGCATTGTCTGTCGTTTATCAGAGGCACGCGATGCAGCACTACGGGGTGAACGGCTACTCTCTGCACGCCATGAACTCTCTGAGTGCCATGTACAACCTGCATCAACAGGCCGCACAGCACGCGCAGCACGCGCCCGACTACCGGCCATCCGTGCACGCGCTCACGCTCGCGGAGAGACTGGCAGGTAAGAGTGGCATCCGCTCGCCTGGAATAATGACTGATAGATAGATAGATAGATAGATAGATAGATAGATAGATAGATAGATAGATAGATAGATAGATAGATAGATAGATAGATAGATAGATAGATAGATAGATATTATAAAACTGAACATAAATCTTCATGCTCGATGACTGCACATTTTCAGATATCATCCTGGAGGCGCGCTACGGCTCTCAGCACAGGAAGCAGCGCCGCAGCCGCACTGCCTTCACCGCGCAGCAGCTGGAGGCGCTGGAGAAAACTTTCCAGAAAACTCACTACCCTGATGTGGTCATGCGAGAACGTCTGGCCATGTGCACCAACCTCCCCGAAGCTCGAGTACAGGTGAGTTCACAACACGCGACGACAGCAGCCAATGGGGTTAGTCTCCTACAATAATGAGATCAAGAGCCAATAAGTGAAAAACAAAACAAAAATCCCAAAGCAACCAAACCTTGCCAGTGCACAACTCCACTATGCAGGCTGCAGGTTGTTTGCAGAATTACAATGTTATATATTGTAAACTTAACACCTTAAGGCACAGCAGGCAAAACCATGGCTTTTATTTTTTATTAATTCATGCACTGGACAATTTTGAGATTTTGGGATAATTTGCTTACAAAACCAGTCTTCTTTCAGACTAGTAGAAAGAAAACAGCCAAACTACACTTTTAAGTGTTGATTTTATTACATTTGATCCATTTGCTTCAGTAGTTTTCAATTACAATACATATATTTTCTCAAAATAAGTTTTTTTCTCCTGCACAGAAATCAGAAATCTTCAATTCAGCAGCACTTACATACACAAAACTTCTTAAATCTTATTTATATTCTAAAGGTATCTACAGAGGGATTGGTTCATATCACCTGTGTTTTTTCCTGTTTTTGTACTGATTGATAGTATTTTTTTGATTTATGGAGTGATAAAAAGAAAAATCTAAAATCCCTTCTTTGAAAACCCTTGAACAAAATGAATCAAGAAAATTTAACTTGGCTTTATCCAGCATTCAGACTGACTTAATTACTTAGGTAGACAATACCTCATTTACATATTCAAACATAACATTTCAGAATACTGTAATAGAAAACAATTGTCTGAATGTACTGTGATTAATTAACCGGGGATGTATGGCAGTGATATCAATTACATAAGATTTTTACCCTATTCACCTTAATTCTGTGATTGACAATCTTTAAAGTTTCACAAATACCAATGTGTTCACACTAACAGGTGTGGTTTAAAAACCGGCGTGCGAAGTTCCGCAAGAAGCAGCGCAGCCTACAGAAAGAGCAGCTCCAGCGGCTGAAGGAAGCTGGGACGGAGGGCGCTCAGGAAGACGGGAAAGAAGAAGCTCCACCTGTTGAGGCTCAAGCCCCACCCTTCTCTTCAGATGGGCGTGGCTCCACATGTCCCCCTCCCTGTGAGTTGAGTGAAGAGGTGAATGTCACCTCACCGGAACAGTCAGGGGCGGAGTCAGGGGCTGAGGACATGACTGACAGAGAGGATGAATCACTGTCCATCAAAGATGAAACAAAAGAGGAGGGGCTTACCCTGATGATAGACGACAGTTCACCTTCTTGCAAACCAATCAGACCTAAATCAGGTAAGAAAAGCTATATATGATCTTTCCTTCACAATCCTCAAACAGAAACACTTTTCAAATAGATTAAAGAATGAATGGAATTGAAGAGATACTCTCATCCAAAAATTAAATTACTGTCATAATTTCCACACCCTTTCTTTCTTCCTTCCGAGGTGCACATACTAAAGGGTCTAGCTCCAAAAAAATGTCCGAAAGGCACCATAACAGTAAATAACAACAGAATTATATTTTCAGATTTTTAATTATTATGTAAAAAATGTGGGTACAGTCACATTGGAGACAAAATAATTCACTAAAAATTGTAATATGAAAAATGCTAAATAAATAAATGAGGTAAAACAGTAAACCTTGAACATTAATAGTTCTAAAAAAAATAAAAATAAAAAAAAAACCTAAGAAAAACAACAAGAACATATGATTTTTTCTATACTGTAACTTTTAAAAATAATAATACATTTTCAAAATTCTATATTTTATAATCAGTATTGTAACTATTTTTAAAACATTTTAAACAAGAAGAAATCTGGAATAGCACTTATTCTGTGTACTTTTCTGAAACTCAAACAGTAAGAACATGGTGCTAGCAACATCAAGATCATGGGTTCGATTCCTAGTGAAACTGCATGCAAGAAATATACACACGTTTCTTTGAATAAAAGCATCTACTAAATGCATAAAGGTAAATGAGATAACACCTACAGAGGTAGCTGAAAACCTGACATGACATAAAACACAATAAAAAATGTAATGTTTAACCATGAAACTGACCCGGAAACATCACAAACGTAACAAATTGTATGCACATTCCACAACACATCAGAGTGTTGAAACTCTGTATGCATGTTCATGACTCTAAATCAGAAAAAGTCACAAGATATCAAGAAAAAAAGGTTAACCAGTACTTACAAAAACTGAAAAGCCAAATATGGTCAAAAGTGCAGGTTCTTTATTGCCATCTGTGGTTCCATGAAGAACCTTTAAGATCCATGGAACATTTCCACTGCACAAAAGGCTCTAGTGGAAAAGCTTCTTTATATTATTACAATTTTCTTCACACTAAGAAAAAATGGTTCTTTTAACAACTGTTCACTGAAAGTTTTTTTTGGGATTTATATTGTTACATTGTCTCCTCTCTCTCCTCAGATGAGCCGCTTGGTTCTCCAGCTCTTCCCTCCTCCAGTGGCATCAGCAGCGGAGTGGCTCACACCAATTCCTACGCTTCATCTCCTCTCAGTCTGTTCCGTCTGCAGGAACAGTTTCGCCAGCACATGGCTGCCACCAACAACCTCATGCACTATCCCGCCTTCGACGTGACCGCGCCGTCCTCCTTACCTTACCTGGGCATGAACGTGAACATGGCGTCTCCGCTGGGATCCCTACCGTGTCAGCCCTACTACCAGAGCCTGTCCCAAGCCCAGCAGATGTGGAGCAGCCCTCTGCTGCAGGGCTCCAGTGGTCTACCGGCCCTCAACAGCAAAACCACAAGCATTGAGAACCTGCGTCTGAGGGCCAAGCAGCACGCTGCATCACTCGGCTTGGACACGCTTCCAAACTGACCACTGATTCATGCAAATCAATGCATTCTGCCGTCAACGTTTTGTTTCAGGATCCACATCACATTAGTGTGCTCAAATCAACAGCTGGAGCTGTTTCATTATTATATAGCATGGCTGAGTGGAGAAGTTTGGACAACTTTTAAGTGTTGCGGTCCGGCTGCATGGCAGAGGTTTTAAACTTTTCCAAACGCCCCTGGCTTTGCACTTTGAAACGTAAAAAAAGAGCACATTAATTAATTTGTTTCTGTAAATAAGCTTATGCAGGTGCACAGCCTTGGTAGAAGGTTAGTGAAGCCTCCCGTTTGTATATTTAAAGAAGTTTAAATGTCTTCACTGTCTGTGGATGTTGTAAAGGGACCAAAAATGAATGGATGAAGCTCCTGCAGACTTCAGAAAGACTTCAGACTGACGCTCCTGACGTCATGCCATGTGTTTTGTCGATTTAGAGTCGATTTATCGGATATCTCTGAATTGTTTAAATAAATGTGAATAATTTATCAGTGAAATGAAAGGGAATAAACCACATATATGATCTGAACCTGACGTGTAACAGTAATTAGTGTATTCTTTTACTTATCAAGTCTATATTTCCATATATTTTTTAATATTATTTTAAAAAGTTATTTTCCCCTTTTCTGTTCAGCCTAAATATCTGACAACATTTAAAGCACAAACATTTTCTGCCACTGAGTCATTTATTTCAATGTGTTATTTAAAAGTTATTAAAAAATATGCATTTCTTATATTTCCACAGGTAAAAGAGAAAATAAATTAAAGAGAAAAAAAAACAATTAAATTTGTTATTTTGAAATAAAATTGAGTTATTAAATATTAGAAATAATATAAATATTATTGTTTTAATACAAATATTTAAATGCAATGCAAAAATCCTAATTAGAGATTTATTAAGAAAACAATGAAAAGTAAATCACAGGAATACTGTCAAAATTTATAGTCCACAGAAAAACAAAAGTTACAACAGATCACTCAGCTAAAATTAATGTTAGGTTCAGCAATAGTCCTGAAGAAATAAAAATGAGACATTTGGATTAGATTTTTAATCATGCTCATTTCTCGTGTTTAATTTCTAAAACTAGCATTTTAAACCAAATGCATTGCATCATTACAAATAGATGGAAAACTTAACCTGTTTAACACACAAACAAAATGTTTTCTCCATGTTCCCTTCCTCTTTCTGGCTTTTTCCCTCTTTCACATTCATGTTGATCTTGATAATGGATGTTGTGGTGAGATTATTAGAAAGTGGTGGAAGATGAGTGAGTCAGTCAGCCACATCAGCCTCAGCGAGACCATCGCCACCCACCTGTCAGAGGTCTGGCAGCTCTGCGGCAGAACTCACGCAGTAAACAGATTAACACGGGTCAGGATACCAGTGGATTAAGTTGAGGAAGAACAAAGGAATGAAGTGAGAAGACATGTCGTGTTCAGACACCTGTTAACAGACCATACTTTATATGCTGGCACTGCAGTGCATTTAAAAAGATGGATTTCATTCACATTCCAGAAAGAAAAGGGAGGAGAAAAGACAAGATCTTTATCAAAAGCATAATAATGTTTAACATCTCTAATGCCTTGGTTCTCAAGTTGCTTGTAATAGACGGTGGTGAAAAAAAAAAACCAATGCTAAATGCAAACAATAAAATGTAATTTATTTTATAACCGTAAATAGGTATGATAAAATAAGTATACGTATTAACATGTAAAAGGAAGAAGTAAATGCCTTTCAAACCTTTTCTTATGCAAAAATGCCAGACTACATGAAATACAGCTTCAAGTTTTTATCACAAGGATAAACAAAGTTTGTGTTGAATTAGTTACCATCAAGAGCATGAAACCATTTGTTAAAAATGTCAAACTAAAAATTTTTTTAACCAGTCTATGGCATTTTAGAAATTGAACACATTTAAAGAATAAAATAAAATAAAAAATAATTAAATGTCAAGACTCAGTTGTCTTATTCAGTTTATGCCATTTTAGTAATTGCACACATTTAAAATTAATTAATTAATTAATCATTAAAAATGTCAATGTTCTTATTCAGCTTGTCATGTACACATTTAAATTCAAAATTATAAAAAATAAACAAAATAAAAACTATAAAATTTTGTTATTCAGTCTGTGCCATTTTAGTGATTGTACATAAATAAATAAATTAATGAATTAAATAAACCTTGCAAATTTTTGTTATTGTGTAAATCGGCAACATAAATCCTATGTCCAAAACAAAGCAAAACCTGTAGAGAACCACCGCTTTACTGATCATTAACAAACTTACACCATAATAAAATTAACTTGATGCCAAGTACTAGATGTTACATTTCTTCTTTGACAGTTACATCTAACATTGTGTGTGTGTGTGTGTGTGTGTGTGTGTGTGTGTGTAAAACATCCAACATTAACATTTTGTGTTTGTGTGTGTGTGTGTGTGTGTGTGTGTGTGTGTGTGTGTGTGTGTGTGTGTGTGTGTGTGTGTGTGTGTGTGTGTGTGTAAAAATGTGTGAGTGCCGTTTTTAGATTGGGTGCTTTTTCGTCTTTACTTGTGTGTTTGTGTGTGTGTGTTAAGCTGTTGAGGTCGTCTTGAGCTCTTTGATGTGTATCAGGGTTGTGCTCTGTTATAGGGATTTTCTGAGTTGACAGCTGCTTGAATATGTGGCGGTACTGCGATGGCAGTGGGTAAAGAATGCTGGGAACAGGATTAGGATCATATTCTGGCAGTGGCTGTCAGTTCATCAATGGGCTCAGGTTCCCCAGTGACAGCTCTCCTTTGCTGCACGGCTAAGACCTTTAGAGGAGCCATAAAGGAGTGTGAAAAAGGCTGCTTCAATGGCACGGTATGAGTTTTGTTCTAACCTTGCCGGGTGTGCATAAAGTAGAGAAGTCAGGAAATATCGGAGAGCTTCTGATTTTAACACTCGGGAGGGTTGGAGGCTTTGCATGAACAAGCATTTACATAAAAGTATTTATAAAGTTTATAAGTTTAAACTCCATCTCATTGGGTGCAGAGCCAAAAAAAAAAAAAGTGTAAAGGGTTCACTTCATGACTGCACTTTATTTACTTTTTTTTTTTTTTTTTTTACACACAATTCCTTCCATGGTCTGACTTTTAGAATTACATTTTTTTTGACTGCTATAAAACTAAGAAAAAGGATCACAAGGTCTTTCCGTTTTTTTTTTTTTTTTTTTTTACTTCTATCATTGTTTCTTCTGGTGTTTAGGAATAATAATATCAAGCAATATCCTCTTTGCCTCACTGTGAAAGGATGAAGCAAGATTCTGAACACTGAACAGGAGCTATTTACATATCAATGTGGGCGGTCTTGTATTAAATGCATTCATCTAATGTAACAAAAGTCCAAGGCAGTTTTACTATATATGCTTATTTTGGAGAGGGGAGGAAGTAGGGCCCAACACCACCAGCATTTCAATCATGTTTGTGAATAAAGATAGATGTGTGCAAACTGTAAAATCCATATTTAGGAGTAGGCCTATGTGCGTGAATAAAAAGTAGGTCCTGTTTGTCCTTAAATAGACTTAAATTTAATAAATTATAACAATGTTTACTTTATGGTGTTTATATTGTAATGTTTTAGATGTTTTTAACTCCCTCATCTGTTTGACTAATCAGCTGGAAGTAGTAAAGACATTTCAAAATAAGAGTCCCAGTGTATTTCAGGCTTATTATAATTAAAACCCCTGCATTATGCAGAGCATTTTTTTTCCTCTGTATATTATTGGTATTTTGGTTACAACAAACTGTATTAAATGTTTACATTTAAACAATTCCAGAATTATTAAATTAATACAGTTTGAAACCGTTAAAAAAAAAAAAAAACCTAGTCAATGGCTCCACGTATCCCTTTATTAGCATTTTTAATATATTTTCATTGCACCCGTAAAATTGTTTATGTGCTCAAATTTTTCAAGGTAGGAGCACATGTGATCCTTGGGATGAAAGTGACCGTCAATCCTTGGAAAGTTATAATGTAGCACAAAAAAGAAGAACTAGTTTTTTCATGATATGATATGACAGATTTCATGCATGTGTTTTAAAGGTACAATCAATAAAAGCAGTTACTGATGCCATTGTAAAAAAATACCCTATTTACTGAGAATCATTTATTCCATGCAAAATTGTCCAATAACACAGGGGTTACAAAGATAAAATGAGTAGTGTTCAGCTGGTCATGTGATCTCATCATGCTTGCCCCCAAGAGGCGACCCGCTCAATCTAATTAAAACAACATTTATTAGGCTCCTCATATGATGGAGTGCACCTTTAAATTCAGACAAAAAAAGAGGAAATACTCAAGCAGCAGAAAACTGACCGCTACCACTTCTGCAAAACATTCTGTAGGAGTGACCTGAAACATCAAACTCCTCCACCGCTCTCGGCGCTAAGACAACAGAAGAAGCCGCTCAGCAGAAATTCATTCCTCACTTCAGAGGTTTAAAGCAGATCCCCCATAATTCCACTCGACAGGATTCTCACTTGAAAACTCTGCAAAGCGGTGCACAGTCTTACCCTTCCATCATCTGACCCGCCCGACGACTCGCTCTGCCAGCCCTGCAAAACAATACTTTCACAATACCGCCGGACTTTTATTGTTGCCACGGCGTTATATAATTCCAGGAATTACTGACAGGCAAGGATATGCTAAATCCTCCTCTACTCTTCCTGAAAGATTGTAGACAGAGCTTGGGGGGGAGGGGGTTTTTTTTCCGCTCTCTGACTCGGTTGGTAATGATACGCACTGTCTGCATTTTTACTGTATGTGTTTAAGCGCATTTGCAGAGCATTTATCTCCCCAGTGTAAACCAATTTGGCTATAAGGGCCTCGGGGCGAGCTCACTGCCGAAGGAAAGAAAGGAAAACTCAAACGTAGCAGAAGCACGGTGGGGGGTGCTGTGACGTAGAGAAAAAAAAAAAAAAAAACTAGAAAAGAAGCAGAACGGCGCAGGAGAAAAGAGAATCCTGTCCAGAGGCGATGCTTCCTGTCTGTGCAATAAGAACCCAAAAGCCTCCAAAACTTGAATCACTTGACTGTTGAATCACAGAAATCTTCACATTCATCGTTATCCCATAATCCGGCTGTAAGTACCAGGCCAGACATACTTTTTAACTTCCAGTCAGGTGTCTGTAATGCATGAAACATTTGCACATACAGATTTATCCACTGCTTGTAATCTAGAGAAACACTCGCCAGCATGATTCTAGGGGCCTCCAAGTCCACTTTCATGCAGAGTTTAGAATCAACCCTGATCAAAATCACCTGTCTGTAACCAGGGACGGACGCTTAGGGCCCCGGGGAATCAGGGGGCCCCATCTGATATCAATATTTGAAACATTTGAAAAATATTTTATATGGAAACATATTTGGCAAAAGCTGCAGTGTGTATTTGTGTTTCTGGAGAGCGTCATATGTTTATATTTACAGATATTTCATGATATAGTTATCAATTTTGGGAATATTTCAAATAAAACAATCAGGCAGATATACAGTGCTGTCATGGCTGCTGTGTGTCACATGACCACCCACCCACTGGTGCCCCCTCAAAATACTAAGTATATAAGGCCTATGACGTCCCTGCTGGCTTTGTAAATGTCACATTAATAACTAGCTATATTTCCTTAAAGGGACAGTTCACCCAAATTCTGTCATCATTTACTCCAAACCTGAATGAGATTTTTTCTTCTTCTGCTGAACCAAACAGTTGATGGTCCTCGTTTGACTTCCATAGTAAAATTGTAATGACGCTAAATGAAGAGTAATAACCAATATGTTAAGTTATTGTTTTTGTTTATTTTTTGTTAATTAGTAATTGTAATCAGTATTTTTATATATGTTTCATGGTTTAATTAGGGTGTATTTGGGTGTATTTGGATGATTTGTTTTGATAAATGCCAAGTTCTGTCATGAAACTCTAGATAGCGTGGGTTGATGGGTCTTTAACGCAAACTGCTGATATTCACAGTGTTAAACTATTTGGCACGAGCTGATTGGTTCATGTTGCATACGCAGAAAATTAGCTTACTGCTTAACATTCAAATGGCTGGTTAACATTCACTAGAACAGTTCGCAGCGCACTTTTGGAGTTCCTCTGAAACCCTCCACCTTCCCCAGCTCCACCTGTATAGATCTGGTACAGGTTATTATATATAATATTTGTGCAGCAGCAGTATGTCTTAAAGATAGAACTAAAATTATTGTTGGGAAAATCTTTTCCCACCAAAATATTCAACAACAAAAAAATTTATTGTGTACGGTTGCTTTGTGTGAGATACAGAGTGAAACTTTGCTCTCTCTCAATGAAAAAAATCACGCTTTTGAATCTGATCTTTGGTTAATGCTGATTTGGTCAGACTTAGGAGTGCTGGGTTAATTTTTGTACCATATAGTTGTCTCTACCTGCCAAGACCACTGAAAACCAGAAATCAAGGACAGGTTTTGAGGGCAATAATACAGAAAAACTGTAATATTGTGAAATATGATTAATATTTAAAATTACTATTTTCTAGTTTAATATATTATATTATTGTTATATATTTATATATATATATCAACAATATATATATATATAATTTATTTCTGTGATGCAAAGCTGAATTTTCTGCAATTTCAGCCATTTTCAGTTATTCCTCCGGTCTTCAGAGTCACATGATCTTTCAGAAATCAATTCTAGTACACTGATTTGACAGTGAATAGAAATTATAGAAATCATTTATAAGAATTTAAATGTCTTTACTGTCACTTTTGACCTACAGTATTTAATGCATCCTTGCTGAATAAAACCATTAATTTCTTAAACAAAAAAATCTTACTGACCCCAAACTTTTGAACGTTTGTCAAGGTTACATTATTAAAGCAATGTTTTTGTTTGTTTTTTGTTAAATACATTACCTTGCAGGCCAGAATTAGAATTAGGATCCATTTCAACAGGAAAGAGAACCATAAAATGAGAGGAAATCAAATTGTCCCTAATGAGTTTCCATCCTTGATGACTCATGTAAATGAAGAACGTAAAATGTGGGCAAAAACCAGAACAGACAAATATTTACATTACGTCGGAACTGATAGTGTCATGTGTCATTAAGTCCAGTTAAAGCCTTTCCAACCAAAGTCATCATTCAGGGCACAGAAATGAGTGCCGCTCATCTCAAGGACGATGGTTTTCCAGTGAACCAGTGATGTACAGCTCTTATTCATTTTAGTTTAATCAATTTGTGAGGCATTAAATTATACAAAATGATACAGAAATAAAGGGAAACATTCAAATCCTCATTCTGTTTTGATGAAGCATTACTGCTTCTATAGTGAGTGATATATTAATGTTTCATTGTGATATATAAATATTCATGACATAGTGAAGAATGATTGAGAGTTGTTATTTATTAAAGGTCTGAAATTTCAGCGGCGATCACCAAAATGTTATTACAAAATCTAAAGACAAAGACAAACAATTATGAATGGCTCACTTATAGTAATTTCAGGATATTAATCTGAAATAAGAAAAAGTATTTTAACAATGAAAAAAATATATAGTAAATAAACGTTATGGTACCATTCTTTCTTCCAAAACCTTAACGCACAGCAGAACTTGTTCTTAACTGAAAACAATCATATCAGTTACGTTTTTAATGAACAACGTATAGGATTTGTGAGTTACCTAGAACTTATAAGATAGAACTTGTAGAATCAGTCAATGTTTCTGCGGTCGCAGATTCAGTGTAGGCCTGCTCATAACTCACATGGAACTGAACCGTTAGCAGCCCACAAACATACACAGCAGAATTTCAGTCATTAATATTTCCTGGTGAGTTTGTTCTTGGCTGTGAGCTGTTCCACCTCTCTCATAAAGCGCAAACACATTTCATCCTGCCACGGCAGAGACACACACTGCACTGTCACCGGGAGACCAACGCCACCCTTCACCGCCTGAAAACACACACACACACACACACACACACACACGCACGCATCACTATATTAGTGAGGACATCTCATAGACTTCCATTGTGTTTTTTTATCAGGTTAATGAGATTTTCTATGGCCTTTCACCTAACCATCACAGAAACCTGTGCAAAACACTACAGTGATAACGAAACATGATTTGACCAAATTCTAAGACTTTTTAACTAGCGACAACACACACAATGTCCTCACTAGCTAACTGTCATGATATTTCACAATGTAATTTAGTATGTGAGGACGTTTGCCCCCTTACAAGTTTAGCTAAAGACGTACACACAAAGAAACTGTTTTTTGTGCCCCATTTCCATCCCATGACAAATTATTAATATAATTTACCATTAACTTGGGTTTGCTTAGTAATACAAAATTAATTTTAAATCAATGTCATTTTTAGTTTTGTTTATTGTCTGAATATCAACCAATCTGTATGTTCCCAACAATAACCATTAAACAGTCTAATAGGTTATATAAAATACAATAAAATTAAAATTAAAAGAATTTAAAATTTTAGGCTTTTTTAATGCACTGCATTTGACATTTCACCTTTAAAAATAATGGTTAGAATTGATCGTTTTTAAAGGAGTGATAATGTTTTGCTTTTAAGTTTCTTATATAGTCTTCATAAGTACGTATTTAATCAAAATCGTAATGCCCAAAACTCACAACACAGTGATACATTTCTTCAGAAAAACATTTTTATGAAACATTATTGACTGTAAAAGAAACTAGTCATTTCTACTCTAACAATTAAACCTAATTACAAAAAAATAAATTCAAACATTTTGAATGTTATGGAGATGACACAAAACATGCTTGGAAACTTTTTTTTTAATATTATAATGTTTTATTTGTAACACCATGTGAAAAAAATATATCAGAATATTAACAAAAAACTATTGGCAGTATGTAAGATTCTTTATCCTATATTTAGGATTGGTCTAATATTTAAAAAAAATGGGCATGGAACAACTATTTTTGACACCTGTTAATTGTTTGTAATGAAATATAAAAAATATGGGCATGGAACAACTATTTTTGACACCTGTTAATTGTTTGTAAATAATATATATATATGCATGGAACAACTATTTTTGACACCTGTTAATTGTTTGTAATGAAATATACATATATGGAAGCAAGTAGTGCAGTCTTATAGTTTAATAAAACATGTGTCAGCCTGCCCTTGCTGTCGTCCCTTTTTTGTAATAGTGACTACACTGCCTCCTTGTGGTGGTAAGGGATTCAACCCACACACACATTACAATGTATTAAGACGTACAAAAACAAATAGCATTTAATGGCAATTTACTTTTTGAACTGGGAAAACGTACCTTAACGAAGAGTTTGTCCCACATGTCCCCATGGACACCCGTGTACTGACTGAGCTGGGCCTCGTCCTCCTCCGTCACAGCAGACACGGGCACCACCCCGGCAGGGAAGTTCAGCAGGTTGTACAGGCTGGTGTAACTGAGAGCACCTTCAGAGTGGAGAAGATGAACTTTTACTGACCTTATGTTATTCTAAAATCATTACGGTCAAGTTAAAAAGTAACATTAAACCATATAATCACAATCCACATCAGCCCACTCTTTGACTGTTTTTAAGTAAATCACTAACAGGAAGTATAAAATTGGCACATAAGTAAAGCACCCAGGCTTTTATTCCCTCAGCTTTACAAGTTAAATAGAGTAAAAATGTAATAATAAATGTTACATTTAAAGGAACAGTTCACCCAAAAATGAAAATTTGCTGCAAATGTACTCAACCTCAGGGCATTCAAGAGATATAGAGAAGTTTGTTTCCTCTTCTGAACAAGTAAGCTTTAATTCAAGATGTAGAAAAGTTTGTTTCTCCTTCTGAACAGATTTGGAGAAATGTAGCATTAAATCACTTGCTCACCAATGGGTCGTATGCAGTGAATGGGTGCCGTCAGAATGAGAGACTGTTTTGGCTTGTAAACGGAGCTTGATCTTTGCAGATTTCTTTACTGATCTGGATGAGACAACTTTTTCAATGGAGAAAGCTATATTATAAAGAGAAGACTAGCTGGAAACAATGGTTTGAAGTTAAAAATGTCTTGATGAATTATTATTATTATTATTATTATTATTATTGTTTTACAAACATACAGCTTTTCACTTCACAAGACATTAACTGATGGACTGGAGTGGTGTGGATTATTGTGATGTTTTTATCAGCTGTTTGGTCTCTTATTCTGACGGCACCCATTCACTGCAGAGGATCTATTGGTGAGCAAGTGATGGAATGCTAAATTTCTTCAAATCTTTTCTAGTGAAGAAACAAACTCATCTACATCTTGGATGGTCTGAGGGTGAACTATACCTTTAAAACCATCAAGGAGATGTAATCAAAGGGAGACATATGACAGGTCAAAAAAATATTTTACCAGTCAAACTAACCAGTGTTGGGGGTAACGCATTACAAGTAATGGGACTTACATACTATTTGTTTACATAAACTTTTCTAAAGTTACTAGTAAAGTAACGCATTACTTTTTAATTTAGAACTAAATATCTTCGTTACTTTTTCAAAGAAGTAACACCAGTTACTCTGTTTCTCATGTATTGACTGACAGCTCTCGTGTTGCCATGTTGAGAGAAATCAGGAGTAAGTGCAGAGCGTTGTGTGTGAATATGAAGTTACTCTAGTTCTAGAATAAATATGAACATGTACTTACTCATCTCACCTGCACAAAAACAGATTCAGTATTCCTCAAAATGAATAAAAACAGTCAAATGCAAACTCTGAATATTATACAAATCTGCAATATTTAAATATGTTAAATAAAACAAATATTATTAATATATTTAATCCCATTTTATTAATCAATGTCTTTGCTACTGACCTTCGATGATCCAATTCAACCATACTAAGTAAAAAAATTTTGTGTTTCATTTTTGTTATTGTTGAATAGTGTTGAACTTTCTTCTCCTGCGTCATATTCTTCATGCAATTTGTTTGAGAGGCGCCCTCTACTGTACAGACGTGAATTTACATTTCCTTAAGCCTGAGGCATATTCATTTCACTTTTGGTGTGAAAGGGCTTTGACATTTGTGAAAGAATAACTTTTTATATTAAAAACAAACAAGCAAGCCCTGGCCAGATTTAAAAAGTAACTCAAGTGTAATGTAACAAATTACTTTCCACAAAAAGTAACTAAGTAACGTAATTAGTTACTTTTTAAAGGAGTAATGCAATATTGTAATACATTAATTTAAAAGTAACTTTCCCCAAAACTGGTAATAACTATTAAATGCTGAAGGAATTAAAAGCTAAAAAAAAAGAGAAAAAAAGAGATCAGATGTGGTACAGTGATTAAGAAGAAAAAAAATGACATACAGTACACACACACACGTGTGTATGTGTGTATATATATATATATATATATTTTTTTTTTTGTGTGTGTGTGTGTGAGACAAAAATAATGTCAAACCTGGGCTTAAGGACACAAAGATAATGTAAATGTAATGGTAATGTAAATATGAGGTAAGACAGTACTGTTGAGTCTCCCGCAGTAAGTGAAGTTGTAGGCTGGTCCAAGCATGGGACACAACAAAACATCCACATTCAGTCTCCTCCACTCTGCTATCACCTCCTGAATGTACCCCTACAGAGAAGAAAACAGACAATCACGTCAGAATAAGAATCTTTCATATCCAGTGTGTGCCAGGAACAGGAATTTGTTACTCAATGTCACAATAATACACTGGAACGAGGACATCATATCATAAACATTATACAGCACATATAATACAGTTCAGACACAAGAGGCGAAGAATGTGGTCAATCTGGCAGAAAAAAAGTCCAATTTAAAAGTTGAGGAAGGTGTGTTTGTGCAATCAATCTTGATTTTTAGTTGAGAATTGCGCAACAGTTATTGGTTCAGTAAGGATATGCAGATGTGAAGAAGCCATGAAGGCGTATGCTGGTTTACATCAGGATGGTTTTGAATTTTTTTCTAGCAATGATTAAACTTGCTTCGTTTAATGTACTATAGCAATAAGCCACCCTAGTTCAAAAAACCTCAACATAAAGCCAGGTCTGTAAATATTATACATTTTATGCCTCCAGCTCTTTTTCCCTTGATAAAGTTGATAATCATTTCTACACTTTCTACAGTGGTGTTTATGAAAGCTGTTGAAAAACCACATAAAAAAAATCTATATAATAAAAAAACTACCTCAATATTTGCATGTATTCTCCATAATTCTGCAACAGACCTTAAAAAAGAAAAAAGAAAAAGTTAAATAATTTATATATATTAAATGAAAAAAAACTTTTGGAGACTGTGAATATATATATATATATATATATATATATATATATATATATATATATATATATATATATACACACACACATATATATATATATGCACATCCATTCATAAGTTTGTGATTAAGTTTATTTTTAATGTTTTGAAAGAAGTCTCTTCTGCTCACCAATGCTGCAATTATTTGATCAATATACAGCAAAAACAGCAATATTGTGAAATTTTATTACAATTTAACTTTTTTTTTTAATCTGAATATGCTCTTAAATGTAGTTTATTCCTGTGATCATAGCTGAATTTTCAGCATCATTACTCCAGTCTTCAGTGTCACATGATCCTTCAGCTGATAGAACGGGAAACTGAACGGTGAAAAGTGTGGTCAGAAAGGATATAGCAGCTAAGAGAAAATACTCTGTGTGAAGCTGAAGTTGGATGAACTGGTGTATTACCCGTTTCCATTTTTTAACTTGTTCAGTAAGTTTATTTTTAATAAAGTTTCTGTGTAAAAGCATTTTCACTGCTGTTTGACTGCTGGTCTATTCGTATATGGTTTACTTGTTAACTCATTAAGGGAGTCAAAGGTTACATTCAGTAATCATTCTAATATGCTGATTTGCTGCTCAAGAAACATTTCTGATTATTATCAGTGTTGAAAACAGTTGTACTGCTGCATATTTCACATGATAAAATGTATTTTGGGATTCTTTAATTAGTATGAAGATTACAAATCTTAATAATGTAAACTTTTATAGTTGCTTCATCAATTTAATGCATCCTTGCTGAATAAAAGTACTTATTTCTTAGAAAAATATCTTACCGATCCCAAACTTTGAGCGGTAGTGTATTTCAATTTTTTTTAAAACGTATAAATTATAAAAAAAAAAAGTAATTGTAACCAACTTAAATAACACTCTAGCAAATCATATTTATCAACATAATTATGTTCATTATGCAAATGAATAAAACGTGCATCTCTATAACTGACCCAACTCCATGAGTTGCATCTATGGTTGCAGACATCCGTGGACACTGAAGAGTACAAACATCAAGACCAGAGAAAAACATATTAGGTTGAATATCCTCTTTTCAAAACAACTGATTGCTTAAATAGATGCAAATGAGAAGCAGGAAACAATTGCAATTTCATGACTTACAAAAGGCTTGAGAACAAAAGAAATGAGCCTCATTATGAAGCCTGGAGTGCTCAATATCATGTCCTGATTGCGGATACACGGGTCAATGGGGCTTGGCTTCCTGAAATCACACAAACACATACAATATACACCAGACATGTGGTTACTATGAATAAGACGTGGCTACAGTGCCTTTAATGACAATCTAAATGTGCTGATGACAGACGTACAGTTGACTGATGAAGGTACGACCTCCGTCAGCCATGACCCCTCTGAGAGCCAACTCATGGAAGACGTGGTAAAGCCGCAGGGGTTGGAATGGAACCAGCTAAAATATGAACGACACACCTGAAGATCATCAGAGCAGTCTCTTGATCTGTTCACAGCTTTTAAGCCTCAGAAGTACTACAGTGGACTTTCACAACCAATTCATAACCACCGTTATATGGTATTTCTTTCTTACCTACAATCTGCCACTGGTTTACATAACAACTGTTAATGCAGTGTGTCTGTGTACCGTGTGTCCCGCTCTCTCCAGCAGGTCCTTAGTCTCCCTGAAGGCCCTGGCCATGCTCGGAGACGGCTGCAGATACCCGTCGTTCTCATAATAACCAATCCTCAGGGGCTCTGAGCTCTCATACACCTGTTTAACAAGAGCAACGTATCATAGATTTTGCATTTGTATAACACATCGCAAATACAGGCACCTGGTTTTATTATTTAATAATTTATTTTGTTTATTTAATATGCAACCTCTTGGTTGAATGGTATGGGAGGGACGGTGGGATCTAAGGAGAACATGTCCTGGCAGAGAAGTGCCTGCATACACAGTGCCAAACTCTCGACATCCCTTGCCAAAGGTCCAAGAGAGGGCAACACTGCACACACACTAGCTCAATGTTACAATTACACAATGTACAGAACATGATGTTCTGTTGGAGTAAAGTTCAGAACTAGCACAGCACGATGAACATGACCTCACCTGAATTCTGGCCTTTGATGCAAGAACTGATTCCACGAGAACTAAAGTTAAACAATAAAACATTTTTTTTACAAAATAAAAGCAAAGGAGAAAACAAGAAAAACAGGTGGATTAAGGTGAAAGTTGAAAGATGACATTCTACCCAAATTTTCTACCCAAATTCAAAAACAGGTAACAAGAATGTATTGCGTGAATAAAATAAAGAATTTTTACAGTGACATTATTTACACGTCAATGAAAATATGACCTAGACATGTTTTTGAGATTCGGACATTAGTGACCCTGGACCACAAAACCAGTTATAAGGGTCAATTTCTCGAAATTGAGATTTATACATAATCTGAAAGCTGAATAAATAAGTTAGGAGGACAATATTTGGCTGAGATACAACTATTTGAAAATCTGGAATCTGAGGGTGCAAAGATGTGTTAATACTGTTTGAATATCCTTTAAAGTTGTCTAAATGAAGTTCTTAGCAATGCATATTCCTAATCAAAAATTAAGTTTTAATATATTTACAGTAGGAAATTTACAAAATATCTTCATGGAACTTGATCTTTACTTAATATCCTAATGATTTTTGGCATAAAAAAAAAAATCGATAATTTTGACCCATACAATGTATTTTTGGCTATTGCTACAAATATACCCCAGAGACTTAAGACTGCTTCTGTGCTCCAGGGTCACATTACATTATTGTCATTTTATGAAACTTCTGCCTTCTGTGTCTCTCATTAAGTAAAAATAAAATTGTATAACACAAGTGATTGTTTACATGTTATTAAAGGCATTTTGCGTTTTCTACAGCAAACAAGTAATTATTGAAAACTGGATATTTGTAGAATACAAGCACTGAATTATTTTTCTAATAAATACCTGGCTAGTAATGGCTAAATAAACAATAGAAGGGTTAACCCTGTTACTGTTTTAACACATAGCAATGTCTCAACATACAGTATCCTCACACAAATGAGATTTAAGATGCATATGAACCTTATCCTCTTTGCTGTGGGCTTAAATCCACAAATGCCACAGAAGGATGCTGGGATACGAATGCTCCCAGCAATGTCAGTGCCTATGCCTAGGAAAGAACCGCCTCCTCCGATCAGAGCTCCCTCCCCTCCGGATGAACCACCAGGGGACTTCTGAAGGTTGCAGGGGTTCAAGGTTTGCCCATAAATGGGGTTACTGCAGTCATAACTACAGTAGATACAAATACAGAGGGTTTGAGTTGGTAACAACAGTGGATACAAAAGTACAAAGTATTTTTCCAGAACCTTCACTCTCTCTCTTCCTGAGTGGTGAAAAAAGCTTCTAACCTAGTTGCCCCCTGAAACTTGGCATTTGTGATCGAGATCCTTATCATTTGACTTTGGAATCATCAACTTTTATTTCTCATAAAATGTACAATGATGGTGGAGCCCCAGGTGTTTATGTATGGTGGTAAACCACTCTTTGTTTTTTGAACTGTACCGGGGTCTCGGGAAAATTATAATTTCAGCATAAGTTACACCTTAGATCTTATACATTCTCATATAATAGGAGACCATAGTGTCTTAATATCATACGTTTAACAGACGGCAATAAAAATTGGTTCTGTTATGAATACTGAGGTCTGCAGGAGAAAACTGAAGTACTTTTAGAAACCACAAACTACTTCTAGGAATGTTTGCCCTTGGGCTGTATGTTCCACAGATGAATGTTTCGAAATAGTAACACCTAAACTGATTTGCGAGGAGAACAGTTAAAATTAATGAATTTAATGAATAAAGGCTACTGGAAAAAGTAAGAAATTATATTCTTCATAAAAGGAAAAAAAGAAAGAATGAAATAATATGAAATAAAATTAAACCTATCTTTAACCTAGCTTTTTTAAATTATTGTGACAATGCAGGTTTGCCCCCAAATTCTCAATATTGCACATTGCTGTTTTAGTATCAATGAGATTCTATTATAGTTTTCATTCAATATCTTCATTTTTTATTTTTGGTTTCAGGTTAATTTTAGTTAAGTTGTAGTATATTTGTTGTAAGTTTCTGTCATTTAAAAAAAAAAAAAACATATGTCTATGTGGTTTTGTATTTTTTGTAAGTTAAACTAAACAAAAATGAGAAATGTTGCCTTGGCAACCAGCTGAAATATAAAAAGTTTTTTTTTTTTTTTTTAATATATTTTACTTTAAATTTCAGTTAAAATTTATTTTATTTCAAGAGAAAAGGCTTTTTTTGGATTTAGTTTTCATCCTGTCTGGACACGATATTTTATTAAAAAAAAATTCAACAATAAAAAACATTGTTTTATACTTACAACTGTTCTTTACAATATAAAAATATATAATTTTTTCCTTGTTAAAAATTAGATTTTACATTGACAGTGGAGGAAGAATAAATGAGCTTAAATAATGTTGCAAAAAAAAAAAAAGGGGACCTTTTATGACTAAGCTCCAGCAATTGAGCTACTAACTGCATGGTCTCTTCATGAACTCTTGCTGGCCTAAGATTCATTTCTCTTCTTGGCCTTCAAATCATTTGATATAACCAGGATTTCCCATTTCATTTTATTTCCCCAGAATGGTATAGTGTTTACTCACTTGAGAAGACCTTGTGGTATGTTGGTCTTGATGAACGGGATCGCGCCCTGCTTCTTCAGCACCTTAACCACCACACTGTCCACGAGCGCAGGCTGACCCAACTTACTCACCACACCACAGGAAGTGTCATGACCCTGCTCACACAAACAGGATGTTACATACACCTCAGACAGGAAGACACTTCTCTGAACCCGTCTAACCATAATATTCACCTCATATGACACGTTGTCCTTGATGCTGATGGGCACGCCGTACAGAAGACCTTTCTTCTGAGTCTTGATGTCTTCCAGCTGCGCCACAGACTCCATCAAGAACTCAGTGCTGCAGTTCAGATTCTTGTTCACCTCCAGAGCCTTTGAAGCACACAATCACACATCTCAACAATAAGCATTTTCTGTTCCACAGGGATCCCATAATCCCAAAGTAAAGAAAGCAAAAATAATACACTGAAAGAAAAAAAATATATATATATATATAAAACCACTACACCATGGTTTCATTTCTTATATTGTATTAAAGCTCATCCTCTTTTAAGAGGGGAGATATTTTTTATTATTACTATAGCTAACATTTATAATACATGTAAAATATAAGTTAAACTACTAGTAAATGTTATATGGAATAGATTACACAGCTCAAGGTCTCAAAATTGTAAACCTTTGAATTCGTACATATCATACACTATCCACTTGTAAAATAAGGCAGCAGTCACAACCTTTTCCATTAAGGCATAAAGCACAGCGTCTGGCTGCAGGGAGCCGTCCTTGAGTTTCCCAGTGAGCTCAGGCAAAGACAGAGACACTATAGAGCTGCTCTCGAAGTCTGGGTTCTGGAAACAAACATCACATATGATCAGTATACAACAGAGGACGCCTGGGCTAGTAGTCTCAAGTGTCTGATGAGTTACAAGAAGGTTTTGAGTCAAAAGTCCAATGCTTTTCCAAATGCTTTTTTCTCTAGCAGTGGTTTTATCTAGTTTGGAAACCAACATATAAACATACTAGTCAAATTAGTAAAACTATTTAAAATTCCAATACACTTTTGCTTAAAGATAGACAGAAGAAGATTCCATTGTGACAACTTACCCCATCTAATGTGACAATAAACTTTTTATACACGACAGGCACATTCATAAACACTTACTCTACACACAATGTGCATTTCATGTATATTGCATTAATAATAGATGCATGTTAGTTGTTATACCTGCATTTTGAATTGTTGCACCGCTTGTTCAGCCTGTAGAAGAGATGCATCTCGTCTTTTCCGTGCGTTTAGTATTTTCTTTTGAATCTCCTGGTTATTTCTCCATTTCAAGAAGAGATATAATGCACCTGTCCCGCAAACCGTGGCTGCAATCACCGGCGTCCAGTTGATGTCCAGGTCTAGTACAAGCTGCTGCACATTAAAGCGGGCCATAACTGAAGCTCGGTGTGTGTGTGAGTGTCGATGGTGCGAGGTCTGAGAGTAATGTTACTCTCAGAGAGAGGGTTGGGTCTTTAAGAACTCTGCCACAGTTAATGAATCACATCAAAAGAATCTGTCCGCACTAGAGCTCCAACTTTCATTCCAGTTCCTGTGCAGATCAGATCCCTGCAGAAGAGGAACACTAAAATTGACAAAAAGATCCTGAAAGGGAGAAAGTCTGTGATATCCTTAGGTGCAGGTAGGTAGCATTGGTAACGTGCATTTAAACATTATATTTAACCTGTTTTTATTTCTACTTTATTTTATTTTTATTATTACTGCAGGCCAACATCTGGCAGCAGAACATTTATATTGTAACGCAGATCAATGCAGGCCTTTAATGGTCAGCACTTCACCCAAACATTTAAAAAAAAATTAAAAAAAAAGGTTTAGACTGTGCCACATAATTTTTTGTTTAACAATAAAGTAAAACAAATTCATATTTCTCCACTCTGCTCTTTCTGCTCCTTTATTATATTTCTGTTATTATTCTAAACAGCTCTGGGTTCAAATATCAGCTAATTAGTGCTGTCAAATGATTAATCGCGATTAATCGCATCCAAAATAAAAGTTTTTGTTCACATAGTATATGTGTGTGTGCTGTGTATATTTACTATGTATGTATAAATACACACCCATGCATGTATATATTTAAGAAAAATATGTTGTTTCTATACTAAATATATTTATATATAATATAAATTATATGAATATAAATATATACATGTAAATGCATGTAAATATTTTCAAATATATATACTGTATGTGTGTGTATTTATATATACATAATAAATATACACAGTATACACAGATGTATATGTAAATAAAGACTTTTATTTTGGATGCGATTAATCATGATTAATGGTTTGACAGCACTAATCAGCTTTCAATAATAATATTAAAAGAAGCAAGAAATAACAAGGCAAGAAAACTGTAAAATATTTTAAAGCATTAAATCTATTCTTTGAATAAATCGTAACTATTTGTACTTGTTTATGGACATGTGATTTTCTTATTGCTTTCATTTTATTATTGTTTTTGCTCATTATTGCATTTGTTTTGATGTAATTTATATGTTATTGTTCATTTATATGTTCATTGTTCTAAAGATTGCAATAAAAGATCAACGCTGGCAGGATTTAATATAGTGAAAATATGCAAATATGTGAATATATGAAAATATGTGTCGAATACAGAATGATCCGTACAGTCTGATGAAGGCAGGACTCTTAATATGTTTATTTACAGCTGAAGCGGATAGGCAGCGTGAACCGGAAGTCGACTGAGGTGGACCGTCTCTCTTCACTAAAGTCTTTAAACACAACTTCCGGAAAGTGTCACGCTGTCCTCCATCGCCGCATATCACGGTCTGCAGAGGGTCACATCGGGAAAACTCAGCTGAAAACATGGTTTTGGAAGATAAAATGATCGCGAATGGAGAGCCAGAGGAGGTATAGTAGCATATAATGTTTTACAGAGCGGTTTAAATGCCATTTAGTGATTTAAAGAAGCCGATCTGGTTAATAGGCCGAGCCTGATCTATACAGTACGTTGAACCTAATGTACATATATACTGTCATTTTATGCTTCTACTCTCGAAACTGTTTCGTGAGGTTTTGCCTTGTTCTTGCATGAGTAAATACACACATCCTAGCTATCATGTGTGTTTCTTCTTCTTGTTGTTTTCATATTATTTATGTACATATGCACTGTGTTGTGTTCAGGAGGAGGAAGAAGAAGAAGAAGAGGAGATGGTGGTATGTCTTCTCTTCTATTATAAATCAATATTATATTGCTATAGCATGTCCAAATAAGTTCAAATGAATTATAAATTATAGTTAGCAGTTGTTCAGAAGTGGTTAATAGATACTCCCGCGCCCTTGATCAAGACTTATCCTTGTAATGCTTTGGATTTATAGCTGTATATACTAATCATCTTAATTATAATTTCACATTTTTTTATATGTGTATATATATATATATATATATATATATATATATATATATATATATTTATATATATATATATATATATCTCATGACAATGTTAATGACAAGGTCATTTCACTCCCAATTCAAAAGAAAATGCATCTGCATGCAGCAATCATGAGGCTCTGTAATGTGTGAAGAACGAGGCCACAATCTTCAAGTCTGAAAAAGTAGATCCTGTGCAGTTCTGATGATTTTCTGAATTGATGGTGCCACCTAGAATTGTCCTTACTTTTCATTCTTATTCAGTTTCATTTCAGTCAATCCGGAGACAGAACATTATGTCACGTCATAGACGATGTGCATCTTTACATTTACATTTATGCATTTAGCAGATGCTTTTATCCAAAGCGACTTGCAGTGCATTCAGGCTATACATTATTCTTTTTTTTTACTTAACATGTGTTTCCCTGGGAATCGAACCCACAACCTTTTGCGCTGCTAATGCAATGCTCTACCCCTGAGCCACAGGAACATCTTGATAATGTCTTGATGTGTGTGCATTCTGAGTTTGATGAAGAGTATTGTTGAATGTTTGCTGCTCAGGACCCTTTAGAGACGGTGCGGGAGAAGTGTGAGCAGACGGAGCACTGCGTTCACACTCGTGAGCGGCTCGAGGCGTGCGAGACACGGGTCGGCTCACGCTCAGAGACGACAGAAGACTGCACGGAGGAGCTCTTTGACTTCCTGCACGCTCGGGACCACTGTGTGAGTGCTGATGTTAGATGTCAGGGATTGTTGTTTTTGAATGAACTGTTTAAAATGATTTTTTATAATTTTTTTTATGTTTTTTATAACTTGTTCTTCTCTGTTTGTTTTCTGTAGGTTGAACAGAGGGTCTCCGCGCTCGGTTATATATATATATATATATATATATAAGATGTGATTTCTGTCCCAGATTCAACAGTTCACCATAACCCTTTGGTTCTTCAAATCGTCTGTTTTGCTGAATTGTGACTGGAGTGTTAATAACTGTGCTGTGTTTTCATCTCTCTCGTGTGTGTCTTCTGTTGTTGAGATCAGTAGAGAGGTGATGTTGACGCAGAATTTGGGTTTATTGCTAATGTCAAATAACAAAAAACAATAAAGAAGAAAAGACAGCTGCTGGTTTCAGTACTTTATTATCATAACTTTTGCTTTTGGGAATTTAAAGAGCAAATAAGCATCAACAGCATGCAAAGAACATAATAGGTAATAGATATGACATAAACATGACTAACTTTAAATAATGACTTGTCTAAGTCTATGAGATTGATAAGTGTAGGCTACAAATAAAAGCTGTGTGGTAAAGCATCAATTAAAATTTTTTATTAAAAGAGTAGAGAAATTAGTTTTCCTATTTATAAAATAATACTAGCGAAATTTAAATGAAAGAAATTAAGTCTTATTTGTTTTTACAATTTTATTTATTTATTTTTTTCTTCATGTAATCAATCAGTAAATATTGCAGTAGTGCTTTAAACATCCTGAGGTCTTTTCGACGGATTTGCTGTGATATTGTTGTTGGGCGGGACTTGCACTACTACAGCGTGTTTCATTGGCCACATCAGCAGTCGATAAAAAAATTAGCCAATCAGCGTTCTTTCCGTAGAATCTGAGCAGCTAGAATGGAAATTGATATGAAATAAGATTGTTTTAACCGGCGGAATAAGAAGCACAAATGTTCTGTATTTACCGAGTATTCCCAGCTTAATGGATATTAAGATATTATTCAGATGTACGTGATAAGATATGTGAATTATATAAATGTGTTGTCACGTGGTGTCTGTTACTTTTCTCAACGCTATGCTGATTGGACCAATCGCATTCGTGAGTGATTAAACGGTACGATTTCTACAGTTAATTTTAAAGAGATTTATGCTAACGCATTTGCATTTGTCGAGCAGACGTTAATTGTTATGCTATATACATTTAAACGATTATACTCAACAGTGAATAAATATCTTAAATGAGCGAAAAAAAGGATTAAGAAACAATGCAGCGATAATCACAGACTCAGCTTCTGAGCCGCGGAGCGCCATCTGGACGAATTGTTACTTTTGCCGTCCCATGTTTTTTTCTAATACATTTTTATTTTCCAAACAGGAGACGGAAGCACAACTGTAGAATTGCATCAAGCACACGCTGCGGTGTAGAAAACACTCTGTAGTGTAGAAATGGGGATTTCAAATGGAAGCTCGCTGGTGCAAATGTGCCTCGTCAAAGTTGCTAAAAACATGGATGAGTTGGAAAGAAAGGTTGCGAGTGAGTTTTACTCTAATTATTTTTTTTGTCAATCTCAAATCAAGACTCAATATGTAACTTTGCCGTTTGTTGACATAAAGGACGTGATGGAACACTTGGACATTAATATTCTTTCCATGTCTCGATGCAGATCTGCCTGTCTCTCTCCTGAAAGACTTACTGCCACATCTAAACATTTATTATCTGGACAGAATCGAAACTGCTGCTGCCTCCAAAGGTACAGTACAACACATACAGTACAAACAGCTTCATTACATTTCTGTTTGCTCGTCTTGTGATGTGAGAGCATCTGGTGGACCACTGTACACTAGCTCTGATTCAGATGCACACATTATACAGTCATGGCCAAAAATATTGGCACCCTTGGTAAATGTGATCAAAGAAGGCTGTGAAAATTCATTTGGCCACAATTAACGGCACCCTTTTATTGAATACTTTTTTAAACCTTTATTTGCCAGTTTACAGGTCTAAATGTTCTCCTATAATGCCTGATGAGGTTAGAGAACACCCCCATTGCTTCATCCAGAATCACTCCAGACCCTTCTCCTCTTCAGTTCACTCCTCTCATTTTCCGTGGGGTTCAGGTCAGAGGACTGGAATGGCTATAGCAGAAGCTCGGTTTTGAGCTCAGTGACCCATTTCTGTGTTGTTTTTGAGGTTTGTGTTTGGGTTATTGTACGGTTGGAAGATCCAAACATGGCCCATTATAAGTTTTCTAACAGAGTCAGTCACTTACTGATTTTTTTATCTGTTGGTATTTGTTAGAATTCATGATGCCATGTATCTAAACAAGATGTCCAGGACCTCCAGCAGAAATATAGGCCCTCAACATCAAAAATACAGCAGTATATTTCATTGTACACATGGGGTACTTTTTTTCTCTGTGTTCACCAAACCCATCTTGAGTGTTTGCGGCTAAAAAGCTCGTTTTTTAGTTTCATCTGATCATAGAAGCCAGTCCCATTTAAAGTTCCAGTCATGGCTGATAACTGAATATGCTTTAGTTTGTTTTTGAATGAGCTAGGAGAATTTTTCTTGTAACCCTCCCAAACAACATGTGGTGCTGTGTGACAATTTTTTAAAGGTTTTCTGAACCAGAGACTCAACTATTTTCTGCAATTCTCCAGCTGTGATCCTTGGAGAGTCTTTAGCTACTCAAACTCTCCTTCTCTCCGCACATTAGGATGATATAGACACACGTCCTCTTCCAGGCAGATTCGTAACATTTTCTGTTGATTGGAAATTCTTAATTATTGCCCTGATGATGGAAATGGGAATTATCACTGCTCTAGCTCTTTTCTTATAGCCACTTCACTAATTTATTTCATAATGATATTTCTCCCCATTTTTAATTCTTATTATCCAATGAAAGGTTAGATTGTTGTGATTTTTTTAAATAAAAGATCAAAAGGATTAACAATGCGGATTAATTTTCACAGCCTTCTTTGATCATATTTACCAAGGGTGCCGATATTTTTGGCCATGACTGTATGTGCATATGAATATAAAATGTGAATGAATGATATATTGCACTTTTCAGTAACATTTAACATTTAAAAAAAAAAATGGTGAAGAAGTTGTTTGATGTTATCTACTTTTCTTTAGAAAACGGATTCTTTCTAAGTTTAAATACTGGCCAGTATATTAATGACATCTGGCTCATTCTGTGTCAACTCAGCCAGTTTCTGAGATTTGGTTGATTTGACATGGAATGACCCATCTAATAAAGTCTGAGTGTCGCATTTAAGACTGAAACCTGATGCTCTTTTCAGGAATCTCCACCTCTGTAATTTGGGCAGCAATATGGAGAGATCTGGACCAGACGTGGCGCTGGAGATTGAAGGTTTGTTGTTCTTTATATGAACATTGCTGCTAAATTCAATCATGCACCTGCTTAGAATATCAAGATACTGTCTTTCAGAGCATTTATTGCCTCTCTTTCACTTCTTAACTTTCATATTTTCATTTTATGCAATTTATTATATTATTGTATTATTATTTTTTTGTGCGTGTGTGTGTTTATTTTATTTTATTCTTGATTTCTATAGGAAACTACCCCGTCAAATTCCTTTTAAGTGCTACTTACATGGCCAATGAACATTTAGTTTTTATGTTATTTTATTTTATTTTATTTATTTGCTGTTTTAAATATAGCTTTTTAGAGCAAACTACCAAGTCCTTATAATAAGTGCCATTTACATGGCCAATAAACTTTTTTTATTTTATTACATTTTATTTATTAAATTTGTGTATTTATTTATTTATTTATTTGTTTATTTTATTTTATTCTGGCTTTTTAGGGCAAACTATATATATAAATTTTTTTATTTTATTTAAATAATTTTATTATTTTTATTTTATTTAAATAATTATTATTATTTTTTATTTATTTATTTATTTATTTATTTTATTATTGCTTTTAAAAACTAACTTCCTTGTCTGATTCCTTATAAGTACTTTCATGGGCAATTAACCTTTATTTATTTAATTTTATGTATTTAATTTATTTATGTATTATTATTATTTTTATTTTATTCTGTCTTTTTGTTGTGCATTTGTGCATTTTTTTTTATTTTATTCTGGCTTTTTAGAACAAAGTCAAATTCCTTTTAAGTGCTACTTACATGGCCAATAAACCTTTATTTTTTTATATTATTTTATTTTATTTATTTACTGTTTTAAATATAGCTTTTTAGAGCAAACTACCAAGTCCTTATAATAAGTGCCATTTACATGGCCAATAAACTTTTTTTTATTTTATTATATTTTATTTATTAAATTGTGTATTTATTTATTTATTTATTTGTTTATTTTATTTTATTCTGGCTTTTTAGGGCAAACTATATATATTTACTTTTTCATTTTATTTAAATAATTATTATTTTCATTTTATTTAAATAATTATTATTATCTGTTGTTGATGTTTTATTTATTTATTTATTTTATTCTGGCTTGTTAAAACAAACTGCCAAGTCAGATTCCTTATAAGTACTTTCATGGGCAATTAGCCGAATTATTATTTTATTTTATTCTGTCTTTTTGTTGTGCATTTGTGCATTTTTTATTTTATTCTGGCTTTTTAGAACAAAGTCAAATTCCTTATTCTATTGTATTATTCCTTATATAATTGCTTATTTAATTGTGTTATTATTTTTATTATTATTTTATTTATTTTTCTTTCATTCCTTTAAGCTTTAATTTACAAAACAATAGGTGCAGACAGGAAGCAGTGCCAGAATGAGGTGAATGTGATTGGAACACCCATGTTGTGAGTTATCTAAACTTGATTTACTTGTTTTTTCAGTCAGCGCTGCCCGATCAGGACTGGAAGCAGAGATGTTTGGAAAGGCTCTTTCACATGGTGCTGTTCACTCAGGTCAGACGGGGAGGATCATACCTTTCAGACCTCAGCGATTCTTCCATTCTCTCCATGACCGTAAAACACGTACGAGTCCTTTCTCTCCACACATCAACCAGAAACATCAGCAGGCTTGCGTCCGGGGACCTGCGGCCCATCCTGAGCAGCCTAGAAAAGGGAGTGACGTCCCTCAAATTACTGGATGCAAAATCGCTGTTCAAACACGGACGGAAACACGTGCTGTTTGTCCTCCACCGGCTGCTGGATCACGGCTCTGTTATAGAAGTGGTTCTGAGAAGGAATCCAGATTCATCTTTTCTGAGCTGGCTCACGTCCAGACGCAGGGGTCATCAGTTATCAGTGTCCAGTACTCCGGAGGCATCCCATCGTTCAGTAGTAGGTGAATTCGACTCGAGGTGTAGAGCAGAGCTGGAGGAACCCGCTGCCAAACGTCTCGCTTTAGACATGGAGGAAAACCCAGAGGTTTTGTGCAGTGAGTTTTCATCCTCAAGCAGCCCTGCTGACCGCTGCCCTGAAGGCCAGATCCACTCGCTTGATTTTGAAGTGTCCAAATGTGAAATCCTGACCACAGTGTCACGTATCCTGCCTACATGGTTGTGTCTCCACACACTGCATCTTCACAGTGACTGTAAGTACATGCTGACAGGTGGCAGTTTCTGAGATATATATTGTCTATACACTACTAAGGCTGCTGATTTGGGGGAAATTGTGATGTTTTTGTATCTAAAACTGTGATTTTAAAACTTGCAAAGAAAAAATTTATAAGGAAGTATTAATAATGACTAAGTATAAATCAGAATGTTCTCTTTTGTTGGACAACAAGTTTATAAAGTCTCTGTGTTTCAAGTTTGGGAGTCAGTTTTATTTTATTTGTTTATTTCTATTTCATTTTATTTTATTCTGCCATTTTTGAGAAAACTACTAAATTCAATTCCATATAAATGAAAATTACATGGCCAATAAACAATGATTGGTTGATTTGATTAAGTTTTTTTTTTTTTTTTTTTTTTTTTTTTTTTATACTTTTATTCAGCATGGTTGCATTTTTTAAAATCAAAATATCAGTATATTTTATTTTTATTGTTGTATTATTTATTTATTTATTTATTTTTTTCTTCACTTTTATTCAGCAAGGATGCATCATATCGATCAAAAGTGAAAGTAAAGATATTTATAATGTTACAAAAGATTTCTCTTTCAAATAAATGCTGTAATTTTCAACTTGAAAAAATAGGATCATGCTTTCCACAACTTCCAAGACTGGAGTAATGATGCTGAAATTCAGCTTTGATCACAGGAATAAATCGCATCTTAAAATATATTTAAGTAGTGAACGGTTATTTTAAATTGCAATAATATTTTACAATATTGTTGTTTTTACTACATTTTTAATCACATAAATACAGCCATGGTAAACAGACGAGAGTGTATATATATACTTCTGTCACAAACATAAAATCATTAAGACCTCAAACTTGTATTATTTTTGTTATTATTATTATTTTATTTGTTTAATATAGGCGTCTCTGAATGCAGGATGGTGTGAAGTAAGCGGTGGTGTGTTTGTGTGTGTGTGTGTGTGTGTGTGTGTGTGTGTGTGTGTGTGTGTGTGTGTGTGTGTGTGTGTGTGTGTGTTTTTGTTTTGTTTGTGTGTGTGTGTTTGTGTGTGTGAAGTGTGTGTGTGTGTGTGTGTGTGTGTGTGTGTGTGTGTGTGTGTGTGTGTGTGTGTGTGTGTGCAGGGCTCATCAGTGAGCAGGAGATGTCAGTGTTGGTGGAGTCTCTCAGACGGTTGTTTCTGAACCCCGGCTGCTCTCTGACGGATCTCAGTATAAGTCATGTCAGCGGTCACACACACTTGATCAGCATTCTGAGAGCCTGTCTGACCCTAAAGAACCTGTGTCTGGAGATCTGCCCGCCTGCCGTCAGAAACACATGGAGACCGCAGCCACGGTTCACTGAAAACAGAGGTGATGACCTCCTGGACCGAGAGCTGAGACAAACAGCTTTTTGGTCCAGATTCATAAGAATTGTACTGTTTGATGAGATGTTGATATTTCCAGTTTATCAGGCATAGATAGATAGATAGATAGACAGATAGACAGATAGATAGATAGACAGATAGACAGATAGATAATTCTTTTTTTTTTCTTTTTTGTAGAGCTCTGTCTGGAAAAGCTGACGGTCAGATCCACAGGTCCAATGACAGTGACGTGTTTTCTGCCGGTCCTGAAAACAGCTCCAAAACTCAGCAGCATTCATTTCACAGGAATCCATCTGTCACAGCAGTTTTTTCACACATTAACAGGTACCCCGGCGAATAATCAGTTCCTGGTTTAGACAGACATTCACACATGACCGCAACATCTCTTTGTCACCCTTGTGAAAACCAAGTGCACTTCAGCAAGAGTAAGAGTACTTATTATACAATATACGCACTTTATAACTGAACGTTACATTTTTCAGACATTTAATTGCATGGTAATTGCAATGAAAATGTTCAGTGAAACTTAAGTACGTCTGTGTATATAATTTCATAATTACTTCAGTTGACTGAAAAAATTATTTTAATGTACTAATAATCATTTATGATAAACTAAAATAAACATTAATGTATTTTCTTTAGAAACTTGTATTTAAGTGTATTTTTATTTATTTATATTTGTAATTACGTATTTAAAATTAAGTTGCAATGTAGAACATTTAAAATATATTAGCATTACATGTAATACTGAATACCAGACTAAAGTTTAAAAAATATATAAACAAGTACTTTACATGTGTTTTTGTATGTTGGTCAATACATCAAGTGTAAGTGCATGACAAAAGATTAGTGATTTAAAATTTACTTCAAAGTAAAATTTGAGATTTTACATTTTCAAATGTACTTTTTAAAAGTGCACTTAATTTTTTTAGGAATATATATATTATGAATAATATTAAGAAACTCTTGAAAGTGCACACTTAAGTCGCCTTTTATTTAAGTAATAATATATTTTCTGCAAGTAGAGTTTTTTTTAATATATGTTCTTAAGATTTGACACAAGTACAAATTCAATATAATTAAGTGCACTTCTTTTTCACATGTATTTCTGAGGTAATGAACAGTACTTCATACCAGTTTAATAATGAAGAAATGTTGTCCTACCTATCTAGTATTTGATTGATGAATTATTTGTTTTGTATTTTTTCCATCATAGGATCTAATCCATCCCTCAAGGTATTAAAGCTGGAAGACATAAACTTATCTGACCATCACCAGGAGATTCTTCAGTTTCTGGAACATTCTGTGTTAGAAGGTACAACTTAATACTGCGTTGAAAACAGACTGAGTGTTGAAATGAATGGCTAACGTTTGTGCTGTTGTCTGAATCTCAGAGCTGTGCTTCAGAGACTGCAGGCTGCTGGATAAGTGTGCGGTAAAGAAGGACTTCCTGCTGCCATTTGTAGAAGCACTGAAAGGGATTTCCTCCCTCCGAACCCTGATGCTGGCCCAGAATCGTCTGGGTAAGACTGAGCTCACTCAGTAGAATAACTATATAACTTATTGGGGTCAGTATGATTTTCTTTCTTTTTTTTTTTTTTTTTTTTTTTTGAAAGAAATTGCTTTTATTCAGCATGGATGCAATGAATTGATCAAAATTGAGAGCAGTGGTCTTTGTTACAAAATATTTATATTTCACATAACTGCAGTTGTTTTGAAAAATCGTTTCCACAAAAATATTGTTTTCATCATTTGTAATAAATGTTTTTTTGAGCAGCAAATCATCATATTAGAATGATTTCTGAAGATCGTGTGACACTGAAGACTGGAGTAATGATGCTGGAAATTCAGCTTTACATCACAGGAATAAATTTCACAATATATTCACATAGAAAACAGATCTTTTAAATTGTAATATTGTATTTTTGATCAAATAAATGAGCACAAGAGAACAAAAAATATTTGCAGACTTCAGACTTTTCAATAGTAGTGTATATACTGTAATGATGGATTTAAATTGATTGTGATGGATGACAGAATTTACATTTGGATGAACTATTAAGATGATTTACTTCAGCTGAACATGTTTTGATGCTCACGCTGCGTTTTTCATATAGCGCTGTGTGAGCAACAGACTGAATATGTAAACTGTTGAAGAAAAGTTAGTGTTTCATGAAGGAACATTTTTTATGGGTTCGGAATGACTCAACGGGGAATAAACATGACAAATCTGTTTTTCTTTCTCCAGCAACGAGTGCCATAGAGATTGCTAAATTATTCTCAGGATGCCGCCCAAGCAAAATCACAAGAGTAGACCTAAGGTAATGCTGGTTTTGTTGCATGCATCTTTCATAGTTACTCAGTTTAGTTGTTTTGTATTAAATATATGTTTTTTATTTTTCTTAAATTTCATTATTTCTTTTTTGCTGCTGGAGTTCGCGCAGCTGCTGGAAACATACAGGCCTGTTCAGCGCCTCACGCTTGACCTGAGGTCTAATCCACTGGACCGTGACCCGGAGGTCAAAGGTCAAGCTCTGCGAAAGCTCATCCCGTACTGTAATATATTAACAGACGACTGGGACTCCAGGTCCACTATGGCAGACCACATCAGTGTGATGTGACCAATTCTGCAGCTGCCCTTGCGAAAGACATTTGCAAAATGTGAGCAAAAGCACATGGAAATGAGACTGTGGGTAATAAATGACCTGCACAGACACACTGGGTATAATTACACTCTTAGATGGAGATAATTATTGAATGCCTCTTTTATCCGAACAGTGATGCCAGTTAGACAGATCACTGCAAAAAAGCAAAAAAGTCCTTATATTACATAATTTGATGATGTGGAGCTTGAAAATATCAAAACCTGTTTCAATGAAAAATCTCTCAATATACAATCTGTAAAGTAGTGGGGAAAAAATGTTAATACTCCATTTAATGTCAAATAACTTCATAAGATAAGGAAATCACCCACAGCAGCAGCAGAAAACATCTGGCTAATGTTGGCATTTTCTTCTGTCACTGGCCATAATTCTAACCATGAAAGCAGGTTCAGGCATAACGTCCTCAGAATCATTTATAGATGTGAAAATCTGGCTCAGAGGTAAATGTGAATCATGTCTCTTTTGCAGGTTAAGGGATAATAAAAGACCACCTCACAAATGACTGTTAAAGGGAAAAATGCGATGTGTTTTTTTTGAGGGTTAAGTGTTAATAATGTATTTTTTGTAGATAATGACTGTTAAAGGGAAAAATGCGATGAATTTAAAGCTGCCTTATCATTTAGTCAAAACAAGGATGCGATGAATGAAATGCATCATATAACCAAATGCGAAACCTAAAATGACTAAAGATTAAAATGAAAGCCGAAAATATAAAAGCTAGATAAGAACTATGATGGTTAAAATAATAATAAAATGATAAAAAATTAAATAGACTTAGAGGTTGACCACACCACGTGTCTGAATGGAAACACAGAAGTGTTGTTGAATCTCTCCACAATCTTAGCTCTCTTCTTGATGGACATCGTCCCATCCAGCCTGACATAAAGGTATCTATTTGTGAAGAAATGTATATTATTACACCAATTTCAACTTATTACCTACAACATAGCATAAGGATGAATGGTTAAAATGTTGGTTCATGGCTCTAAACCTCTAAAACCTCTATAAAGAAAGGAACTGGGGGAAAGTGGGCAGTCCCTGGTGTTGGATTTAAGTGAAATGAATCTCACCTTCGGGTTCGACACAGTTTTTCAAAAAGATCCAAAGTCTGTGTGTAGTTAGAGACCAGAACCACTTTGTCACTCGTTGTTGTTCTGGTCATCGCCAGGATATAGTCCAGTACTAGCATCTTCCCTGAAAACAAGATGACCGTCATGTAGATTAGGGTCAGAGGTTCATGAATCTATTATGGCTCTGGTGTTAAGTTAGTGTTTAGTGCCTCTGCAGCTACTATCATGACCTGTCGCTGTTAGATTAGTTCATGCTAGATTGTGGTGAGTGTTGTTCGGTGCATCAGAAGCACTTTGGGGGTTCCACGGTGCAGCTCTGTCTCTGAAGTTAATGGTCCTTGTGGTGCAACCCCTTTCTGAGCCCACAGTGCAAATGTTTGGGGTTGGTATGATTTTTGAGACTCTTCTGCTCACAAAGACTATAGAAATACAGTATTGTGAATTATTACAATTTAAAATATATATATTTTTTTTTAAATATACTTTAAATTTTAATTTATTAGCATGATCTTAAAAACATGTTCAGCTGAAGTAAATCATATGATAATAGTTCATCCAAATGTAAATTGTGTCATCCACTACAATCAATTTAAACCCCACATAACAGAGTTCACACTACTATTAAAAAGTCAGAAGTCTCTTCTGCTCACCAAGGCTCATCCATACAGTAAAACAGTAATAATGTGAAATATTTTACAAATTAAAAGATCTGATTTCTATTGTAATATATTTTAAAATGTAATTTATTCCTGCGATCAAAGCTGAATTTTCAGCATCATGATTTCACTATTCTCCTTCATTCTTATCCTGTTATTATTGTAAAATGTCAATAAACAAATTAAGCAAAATAAATAAATAAAAATTAAATAACATTATTTTATTTATCTGTTATACTGAAGAGACATTTTTTGAGGTATTCAGATTTATTTTGGTTTTAGAACATAAACTGATTGCTGTTCTCACAAATCAACTCTTTCTTGTTTTTCGCTGGCATGTCTCTTTGACTAGTGCATCTTTTTTGAGCCTATATTTAGTATAAGTAAAATACTTAAGTACTGTTAAAATCAGATACTGTAAGACTCTGCTGTAGAGTAAAAACTGAAAACAGTCCATCATGATGATGATAATAATTCAGTCAAGAGCTTTAACTCACCACCGGGTCAGGCTCCCAGTCCTCATCATCTGAATTGTTTCCTTTTGGCCACCTAACCAATTTAGCGTTTTATATTAATTTACATTTCACATTTACATTTAATCATTTAGCAGATGCTTTTTTTAAAAGGCTTTTTTATTATTTTAATTGTTGTTTTACATTTACCAACGAGAACCAACAAAACGGTATACAAGTGCTATGACAAGTCTCAGTTAGTCTAGTACAGAACAGGTCTTTTTTTTTTTTTTTTTTTGAATATGATAGACAAGAAAAAGAAAAAGGTAAGTACTAGTATTAGTTGGTTAAGTGCAGGCGAAAAAGATGAGTTTTTTTTTGTTTTTTAAAAATGAGTAAAGACTCAGCTGTTCGAATTGAGATCGGGAGGTCATTCCACCAGCTGGGTGCAGTCCAGGAAAAAGTCCGTGAGAGTGATTTTGAACCTCTTTGGGATGGCACCACAAGGCGTCGTTCACTTGCAGAGCGAAAACTTCTGGAGGGCGCATAAGATTGAACTATGAGCGTAGGTATGTTGGTGCCGTGCCAGTGGTCGTTTTTTAGGCAAGCATCAGAACCTTGAATTTGATGCGAGCGGCTACTGGTAGCCAGTGTAACCTGATGAGGAGAGGAGTAACGTCAGCTGTTTTTGGCTCATTGAAGACAAACCCTCGCTGCTGCATTCTGGATCAGTTGTAGAGGCTTGATAGTACATGCAGGAAGGCCCGCCAGGAGAGCATTGCAATAGTCAAGTCTGGAGAGAACAAGAGCTTGAAAAAGAAGTTGGGTGGCTTGCTCTGACAGAAGGGTCTAATCTTCCTAATGTTGTATAAGGCAAACCTGCAGGACCGGGTCGTTGTAGCAATATGGTCTGTGAAGCTTAACTGATGATCCATCACAAATCCTATAGGTTTCTGGCTGTCCTGGAAGGAGTTATGGTTGACGAACCCAGCTGTATAGAGTAGTTGTGATGAAACGATGGGTTAGCTGGAACCACCAGCAGTTCAGTCTTAGTAAGGTTGAGCTGAAGGTGATGGTCATTCATCCAGCTAGAAATGTCCACTCAGACAGGCTGAAATGCGAGCAACTACCGTCGGGTCATCTGGTTGGAATGAGAAGTAGAGTTGAGTGTCATCAGCATAGCAGTGATAGGAAAAGCCATGCTTCTGAATGACAGATCCTAATGACGTCATGTAGATGGAGAAGAGAAGCGGTCCAAGTACTGAGCCTTGAGGAACCCCAGTAGCAAGTGGTTGTGACTTAGAAGTCACCCCTCCAAAAACACCATGAAGGATCTATCAGACAGGTAGGAAGTTAAGCCACTGGAGTGCGGTTCCAGAGATGCCCATCTTTCTGAGGGTGGACAGGAGAATCTGGTGATTAACGGTGTCAAAAGCAGCAGACAGGTCCAGCAAAATGAATACTGAGCATTTTGAAGCTGCTCTTGCCAGTCGCAGGGCTTCAGTAACCGAGAGCAGGGCAGTCTCAGTTGAGTGGCCACTTTTGAAGCCAGATTGGTTGCTGTCGCAGGAGGTTGTTCTGTACAAGAAACATAGAGAGCTGGTTGAACACAGCTCGTTCAAGTGTCTTTGCAATGAATGGAAGAAGGGATACCGGTCTGTAGTTTTCTAGAAGTGCTGGATTTTAATGGTTTCTTAAGCAGTGGGCTTACCCGAGCCTGCTTACAAATGCTGAGGGAAAATGTACCAGAGTGAAGAGAGGAGTTGATAATGTTGAGTAAGTGAAGTTATGACTGAAGAAGAAATCGCTTGAAAGGAGGTGAGTGGGGATCGGATCAAGTGGGCAAGTAGTAGGATGACTGGACAGGATAAGTTTGGAAACGTCCGTCTCTGAGAGTGGAGAGAAGGAGGAGAGAGAGTGAGCACCATGCATATTAATATTATTATAAATATATAATTTTAATATTTGTATAAGCAGAATATAAACATATTTTTAATTTTTTTTTAGGTTGTATATATATATTATGTTGTAATGTTTGTTGTAAGCATATTTTTTTATATACTGATATAAAGAAATTGTAAACAAAGTGTTTTATTACATTATGGGATTTGTCATTACTTGTCAGTGTAAGTGAGCCCATGGCATCAAAATGGAAATATACAAGTTATAATGTCTTGGTGATTTTAGTTTAATAATAGTAAATTATAGTTTTAAACAACGGAATTTGTCATTAAGGGTTATGTAGTGTTTTTTATTTGCTTAATATGCTTTTATAGATTCTATTAGATTCTTAGTTTTAAGGTTTGTCTGAATGTTTTGTCAATATTTTATATAAACGTAAACCGTGACTGTCCGCTAGATGGCGCAGTTGTGTCATTTACTCACAAACATGAAGAAGGTTAGTGTCTTAGTTCTTGATATCTTGTGTGAAAAATAAGAGAAGAAAAAAAAACAAGTACAATTATAGTAGTTCAGTGGAAAGATGTGAGCATTATTAAAGCCCCGGAGAACATAAATATATCCATTGCATTGTGCACAGTTGCCTAATTTCATGCTTTCACTCACCTTTTGTTCTAAAAGACCCAGACACTAACAGTGTGCAGCATGACAGTAATCAGACGCATCAGTCTGTGTTTTGTATAAACATGTGCTGTTAGAGAATTCAGACACACCATTAATGTGGAATAGTTCTGCTGAGGCCTCAAACAAGTTAACATACTATTGCAATAGCATAACATATATTAGTTTGAAAATGCATTTTTGATTTATATATATATATATATATATATATATATATATATATATATATATATATACTGTATATATAGTGGTTTAGAGAGAGTAACTGTGACTTGTCTTGTATGAAAATGTTGGTGCAAAGCAAAACACAAAATGAAACACGTAGTATGACACACAAAGATAAAATGTATTTCTCTTTAAATGCATCATCTGTATAAAAATCTGAGCAATAAATTCCAGGTATATACATTTTATAAATAATAAAAATATAATTATGATAACATGTATACGAAAAAAAAAAAATACAATAAATACATCAAACAATAGCAGTAATTTCCCTTAAATAAAGCAGGGGATGCATAGCATCCAAAGGGTAAAATGATGCCATCCTGAAGGAAAAGATTCCACTGCGCTGCTGGGAAACAAAATGAGCAGCTCACGACTAAACCCTGCTTCCCTCAGATCTCAGAGGAACACAGCTCAAAACTGAAACCTTCCAGATTATCAGAACAACATGATTGCGTTTGATATAAAGGTGAGTGATGAGTCAGTGAAGAACCTGACATAATGAATATATGACATCTTTCAAATGTTGGGTAGTAAAGGAGATCTATCATCTATGAGTCCAAAAACAGAAATGGAGAAAAGTAACAAACAGGGCCAAAACACTGCAAGTAATCTAACAAAACATTAGGAGGTCAAACTGGTGTCTACTGTATGAGGTTTTCTATTAGCCGAATGCTTAATATCAATACAAAATAGTTGATAAAACCCTGTTACATTCAAAGGCAGTAACAAAAATGGAATTTGTGATTTAAAATCCCCTTAGTCATAAAATGCTTTTAGTTTAAGGGTTAATCTCATGACTGGTCACATTTAAAAAAAAATTAAATAAAATAAAATAAAATAAAATAAAAATAAATAAGTAAAGAAATAAAATAAAAAAAATAAAATTAAAATAAAATAAAATAAAATAAAAAAAAAAAAAAAATAGAAAAAAAAATTAAAATAAAAAAAAAAATAAAGAAATAAAATAAAATAAAATTATAAAAAAAATTAAAAAGAAATAAAATAAAAAAATAAAATAAAATAAAATTATAAAAAATAAAATAAAACAAAATAAAATGAATTGAATTGAACTGAATTGAAATGATGCAAAAAATGTATTAGGTTTTTCATTACTGTGACAGTCTTATGTACTACAGTAAAAAAGCATGTACAACAAATACTACTGTACCATAATGTATAAATACAATGTAAAAGTTATGCATCATTAAATTTTGTACATTACATTATTGAGAATGTGAATTTTGTGGGAAAATGTACTGAACTGATGAAATGAAAATAAAAATATCATAAAAATGTTTTAAAAATCCTAAAACTTGGCTTAATTTGCTTTAAAAAATTGGTAAAATGTCCTGTTTATTTCTACTGAATTATAGCGTGAAACTGAGAATGTTCACAGGTACTTATAGTGTCTTTGAGAACATTACAAGTGATATATGAGTAAAAGTAAACCATGTGAGAAACGGAATAGAAGCGCGTGACGGTCGATTATAGAGGTGTAAACCACATCCCTACCTGAGGTGATCTGCTCTTTGCTTTGGTATATCATTCTCCTAACAATAAGTCAACACCCAAAAACAGAGAACAAAAACATGAAATGTGACAATGTCTCGACTGAAATACATTTTGGTAAACCGATACAGTGCTGTGTGCTGCGAACTTTAGCCAGGACACCATTTAATTTAACTGACAAATCAAATATGTCACGTACCCTGACAAAGATCCTGTCCATAATAGAAAATGCACAGAAAATCAGACATCAACAACGTTGATCAAAGAAGTTTGAAATTATAGAGGTATTTCTTGATAGCAGAGGTTATGGAATATAGCATCAGGAGAACTTGTTAGCTGTCGGTTGTGTTTGTGCAAGTGTGTAACGCCAAGGGCACATTACAAGATGCTCACAAGTCAACCTGAGCCATTTAAACACTCATGGGTGAACTCACTAAACTGCACGCAAAAACCTGCATATTATTCATTATACGACCTGCGATCTTGTTTATTCTGCGTTGGTACAGCATCATTACTCCAGTCTCCTTCAGAAATCATTCTAATATACTGATTTGCCGCTCAAGAAACGTATTATTATCAATGCTGAAAACATTGTGCTGCTTCATTTTTTTTTTCTTGTGGAAATAGAAAGTTCAAAAGAACATTTATATGAAATATAAATCTTTTGTAGCATTATAAATGTTTTTACTCTCACTTTCAGTCAATTTAATACATTATTGCCGAATAAAGGTAGGATATTAATATCATACCGACCCAAACTTTTGAACAATAATGTAAATGTGGTCACTGACATTCTTTTAAATCCAAGAATGATTACTTTACATGTAAAACAGGCCTATTATAGTATACATTATTCACAAATTTCAATGTGTGCACTGCTTATGGAAAGCAGGCGGAATTTTGTTTAAAAGTGAAAAAGAGTTAAAAATAGTTTGTGTATTTTTTTTAGTTTTTGTGGATTTTTTAGTTATTATGGCAGCAGTAATTGATGTAATGGTGTGTTATAGGTGTTATACGTCCAGACATGCAGTGTAATCGAGCCTGATTTCATCATTATAAAGAGCCGATGCAGAAATCCACCACTCATAACTTTCAGAACCGGCCTGCAAAATGGAAATCTGCTGCATGAACAAATGTTTGGCCTGTGTCTGAAAAAAACCTGGACTACTCACAAACATAAAAAAGGTGACGCGCTTCGGTCTTGTAATGTGCACATGGCTTAAGGAAAGTGTGTGTATATTAAACACACATGCTAAGCTGACAAGTGAATTAAAAGCACCTTCTGTTGTGTTAAAATGAACCTTCATGGTATCCATGTTCTTAAAACATCTCATAACCCCTAGAGGCAGATCATGTGAAATGTAGGCCTTCAAGTTACTTTTCACAAACTATCCATGCAGTCTGGAGCAGGAATCTGATGACCTGCTTCACAGGTACAGTTTTTAGCTCTCCGAGGTCACATGACGCAAACCCCTACGCTCTCTGACCGTCTCCCTGCAGGACGTCCCGTATTCCTGTGGCTCCTGACGGTAGCAGATCCGCTGCGTTTGTAGTGCATCATCAGGAGCGCTGCATCCGATTCCTTGCACTGGAGTTTCCTCGCTTTCTACACCGGAGCTTTGGGTTGATTTTACCGGCAGTGTCTCCTGGGCTTCTCTCATCCCACACAGCTGCAGTTGGCCGCTGAAAGCCATTTGATGGTCTGCCAGCTCGTCTGGGCGTCCATGAAAGAGACGGTCTCGAAGCGCGTGGGTCTGCAGCAGGGGTGGATGCTCACCTTGCGGCTCGGAACGCTTCCGTTATCCGTCAGCACCTTTAGGGCCAGGTCGTAGTTCTTACGGGCGCTCGTGCACGTCCCCACGCAGTACTTAAACAGCACGATCTCGTCCGAGTCGTAGCCGAGGCCCAGATCACGCACCTTCATCTCTTTCCTCTCCAAACGACAGTCCTGGCTGCTCCGGCCTCGCTTGCGGTTGCGCCGTTCCTTACGGTTCCTCTGAGATTTCCGTGAACTGGAGCTGTCTGTAGAGGAGCGCTGCCACCGGATTCGATGAGCCTCGCCTTCCTCGGCCAGGGACGAATCTAAGGGGACAGAAAACACAAGCTGATGAGAGAAGTGACCACAGAACGTGATCAAACATAAAGATCCTGTCATCATTACTAATTTTGTAACAAACACAAATTAATTATTTTATTCTCGGCTACAGAAAGGTGAAATTTTGAGATAAATTGGGGCTATTAAGTTTGAAAATGACAAAAAGCACCATAAAAGCATCACAAATTGTACAACATTTAGTTGATGGTCCTTGATCTGATTGGTCGAGCAATGTTTCATAGGTGCTAATATAGCAGTCCAACATCATTGGACTTTTCACTGTTTCACGTTCATTTTTTTTTTATAAAAACTCTAAAGATTTATTGATTATTAAATGTAAAAAATGTTGACATTACTTAAAGAATTAAATAAAGTTAACTTTTATCTGAATCTAGAAGTTTGGTGTTTGGTGGTTAGGGTATGATTGATTTGATTGTTTGTTTTGTTTGTCTGTTTGGTCAAAGCATGGGGACCTATAATGATATAACTTCATGTTTATAGATTTAATAGACATTTTAGCATAAAAAGTAGTCTCACACAAAAGAGGGTCTTTGAGACACTATAGGTTTGTCTTTACTTATATATGCCGTTTTGTTACTATTTACAGTCTGTCGAAACATTTACTTGCAGAAATATCACACTTGCGATAGTCATTCATAGCCATATAGGATGGTGATTACTTCATTTAATTGGCCATCAAAAAAAAAAAAAAAAAGACCTTTGCCCTTCACCAAGAACTACTCAAATCAGCCAAACTCTGCCCTTCACCGTAACTCTCAAATCACATATAGCCAATAAATGAGCCATATCATGTTTGATGCAAATATAATTTGATCACAAGATACACAAGAGCCAATGATATGTCACGATCACCAGCTGGAGTGCCTTGGTTGTCCACTAGAGGGCACTTCATCCCAGACTTCGGCCACAATATCAAGGACTTCAGTCCCCATCATCTTCTGCCCGGTCTCATTAGTACTCATTGTTTGCACCTGTGTCTCATTAGCATTGTTAGCTCACCCTATATAAGCCTGCTTCTCACTTTCATGCTTTGTCAAGTTTTGTATGTGTCTGTACTGCAATTCTAAGCCTTGTATCCTAGTGTTCCTGTGGCTCAGTGGTAGAGTGTTGCATTAGCAGTACAAAGGTTGTGGGTTCGATTGTGGGGAGCCATTTATGCTGCAAGTGGTTATGCTGTGGCATGGGGGTTCGGTGCCTTGCTCAAGGGCACCTCAGTCGTGGTATTGCCGGCCCGAGACTCGAACCCACAGAATTAGGGTTAGTTGTGGTTATGTGTATACATTAGGCCACAACTACAGATGTATAGGCTGAATGCACTGTAAGTCGCTTTGGATAAAAGTGTCTGCTAAATGCAAAAAATTAATAATAAATTAATTCTCCCATATACTGGCTCCTGGTCTTGTTATTCTGCCTGTTTTCTGGATGACTCTGTTTGCCTCAGCCCCTTACTCTGTCCTTGTTTTGGATTGCCTGTTTGTGAATTACCGTTGCCTGCCTTTGGATGACATTTGTGGATTACTCCTTCAGTGAACTACTGCATTTGGATCCTTTAGCTTCGTGTCACCATGGAGTTCATGACAACATAAAACCAAATGCTACACTGTACAAAATTATTTTTCAAAGCTGTAAATAAAACATAGATTACTGGAGCAGATTTCACAAGAAAATTCTATTTCAAAATGTCATGTTTAATTTAATGTGTTACTTGCCGATTCTTTGTAATTATTGAAATCTGAACTTTGGAAATTCCCTAGCATTTTCTAAGTGAAAACTGTTTTGAAGTAAATCCTAAAAAATGTATATATATTTTTCAGTGTACATGTCTATAACAGCAACAAATGGATTTGGGCTCTACGTGCAGGGCAATATTTTAAATGCATTTCTGTTCCTGTTCTGTTATAACATCATTTCAGAACACTTGGAATATAATGCAATAACTTAGACTGACTACTTACAGTATCATAGTTTTTTGCTATTGTGCTTTTTTGACAGAACCCGTCCCATCCACTTTCATTATGTTCCTGTGGCTCAGTGGTAGAGCATTGCAGCGCAAAAGATTGTGGGTTCAATTCCCAGGGAACACACATACTGATTAAAAAATAAAAAATGTATAGCCTGAATGCAATGTAAGTCACTTTGGAGAAAAACGTCTGCTAAATGCATAAATGTACATTATATGGAAAACAGTGGCCATTTTCTAGACAAAAAAATCACCTTTTGTGTTCCACAGATAGAAAGTCATTCAGGTTTGGAATGACGCTGGCATGAGTAAAAGATTTTTGGTTGAACTATTTCCCCAGAGAATACAGATTCCAGCACGTGGCTCTGATGCATTAAAATAGTCTCAATTCCTGCCAAGCAAGGCACATCCGCCCACTGTAATGTAACACTGGCATTTAAAAGGGTGATAACACTAGTGGCTCTGGTTCACGCCTCAGCAGCTGATTGTAACGTGTCCACGTCTCTCCATGGTGTGAAATTCCTCCTGCTGTTTGCAGAGCACCTAACTGCCACTGCACTGGACTATTATTGTACTGTAACTCATGCAACTGCAGCATGCAGTGCTGAAAACATCCCACAACATGCCACATCATGTTTATAGTTTTTTTTTTAAGTCACAAGGTGAGCAGAACCTTAGAATATGATTCAAACTCTCTCCAGGCGAAGATTCCAGTAATTAGCTTCCAAGGGAGCAATTTGCTATGTCAAAACCTGCACGGAGGAGCTCTGGATTATTTGAAGAGGAACATAAAATTGATAAGGAAGAGCGCGCTGAGATTATTCTAATGCATGCATGAGCCAGGGAAAAACATGTCAAATGCATTGGGTGTGAAAAACATCTGTGTGTCTCAGTAAAGAAACAATCCCTCCTCTTAAAGGTGAAGTGTGCCGTTTTTTATGTTGAAATAATTTCTCTTATCCCAGCTGATGCTGTACATTTATTTTTAAACAATATCACATAGAAGATGGTCCTACTACTTGATAGATATCATACTACCAGTTTTCTTAAGGTTCAGAGACAAAATATTCCTTATGTGCATCACAGCAATAAATTACATTGTAAAACATATTCACACAGAAAACAGCTATTTCAAATTGTAATAATATTTCACAATATTACAGTATTTTCGATCAAATACATGCAGCCTTGGTGAGCAGAAAAGACATGTTTCAAAAACATTTTTAAACAGTGTATGTTTTATGCAGCTTCTTTGCAGACCTACAGCGGTACCTTTCATGTCACATCTGTTAATATATTGTGCATTTTAGCTGTTTTGTGTATTTTAACGGCCAGTCAGCATCCATTGATGGCGGTGTTTTTGAGAACAGGGTCTAATTCAGTGGCAGCAAAATGGTCAATATCACGGTTGACTTCCTGAAGAGTGTAAACACTGTGAGGCTGTGGCTCTGTAAAAACACGGCTCTGTTTGTTTGCTCAGCATGTCAGCTTGTGGCTCAACCAATGCTGATCATGTTTATCACACTACACAAATCAGAGTACATGGACATGCTGGTATATATGTCAGAAGAGCCTTAGAGCTGATTACAGAGAAAACATTTCTATATCTTAAGACTGTATTGGTCCTCACAAGAGATACTCATGGTAAGTTTTCATTCCACTTGTGTTTCTACATTATTATGTGCACAGATATATTATTTCCACTGAACATAACGAAAATAGCAAAAAAACAGAATAATTTACAAGGAATTTGCCTCGAAGCAACGTGTCACTGTGACATAAACACAGAATCACAGGATGAGAGGAACATCGTCTTAAATTTCAACAAAGATGTTCCCTATAAATACCGAAAAAGTGTTGAAGGCTTAATGTCACATAAACACCCAGGTCACATTTCACCCTAAAATCAAAAGGAAAGAAGAAATCATATTTTGCATAAAGAAAGTGAGTCCTATTTATATTTCATTGTGACATTCATTGTAATCACATTTAAGAACATTAACCCCCAACTTCTCTTTACTGTGATACTTCTAAATGATTCTAAGATTTCTTTACTGTTTTTTACTGATTTTCTACTGTTTTCAAATTATAGTAATAAAATGTTATACATATATGCAATGTTATGTAAACGGTTAGACTTAACATAAATCATTCTAAACCATAAAATCAGTATTTAGAGCAGGATTTGATTTGCCAACACTGAACACAACTACACTGACCTAGACCGACTCCAGTTGAGCAGAAAAGATTTAATAAAATGTGTTTGTTTGCAATGCTGAGTAAGGAGGCAAGATTGTGATATATCATGAAAACTAGGTTGTTTTAAACATTAAATGCTGGTTTTGGTCTGTTCTATCTCAGAGGTCTTAAACCTTCTGTATGCAATAATGGCATAATTTTGAAATCATCTGTATAACTAATATTCAACTCAGTGAAGTTAAAAAATATACATAAAAAAACAACAACTTTAAAATAAAAAAATTCAAAACATAATGTTTAGCTGTCTTCTGTGTGTGTGTATATATATATATAATATATATAGGTAATATATATATATATATATATATTTTTTCTTTTTTTTTTTTCTTTTTTCAATAAATGATGACCAAATTGCGGGGGGTGAAATATGATCTGGACATGTTTTTGACAGGTTTTGTGAGATTCACCCATTAGGTCTTTGTGAAGTGTCTGAGGTAATAGCAAGTGTAAGGCATCATTCCCAAAGGATTCAAAGCTCTGACAGGTTAGACAGAAAATGCAATAATAACTCAAGTAAGAAGCCTGAGAAGACTGATCTGGTTTCAACTTCCATTCCTCCAACCTAAAGAAGCAGGCTTCGCATATCACAGAAAACACACAAATGAAATCTCCTTTGTTTATCTCAATTGTTTTTCCTATCCACAAATAAGATTAAGTTGAGAAAAAACAATAATAATAAGACTTCTGTTTTAGCGGTCAAAGTCTGCAATGTAAAGTTAGAGATTTCAATATAAGTAAGCATTTCTCATCAACACATTTCTTATCAAATTTCCAAATGATCTGAAACACTATCCATATTTTATAGCTCTATACACTAACTGCATATCAACTATTGACTTACTTGTTAATACTTCTATTTCTCCTACATAATATTAAGAGAAACATCTGAGACAAAGTTGATAGTTAATGAAACATAAAGTAATTGAGACCTTCACATCTGAAACACTTTGTGACAACATATAATTTTGAAATTGCTCACATCTATCAGCAAGTGTTGTTGATGGGTTAATTTTACTGTAGGTACAGACAAAAAGTCTCCAATTTTAATTACATGCTTTGCAATAACGCCAAAGCTGGATGAGGCTTGTAAACTAAAGTAAAGTGTAGTTGAAATGAGGAAATTGTCAAAAGAGTTATATCTCAACTGAGAGTTTGAGTCAAAAGTGCAATTACACGTTTGTTTTCTCTAACAGTGTTTTGTTGAATTTGGTACTTTAAAATGGTCCTATATTAGGATAATTTCTGTGAATTTTGTCCTGGGGTTTTAAAGACAATTAATATAGTAATATTGTCATTTTAACTGAACTGACACTGTCAGATGAGAACAAAATTTGAACTGAATTGAGCTGGATAATGACACTAACTTTGCACTAAATTAAATAAACTGCATTACATTTTCATTATGCTTTAATATTTTATATAGATGCATTACTTTGAATTTGCTTAATTTTTTTTTATGTGCATTAGCTTTATTTGTTTAATAATGTTTTTTTTCTTTTTTATATTGATTAATCGGCTTTGATACAATCTGTATTGTATAAATTGCTATATGAAATTGCTTCTCTGCATTTCTCCTCTTTTCTAACTTGCTTCCTAACCTAGTTGTCAAATAAACCTGGCATTGTATATTATGAATATTTTTGGCACTCTGATGAATTTCCCCCCCCTCTTTTGCTTTGGATAAAAGCTAAATGCATACATTTATTTTAAATACATATATTTATTATTTTTATTTTATTTATTTGCATTATCAGTATAATCATATTTCGTAATATCTGACAAGACAAATCTGAGGTTGGGGACAAAAGGTTATATATATATATATATATATTTTTTTTTTTTTTTTTTTTTTTTTTTTTCTCAGAGCCAATAATAATACTAATAATAATGGAAATATTTAGCAGCTTTAACCTCTTAGAAATCAATCACTCATTGCTCATTCCCTGAAGTCCAAAGTGTGACAACTAGCCCCGGTTTGCTATACAGTGTCAGGTATATACTGACCATGATGTCGTGCCCATGGTGCTCTGCTCTGCCACTCTTTCTGTGGTTCTGGAGCGGTTGAAGAGGCTCTCAGTTTGCTAGGACGGGGTTCTGCATTCTCCTCCTGAAGGAAATGTCCATCAACAAGACCCAGAAAACATACAAACACAAGCAGCATCACCTGCAAGAAGAACAAAAGATGTCATAATAACTGATTCAGCATGTACTGAACTGAAGCTGTTGTTATGATTGTAAAGAAAGAGCCAGTAACACACGCTAGTAGGAAATACAATGACATGAATCCTCAGGATTAATATAGTGCACTGTCATGGCCTGCCCATTACTCGTCTGTGTTATATAAACCCTGACAGAGTAAACCGATCCGTGATGTCCGATCGGCCCCATTAACATGTATACGCTTCCCACCCCAAACCTGAACTACAGCAGACCTCCAGTGATCCTACACAGCCAACACTACAGCCCCTTTAATTACTTAAGCAACACCCAACACCGCCGTGGATCCCCATGAATAAATATTTCAGGATGACTTTAATGAATGAATGTCTGTGGAGTGTCTGGCTTAAAAGATCCAATGAGCCGGAGTGAAAATCAAGCGTGTTGACACACAAACAAGTCCAAACGGACACGCTTCTGACACATTCGGTAATGTAGCACAGGCAAGCCTAGACCAAACAGGTGTCAGGCAGCATCGAGCTTGTGTTTATTTATTAGCTGATAACCCAAATGATATGATGAATGCTCACCTTCCAGTTCCTCAGATGACATCGGGCAGATGCAGCCACGCAGGTCTCCAGACTTCTCCACCCTTTGCCATCTAGAAAGGAAAAGATGTATAATTTGATATGCATGCAAATATAATGGCATTAAACTAAACTAAAGTGGCTCTTAAAGAAACAGTCACCAACAAATAAAAATCTCCCATTATTTTTCATTTATATATATTTTTTTATTTTATTATTTACATTCATAAGAGCTATATTATTGTGGTTTTTAATGGATCTGTCACCTACTTTGGTATCTTTTTTGCTATAGAGACGCTTCAGAGAACCGACGGCTGCATTTGTGCCAACGCTTTGACTGTTCCCTGTAGATCTCACCTTCTCACGCGCAGCCCCACGATTGGTCGATTACGTACAATACCTGCATGTTATTGGTCAAAGACTCATGTATAATTTTTGTTTTTTTTAAATAGTGTGTATTAAAAGAAAACATGTTTAAAAATGAAATAATTGTCATTTATATTGTCATATTTGTACTGTTATTTTTTTTATATAATTAAAAAAAATATTTCTCTAAAATGTCCCTCAGGAGCTGCAGCACCCCCTTTATAAATTATTATTAGATATTACTATTACTATAGTAATTATTATTTACTATTAACTATTAATATGATTTCCGTGTTAAATATTGATTCAGAGCAACCTTTGTTCTTCATCTTTTACAGTTTCTTTTCTCTGAAATGTTCCCCAGATGCTCTAGCACCCCCTTGGGAAATCATTATTATTATAAATTCAAAATAATTTTTAATATGCTTTTCACAATGAATACTGGTCCAAAGTAAATGTTTCTTGATTTTTACAGTTTCTTTTCCCGGAAATTTCCTGCAGACACTCTCCCATCCCTTCCAGGCATGCTGGGATTCCCAAAAACTCATTTACTAAGTGACAGGACAATTTTCACCTAGCAACGCCCTAGTAACCACACAGAAGACCTTGGCAACCAGTGTTGGGGAAAGTTACTCATCTGGGCTGAGCTGTTTGCTTGTTTTCAATATAAAAAAGTTATATTTTTGGCAAATGTAAAAGCCCTTTCACACCAAAAGTGAAATGAATAAGCCTCAGGCTGAAGGAAATGTAAATTCAAAAAGTTCAAACAAACCATTCAGCGATGCTGTCATTCTGGATTGCATGAAGAATAGGACGAAAGAGAAGGAAGTTCAAAAACAAAACAAAACAAAACAAATGTCATGTTTATTTAAAGTCATTTTTGCTTATTAGTATGAAATCGACATTATATCATCATTAATCACATGGCTCTGAGGGTTTCCTTGAACACATGTATAAACATGCAGACACTGAAACGCTCTCTCGTGCTGCACGGAAATGGCACACATTTAAAGGCAGCTGCTATAAAACGATTAAACAACAGGATGTGATGAAAGAAGCAACACAATTCAGAGCTGACCTAGAGAGATTGTTTCACCTGCAGCCTTAAATATCACATCTACAGCACTCTTTTGCTATGAATAACCCGCCACTGCTGAAGTCCGCAAGCTGTTGTGTGCACTGACACAGTCTGCTCAGTTGGCAACTTCACTGAGTCACATAAAGGTTAGCAGAAGATTTAAAACACTCTGTGACTGATAACACTCTTCAGTTATAAACTATAAGCATATAGAACTATTAAAGCTGAAGTGTCTGCATGCTAACGTCACTAAATAAACCCGCAAAAATAATGACAAACGGATTGGAAAATCAAGACTTGTGAAGCATTGGTGGATCATGTTGATTTTAAATGTGATTCTCATCATCTGTGTTTCCTCTGTAAGGACACCTGTGTGAACTTGAGGAGAACTGACTTCATATATTGATTAAAAATCAACAAAACACCAGCTGATTCAAACACACTGAACAAAAATAACAAAGAAAAGTGATGTTAGTCCTGCAGTATTTGATATAGACATCTGATCTGATGTTGCTCAGTCATCAAATGCTTTGACATTTAGACACTTTTAAGTGTGTTGTTCTTAGTCCTAATAGTTTCTGAGGCCACTGTATAGGTCTGTATAGGTCTGTAGATTTATATATATGTACAATTTGTTTTTTAATTCTAATTTTAATAAATATAATTGTAATAATTTTAATGGTCTTATATACAACTACATTTCCATATATTAATTTCTTTTTTTCAATTTAAATGTAATATATATATATATAATATATATATATATATATAGAGAGAGAGAGAGAGAGAGAGAGAGAGAGAGAGAGATAGTTAGATAGATAGATAGATAGATAGATAGATAGATAGATAGATTAGATATATAAAACTATGCATTTGTAACAAAGCAGTAAATCACAAAGGCACACGCCTTCGACCAATCAAAAGATGAAAATAAGTTTGAGATGATTCACCGTTGAGCAACTTCCTTCACCTTCAAATCAAGAAAGCGTTTCATTCATCACTGCGAAAGGTTGTCAAAACACGCTGTAAGCCACAAGGGTTTTGATGTGGCAATATGTTGATGATACAGGAATATTTTTTTTTTAAACGAATATGCCATTAAGATCAAACGATAAGAAACCTAAGTCAGCATCCTCCTGACATACATCAAAGAGAATGTGCTTAAAGACGGACTGTGACACTGATATGATGTGTCTGGTTTCAAACCGTCACACTGAGCTGCTAATGCTGTGCAGCACGTGCCAATCACATTCATCCACTGAAAATACCTGCAGTATACATTAGCCATTTAACATTTTACATGACAAAGTAAAGGAGCAACATGTGCAAAACCAAAGGCAAAACTTAGACAAACACACTATTGTTCAAAAGATCTGGTCAGTGTTTTTGACAGAAAATAATACTTTTATGGACAGTAAAGACATTAAAAACATTACAGAAGAATTTAATTTGAATTAAATGCTCGTTTTAAACTTTCGATTCATCAAAGAATCCTGAAAAAGAAAGAGAATCACTGTTTCCATAAGAAAATTCAGCTTTGATCACAGAAAAAAAAATGAAATTTTAAAATATATTAAAATATAAAACTGTTTTTTAATGCTAGTATGTCTACATGAAAAATGCAAGTTTTATGCAGCTTATTTATTCTGACACTTAAAAGTGTGCAACTTCTTGAAGGAAAGAGAATCAAAAATTATAAATTTTCAACCTTGAAATATTACAAACAGCAAACTAAACCCCACAGCCTTGCATTGAAGGAAAGAGACCAGAATATCACAGGGACTTGAGGATGAACTCTTTTCAGTTGTTCCAGTAAGTAACCACCTAGCAACAGCCTTACATCATGACAGGGAGGTTTTAGCAGGCAAGCACCAGTCAAACAGTTGTGAATAAGACAGACAAAGAGATGATCAGAAATGTATACATTTTATACAAGCCGGTCTGTGAACGAAGAGAGATGAGCTGCTCTGGAAGGACAATTTTAACAGAATTTAAACATGTTTCTGTTTCTGTAAATGAAGAGGCGTCTGTTTGGATTCTCTACTGAGAAACTTCTGTGTGAGCGTGACAGCGGAGCACCAGATGTCCGTCTGCGAACACACACACTCTCCCACAAGCCATCTATCTCTCATCTCCTTGTTTCTCTGTGGTGTATACAGATACACACATCTGTCAGCTCCATTAAGACAAATGAACCTGCTCTCTGACATGATGAATCAAAAACATCTCGCAAATAATAAAATCCAGCGTGTGTGCGGAACAGATAGGATACACTTTTCAGCAGTGTGTGTGCGTTCGCTGTGGGGTCCGAGCTGTCAGATGGAGAAATGGGAGCCAAAGGAGAAATCTGGGTGAGTAACGTGTGTTATTGGGAATAATGAAGACTGAGATTGAGAGCTCAACTGAAGTGACAGAAAGAGATGAATTCTGAAAAGTGTTTGTATTTGTTTACTCTGATGACATTACAGAGCATTCCACATGGCTGAGTTTGCTGAGAGAACTCGATGTGTTTTCACTCCTAACTATCCTGTACACAAGCACAAACTCATACACTGTGCTACTTCAAAATTACATTATATATCAGGGTTCCTCAAATCTTGTCCTGGAGGACCAGTGTGCTGCAGAGTTTAGCTCCAACCCTGATCAGACTCCCCTGCCTGTGATTTTCTAATGATCCTGAAGACTTTGATTAACTTGCTCAGGTGTGTTTGACTTAGGGTTAGAGCTAAACTCTTGTGGGCCAGATTTGGCATACTGGTTCAAATCCTTACCCAGAGAGGATTGTTATTATTATTATTTATTGTATTTTTTGGTTTTTGCAATAAAATGTTGCTGTTTTATAGATTAGGAGAAATACGTGAATAAAAAACAGACAAAACGAGTCAATAGTTGACATACGGAGTGTAAGATTAGTAGAAAAAAAAAATATGTGCAAAAGGCTCGGCTGGAAGATTTGATGAGAAATGTTTAAGTTCATATTGAGATCTCTGACTTTTGAGTGGCATCTTGCTAAATCTGAGCACAGTTCGAGACAGTGTTGAGATCCTGTCTGAAACTCTGAAAACTGAGAGGTATTTCTCAGGTCATGGGAATTGTTTTTTGGGCCAAAACAACAATAACTATAATGATTTATATATTATATAATTATCATAGAATATATAATTATAATTAATATGTTTTTATATATGTATGGGATAATGCATGGCTAGCTGTGCATTAAACGATTTTAACACACAACGTGGAGGGTGGTTGCTGTGCATTATACTGCTTATACCATGGTCATTTGCCAGCATTGACAAGTTAAAGCTGTTAATTATGTTTGCAGTGCAATATTTCACTGGAGGGGTAAAAATTATATTTTTATCAGTTACGGCTCGTTAGCTCTAGCATTCTGCCCACTTCAAATCAGACACACAGAGGAAATGTGACCCTGGACCACAAAACTAGTCTTAAGTGTCAATTTATTCTGAAGTGTCAATATTCTATCTGAAAGCTGAATAAATAATCTTTCCATTGATGTATGGTTTGTAAGGATAGGATAATATTTGGCTGAGATACAACTATTTGAAAATCTGGAATCTGAGGATGCAAAAAATCAAAATACTGAGAAAATCACCTTTAAAGTTTTCCAAATGAAGTTCTTAGCAATGCATATTACTAATAAAAAATTAAGTTTTAATATATTTATGGTAGGAAATTTACAAAATATCTTCAAGGAACATGATCTTTACTTAATATCCTAATGATTTTTGGCATAAAAGAAAAATCTATAATTTTGACCCATACAATGTATTTTTGGCTATTGCTACAAATATACCCCAGAGACTTAAGACTGCTTTTGTGCTCCAGGGTCACATATAGTGTGGTAAGATCACATTTATTTGAATTAATTATTGATTGATTGATCGACCGACCGACCGATTAAGAGAGAGAGATGACAGTCGTGTGAGTGAATTCCCTGAATCTGTGCATCTCTGTCTACAAACAATGAAGTTGAGTTTAATTACTTAAACAGTTGCCTCACTGCTGAGGAATATAATGCAGCAAAAGTATCTAAACTATTTTAGTAATAAAAGTGTCGGGGCAGCATTGACAACAAGTTTCTGCACTCCTGAATGTTTCTGTGTGTGTGTGTGTGTGTGTGTGTGTGTGTGTGTGTGTGTGTGTGTGTGTGTGTGTGTGTGTGTGTCAATGAAAGCAGCACATTAATATAGAACGGTGATTAAACTTGGAACTACCTGTGCATTATACAGTTTTAATGCATGCCTGCCAGCTAATCAGAATCGAGTATTCAGGCAGACCATGGTATAAGAGAAAAATAAAGTTTATAAGTCAGATTGAATGAAATGAATTGCTATTGTGTTCACATTGGTATAATTCCCTTCTAAGCATTTAGCATTTAACTAGTCTAGCTCACAGTCTGTTTACTGACCATCTGCTGAAAATCATACATAAAACCAGAAAACACTTCTTGATCTGGAAAGCTCTAACTTCACGTTATCTGACTTCTGGGAGGAAGAGCACACAGGTTCCGTTTATAAGTCCTCCTGGAAACCAAATCATGTATTCAAGGTTTTGAGGATGAAATAATCACTGAATAGGCAACATTTTCCAGGTTAGGAGCATCTAATCTGGATGGGTTTTGATTGTTTTCTGCTGTGCATTTACTTAAGTTAGTTTCTCCATAATGATCTATAACTGTGGTATACTTTTATTTCATATAAACTTGCCCCTAAACAAATGTCCTATCAGTCAGCTGGTCTCTTTCTGTCTAAGTCGGCAGTTCTTGTCCAAAATAAGCCGTATAATGTGCACCAGAATTTACATCAAAAACCTAAACTAGTATTTAACTTTATGTAAGAATCGGACCCTCTCTCCGTGGGCTCTAGTGTCCTTCTGCCCCGCTCTGACCCTGGATAAGGTGTTTCTCATTATTGCACAACTAGGCTGTTCATTAGTGGAGGCTGTAATAAATTATCCAGCGGTGGACTGCCACGTGGTGACTGCGGCCCATAATTCTTACTAACACCACGGCGCTCCTGTGTCCCGTGTGATCGCCTGACACTCATGTACTGCCCCGTTTCCATGCACACAGAGTCACGAAACCTACACTCAAGTTAAACGCTTCATCACAATTAAATGGACGCTGAAAATACACCTGAGCAATTCAAACACCAGCATTTTACATGGAAAAATCAGGGTTCTGTTCTACTGGGTCAAAGATGTGTGAGAAAAAAATGGTTGAATAAACTAAGATAAAATGCAACTAATATTTGTGCATAGTTAGGATAGCAAAGGAGAAAAAAAGGTAATTGCAACTTTTTTACACATAATTCAGACTTTTTTCTTGCAATTATGAGTTGATAATATCACACAATTTTGACTTTTTTCTCAGAGTGCGAGATATAAACTCACAGTTCTGACTTTCTTCCTCGCAATTCCGAGTTTATATCTCACAATCCTGACTTTTTACTCATAATTCTGAGTTTACATCTCACAATTCAGTTTTTCCCCCCTGCCATATAATAAAAAAAATAAAAAAGATAATTGTGACTTAACCTCATAATTCTGACTTTTCTTCTTAGAATTTAGATTTTATATCTTGTCATTCTAAGTTTGTTTTGCAATTCAGTCATTTTCCCCAGAATTGTGAGAAAAGAGTCAGATTTCTGAGATAAAAAGTTGCAAATATAACTTTTTCATTTTTTATTCTGTGGCAAAAATGTGTTTCCATAGAAAACAGTTTCTGTGTCTTTTGTTGTCAATGTCAAAGGTGTCCAATAAAACTATTTTTATTTATCTTATAATATTATTTATTAATATTAATCATTTTATAACATTAACTATTTTAATTATTTATATTTTATTTCATACTATTTAATATTTTTATATTTAAAACAATTTTTTCAAAAAGTAATGAAATAATGAATTATTTTATATTAATTAAATATCTGATTTTAAATACATTTTTGTTTTTTGTTTTTAAGTAAAAAAGAAAACTGTAAAATCTGGTTCCTGGAGCAAAAGTGAGAAGAGCTATAAGATCCAGCATTAAAGTAAGCCGTGACTAGGTGGAAACTCCATTGCGGGTGAGCGATTCTCCAAAAATAGACAGTATGGAAGTGATTAAACAGTATTACAGCTTTCAGTAGACAGTAAAACTGAAAAGAGCTTGGCGCTTGCATTAGTGTCTCTTAAAGGAGGTGTGATTCAGGCACTTGAGCGCTAAGCGCCAGCACACCCAATCTATCACAGCAACAGGAAAACGCAGCACATTAAAGACATTTCATCAGGAATACATGGCAGGTCATAAACTAAAGAGACCCACCTATGATAATACAGCGGTTCCACAAAACTCCATCAAACTCTATTTAGCAGCATCACCAAAAAGCACATCCTGTGCCCTGTGAAAAAATACCATATGCTGATATCTTAAATAAAATAAAAGCACACCAATGACTCAGCAGCACTGCTATTTAATCTTTCAACATGACATAACAAATAACCCGAGAGATACTCCACAGTCTATCCTGCTGCCTTAGTCACATAAAACACTGCCAACAGACAAATAAATTCATAATTTTGATCCAAGCTTTACAGTATGCCAGGAAGTAGCCTACAGTCTACTTGAAAATGTTTGAAATCTGATACTGAAATTCAATATTACCTGCTCAACAAACGTGCCAACCAACGCAGGCAGATGGGATACAGGTACTGGTTCTGTGTCAGAATGTTTCACATTCCAATCCAAATCTTTTAAAAAGTTATTTACAAGAGGAGACAGCAGTGGTGTGATGTTCATTGTTCTCACACATACGAGACTTCTTAGAAAGATATCAGACTTGAAGAATCACAAATGGCCATAATAAGACCCCAGAGAGGAGAAAACAGTCCTGGGATTCTCTTAACTGTATCCAGACTTCATCCCTTCCAGACAGGAAAACAGCTCTTTCAGGAGCACACTTACTGTCAGTCCCATAATCAATCATCAGCTCGGTCAGCTGGGAAAAGCTCGTCAAATAAGCAAAGGAATACACTTAATTAAGTATTCTGAGGTACATTTTCAACCCGTTTGTATGAGATTGAGGAAAGCAGGGCAGTTAAGCAGCTTTTATTTTCCTTTAAGTTTTGGGTCTTTTAATTTTTCCTTCATCTTTACTTTATTGTAAAGGAAAACTACATTTTAAATGAAGAACAAAAAGAATCAAAGTCCAAGAACTCATGCTATTTTAAAAGACAAGTCACACGTTATATTTAATAAGGTTACACATAACCATATTTAATAAATAAATAAATAAATAAATTGAATCTAATATTCTGTTGCGAATGACAAATTATTTCTGATTCTTTTGAGGGCTTAGCAGCAACACCTAAAGCAAGAACATTATATTACATATTGATAGCTATAAGTTACAATACATACTTTTTTTATTATCGAAAATAAATCTTACTTGAAAATAATTCATGCATTTTTTTGTAATAAACGCCACAATAAGAACGTTTCTGTCGACATAAATATAAAGGCTACATATACAAATTGTGTGTGTGTGTGTGTGTGTGTAAGAAAGTTTATGTATTGTTTTGTTATATATTGTGTGTTTATATTGTAGTTGTGTGTTTATTGTGTGTGTTTGTAGTGTAGTTTTGAATATTGAGTTTTAATATAGAAAAGAAAAGAAAAGAAAAGAAAAGAAAAGAAAAAAGAAAAGAAACCTACCTTTTCTGTCCTGATCGACCTCTCCTGTCATGGACTTGAGTGAAATAAATTAAGAAAAGGACAAGTGAAAATAATCCACAGATAATGAAAATGTATTCCTTAAAATGTTTCCTCTGGCCCTCTCCCTGTAGTGATGATGCATAATTCTGAACATCCACGTGTTTCACCTAAAACTGTGTCCAGAGCGTCCAGATAGCCTACTAGGGTTGTCCTGACTGACCCAGATGCGCCTGAAACGCACGAGCGGACGCGTTCAGCTCCTCGGGACGCGCTCTCTGCTCTAAACGCAGGAGCCCTGCCAAAATCAAGTCCCATAAACACATGAGAGTTTTGAACCCCTGAGGTGTCAAATTCCAGCCCCTATCACATGATACGCTACAAGCGAGCGACGCGACGTGACGCGACGAACTTCAGCGCTCCCAGAATAATCCACGACGCAAGTCTGATTATAATGAGAGCCTTCTGATTGGTCCATTGTGTGCCTACGTCACTCACGTCGCTGACTGTAATGGGTTCGAGTCCGTCGCGTCGCCAGCAGCGTAGATGAGTGAAAGACGCAAGATCAGGTAACGCGCTCACCTGGGCGAGACACTGGAGTAATGGAGCTCTATTCTATTCTACAGGTTCACTAAATAAAATATGTAGATTTGTACAGTTACAGAAGGAAATGTGAGATTTCCCAGTGTTCTGCAATGCAGAATACCCCCCATTTTATTTGTCCTCATGTGCCACATTTTAATAATTAGTCTTAGAGAGTTTGTTCAAATCACTAATCAAATGTGCACCAAATATGTGCAAATCACTTTTGGCTCAAAGTGCTTGACCACCAAATGTTTTAATTATTTTTTCTTTTCTTTGGGGGGGGGGGGGGGGGGGGGGGGGGGGGGGGGGGTCATTGTAAAATCTGCTTTTTATTCAAATGTGTTAAGTTTACATACATTTATATTTCATATAAGTTATATATATAATGCTTTTAAAAATATATATTTTTCAAATATATTTTCAAAATATAGTCAGAAATATAACAGTAAAAAAACATTAATGTAAATATGTTCTGAAACATATTTTAGCAAATACTTTTTTTTTGCACATGTTTTGAAACACACACACACACACACACACATACAATAGTAATTACTATAATGAATAAGTCTTTAATAGGCCTATAAGGTTTAAGATCACATAAAGCTCTCAGGTTTCACATGCATTCAGTTTCAATAAATAAATAAAGTATATTTCAATTTGGCACATTGTCATAGCAAAGTTAGGCAGCCAAAGATCAGTGCTCTATTTAAGGACAACGAAAATGAAAGGGAAAATTAAAATCAGTGACATATTAAATAAACATTAAAGAGACATTCTGATTTAAAGGTCAAATACCAAAGCTTTCTGGCTCAATCAGAAAACTGCACTCTTATCTGTGATTGCGTCACTTCACGGCTCTAATAGAAATCAGGGTGCTTGATATCAACAGCAGATTTCAGACTAATAGAATAACTGACAGGTAAGCAAACAATACACTTTCCCACAATACTGAGGCGGGATTTCTGAACGACTGAGTTAATCAAGATTGGCTGCAGCTCAAGCAATTCTGCGCTGCTTTCTGAGCTGCTCTCAGACGGTGTGTGTGTGTGTGTGTGTGTGTGTGTGTGTGTGTGTGTTTGTGTGTGTGCATCTGCGGTGCAAATGCCCATGCCATCTGAAACAGACGGAGAAAGAGGATTAAAATACTTTCCTCGGGTGAAGCTTGACCTGATGTCTCGCTGGATACTGATGGAATACCTCAGTCAGGGGGTAAATGAGGTGCTGTGGCTTAGTGGTTAAAGATGTGGGCCGCTAATCCAAAGGTTACAGGTTCAAATCTTTGAAGAGGTGATTCATAAACTGCTATAAGTGGCAATGCATTGCTTTGGATAAGAAAGCCTCTGCATTATGAATAATAAAAATAAAATGAGTGATGTTTGCTCATGCAAAACTCACTATCATGATGCCCGGGTGATCCTATGTGCTTGCTAGGAAGTTGATGAAAATGATTACAATGAGTCACACATATATTAGGTGTATCCTGACAGTAACATGCAAACTATTTTTACCAGAAGTTGAAATATCGGCAACAGTTTCAGACAAGGAGGAGACTGTCAGGAGCCCAGACACAAGACCTTAAGATGGACACATTGTGTCCTGTGCTGTATGACACTCAGTAGGGATTCTTGTTTTTCACTCACTCACTCACACACACACACACACACACACACACACACACACTCACTCACACACACACACACACACACACACACACACACACACACACACACACACACAGCTGCAAGCAAACAAGGAAGAGCCCACCTGATCTGATTAAAATGGCAAACCTGCCCTCACACCCCACACACATTGCATTATATCTGAACTTTTTTTTTTTTACTGTGCATATTGTGTAAATTGACATTACTTTATTACATTTATTCATGTATAATATTACTTTCAGATTTTGTTGGCTTATTCTAAAATTACATTGTATATATTGTGCAAATTGTGAACCTTATTTATGGTATATTTTTTGAATGGTACGACAGTAAAATATATATTGTTCATAATAGTATATATTTCTAATGCCCTGTATTTTTTTGTAATATACCCCAAAAATTTAATTGTATTTTATTTTTTTTATTTTGTATTTTTTTTAAATAATATAATAAAAAATAATAATAATATAAATAATTATTTTTTGGTAAATAGTTATTTTTTAGATGTTAGTAATCAAACATTTTTAAAATAAAATAAAATAAGCTAAATTTAAATAAAATATTTTTGAACAAAAGTCAAAATTTAAATAAAATAAAAAATAAAAAAATACAATCTATTAATATATTATAAAAATAAAATATTGTTCACACCCTAGTAGTTTACTAGTCTAATCAAATATTTTTAAATAAAATATTTTCAGACCTACTTAAAATGTCTGAATGTCACTGCAGCTACAAAATCTCAAACCATGCTGCATGATTTTTTCTCTTCATTAACATCACTTTTCTTCATCATTTTTCTCTTTTAATCAACTGTTTTTTTTTTAATGGATGAAGTCAGTTCTCCTTAAGTTTACACAGGTGTAGAGAATCACATTAACGATGGACGTTGCACCATTCCAGAGTGTCCTAATACATCCAGATCTACATGTTAAACAGTACTGTTTTTTATTCATTTTAGCAAACAAACTTCTCTTCAAGAAATGTTTTGCAGGAACTGTTTTGTGCTATTATTCATTTAAACAAATGCAACTTGGTTTGACACTGATACATAATTCAAAGACATTTCTACTTAGTAAATAACTGAAGTGGCTTTGAATGAAAAGCAGCTGCAGGTTGGTTTCACACTGCATGTTCCCAAGCGCTGTCTCTGACAATAAAGCAGACCGTGAAAATGGACTAATGACGAATATGATTTGATTTCAATACTCATTCACTCCGGTCGGCTTCTGTCAAAGTGATATATATTCAAGGATACGCTCTTCAGCTGCGAAAACAAAGCACTTTGCTTGTAAGATGTTAGAGTGTGAGGGAAACTCGTCCCTGCAGAGCCGGAGCTGAGCCGCGTTCAGACAGATGTGATGGAGTTCGCTCAGGAAGCCAGACGCCGTGTTTTCACAATTCCTGCTACACAAAGTTCTCCTAAAAAAGTCCAGTCTGGATAACATCAAACTAATTAAAACAAAAAACATGCTGTTTTTCCACAAGAAAGCCCTTAGATTTGGTATATTTTGACAAAGCGTGCCAACATTAGGAGCCAGAATTTTACACTCTTTTTAGTCTTGTTACCTGATATTTAATCAGGGCAATGAAAGAATAATTTACATTAATAAATGGCTAGGGAAATAAATAACATATGAGATATGCTGCGTCTGAGCCAGTATGAAATTGCATGTGTTGACCAACTCCATCAATCTAAAGCACACTGTGGCTCGAGCCCAAACGGAGCCTTTGATGTTGAGCGACCAGGTCTATACACCTTATTTATATACGGCCCATACCACAAACATATATATTTTCAAATATATATATATATTATATATATATATATATATATATATATATCCGATATATTTGAAAATACATTTACAAATATATTTTGCCATCCATGTATTTCATTTAGTATTATTGAGATTCCTGTCATTTTTATTTGAATCAGTTTTCATTTTAAAATTTTCAGGTTTAATTTTCATTTTAATTAAAGATTTAGTAATTATGTTGTGTACTTTTTTCTTTTCATTTTTAGTTGTTTATATAATTTTTATTTCGGTTTTAGCTTTACTTTAGTATATCAAGTTAAACAAAATTAATATGAGAAATTATCATTTTTTAATATTTTATTTCAGTTAACATTTATTTTATTTAAAGTATAAGGAAAGTATTTTTTAAAAAATCTTTTTGATTATAATAACCTTGGAACATGAAACATTTGAAAAAAAAGCAAAGAAAATACTTTACATGTTCAAAAAATTTATTATAAAATTATAAAAAAGATAGTATTCATATATATACATTACACACACAAAAACAATTGGAACATGAAAAATTTCATATAATTTTATTTAGATTCATCATTTACAACATATTCTGACCAGAATTTTATTATTATTATTTATTTCTTTATTTGGCCGTATGTTTTGAACTCGAATGTGCGAGGCTTCTGGTGTCATTCACTTCCAGTTATTTAAGCTGCTTGATATTGCAAACTGGTACTTGTGATTGTATTATTTTAATGTATTTCTGTAATCATAAACACTGGTTTGTAGTGCAAATAATTTTACCATTTACTGCACTTTGTTATTCTTCTAGTTATTCATATACATAGTGGCTAATGAGTCAGAAGTCTCAAGTATTCACAGAAAATAGCTTTCTTTTGTCAGAAGTGATCAGAATTCAAAATTACATCACCACAGGACTGAGGGTGGCTTTCAGGACAGTGACCCCAGAACCTGACCTCTGCCCTGAGTCGCTCTGTCCTTCATGTGTGTCCAGATGTCCTGCTGAGACCGGCTCTCACTCTGCTGTCTGTTATGAGGAAGTTCTTGAGCGCAACGAGAAAACAATGGGTCAGAAGGGGACTGCTGACCTCCTGAGCCCCACATGCAGAAGAGTGCTGGGGGTCCTGGGTGGTCACTGCAGGCCCACGGCTTCAGGATCAGACTCCTGTGGATCGGGTCAAGCTGGTAAATCACTCCTCTAAGCCTCAACACTGCAGGAGACAAGCCCAGCAGTTTGATCCGTGTTCTGCTTACTAAAGTAACAGCACAGCTCGACTTGAGGAATCATTCATGTCCAGGATGAGTTCAAATTAATACTTTACAGTTATTTTTTGTTTTATTTAGTTATTATTATGGCGTTATGGGATTTTTCCTGTGTTATTTTAGTATCATTGAAAGATACTATTATAGTCTTATTAAATTTGGAATTATTTTTCTGATTTCATTTTAGTTTTTTTAGTTTTTTTTTGTTTTTTTACATATGCATATATAGTTTTTATTAAATGTAATTTAATTTTAGTTTAGTTTAGTAAATTACATTAAACTACTTGAAAATAAGAATTGTGGCCACGGCAACTAATAGATTTTTTGAGGGATTTTTTCTTTCTCTTTTTTGATTTTATTCAGTTTATTTTGCGTTTATTCACTTTTATTATTCATTATTATTTCAAGTAAGTAAGTAAGTAACTAACTAATCAACTATCTATCTATTTATTTTTAACGGTTTTAGTTTTATTAACCATAACAACTCATAATTTGGTCTAAGTACACTGCCATTAAAAAGTCTGGGGTTAGGAAGACATAATAGGAATATAATAATTATATAGTTATTTTTCTTGAGCAGCAAATCAGCATATAAGAATGATTTCTGAAGATCATGTGACACTGAAGACTGCAGTAATGATGCTGAAAATACAGCTGTGCATCACAGAAATAAATTATATTTTGCATTATATTCACACAGAAAACACTTATTTTAAATTGCAATAATATTTCTCAATATTACTGTTTTTTACTGTATTTTTGATGCAGCCTTGGTGAGCAGAAGAGACGTGTTTCAAAAACATTAAAAAGTCTTACAAATTCCAAACTTTTTGAATGGTGGTATCAATAAAATATGAGCAGCAGTCTTAAGAAACATCACTGATGAGATGAAATAAACCAGCAGTAGAAAGAGAACTACTGAAGGAACGGCCGTTCAGGTTGGAAACAGCACACGCTGACCTCTTTAAGACAAACTATAAACTAAGAGGTTATAGTAAACAGTGCTGGAGTTTATATTTAGTGCCTCCAGCCAGAGAATGCAGCAGCACATAGAGAGGATGCTTGACTCTGAGGTAAACACACACACGCTTCCCAGAAGGGCCTCAAACTCAAAACCTTTATCTTCCACATCGGATCCATCCTTCCCCCGAGGTACAAGAACACGGTGTAGCTTTACAGAGAACATTCGGACAGAATTAAACACCATTAAGACGCACCAATCACAGGGAGTCTGCTTCAGGAGGACAGTCTGGAAAATGAAATGAAAGGAATGGGAGTGACATGAGGATTGAGGCAAATTTAATTATTGCCTTTTATTTAATATATTACTGACTTTTATAATCTAATAAAGAAAATCATTAAAACATTATCTGGAAAACATTTGGTTTATTAAGCTGTATATATATTTTTCCTATTCACTACTACTATTCACATCTACTACACATCTACTATTTCATAGTAAAAAAAAAATAATTCACAACTCTGTACATAAATCTTCTGTTCCAGTTTTACCACATTATTGTTATTATTTATTTGTAGTTTTTTCCCTTAGTCTTATTTAAATGTTCTTTCTGTTCTCATGTCATATATGTATGTTTGTACCAAGAGCTCCTAAAAACAACAAAGTCCTTGTGTGTTTGCACACACTTGACGAATAAAGCTCTTTCTTAATCTGATTATTAAATAAATATTATTTTCTGTTACAACTAGGGCATTTGCACTTACATGCTGCAGGATCTTTTCTCTTCACTAACTTCACTTGCTTTTTTTGCAGTCATCTTTTAATCAACTGTTTGTGTGTGTGTGTGTGTGTGTGTGTGTGTGTGTGTGTGATTTCTATTGGATGTATGAAGTGAGTTCTCCTTAAATTCACACATGTGCACAGAATCACATTAAATGTGGATGTTTTTACAACTGGTCTCAAGAATCCAAATCTGAATAGAATATTCACCAGTCTCTAGAAAGTAAAATGAAATGGCAATATCAAATTTGTTAAATGTTTAAAATAAAAATAAAATAAAAAATGCATTAAATATACAAATCTTTATTTTGAAAAGCCCTGCTCTAGGAAGCACAATCCACATTTAAAGTCTTTTTACTGCTTGAACTCTTATTGAGCGTGAGGGCATTAAACTGCTCCCTTCGATGGTGTGGAAACTGCTGTAGGTGTGTTTTCTGTTGGACTTTAAAAGAAAGGGTGTGAGTCGATGACCTGTCGGGAAGAATAAAGCCAAAGCGGAGTGATTCTTCTCAGGCGGAGCTCAAAAACACAGCACACACTGGCCTTCAGTCCGACTGTAACCAAACCCTGCTCAACCCTGCTCCGCCGAGTGTGAAGCTGTCAGGATGTGACCTCTCCATCACAGCCGTGTCACGAAGGCCCACCTACATGGACAGACGCACCTGTCAGAGCCTGTTCCAGCCCTCCATTCACTCTCAAACCTTGCTGCACCCTCGTCCTGCGGCGCATAAACAGGTCAAGGATTGTCTTTAAATAGGAGACACCTGCCCGTTGTGTCCACAGCTCAACTGTCTGTGATCTCACACTACTTTCTAAATCTGTTTACTGCACTCCAAGCACATAAACCGTTGGCCGCGTGCAGCACAGCAGGTTGAAGGCAAGGCATCCAGCCGCACAATTCATCTATAAATGACTGTTCGCAAGATTTACATTCCAGATTTCACTGTTAACACAGCAATTAAAATACATCTGGTAACACTTTATAACGTTTGTTAATAACATAAACAAACATTAAAAAGTGCTGTTTTTGCAGTGGATTTCTGCCAGTTCTTTACTGTTTTCCCAGTGTACATTCCGCCATGAAGCATCCAGTCATCCAGTCACTGTATCAATGAAAATGTTACAAGCTTGAAAGAATCTCAAGGCCAGTGTTTGTGAAAAACACTTGGAAGGAGGATATAGATGAAGCTGAGTTCTTTCGGTTCCTCTATTCGTCTCATTTTCATAGCAAATAACCTCAAAACTATAAGGCGTGATTCACTATAACCTAACTGAAGATGTTATTAAAAGACTTTTCAACCAAGATTTCATTAACTCAGCATTATATCTGAGCTTTTTTCACCGTTTATACCCATCCAGCAATGACAGTGATGCACTTTAATTTCAAAATGTAGAGGGAAAACGCTCTAAAACAAAATTCTGTATTTTAAAAAACCATATACACTACCATTCAGAAATTTTTTAAATAAATAAATACATACATAAATAAAAAATAAACACATAACATTTTTTTTTAAAACAAATCTGTAAGGATGCTTTAAATTGATCAAAATTGACAGTAAACACATTAATAACATTATAAAACATTTCTTTTTCAAATAAATGCTGTACTTTTGAAAGTCATATACATCAAAAAATACAGAAAGAAATGTATTACCGTTATATACAAATTGTTTTCAACATTGATAATAATCAGAAATCTTTCCAAATCAGCATATTAGAATGATTTCTGAAGATCATGTGACACTGAAGACTGGAGTAATGATGCTGAAAATACAGCTTTGATCAGAAATAAATTACAGATTAAATTCAAATAGAAAACAGTTGTATCAAATTGTAATATTTCAGAATTTTACTGTATTTTTGATAACATACAGTACACGCAGTCTTGGTGAGCAGAAGAGACTTCTTTGAAAAACATTTAAATCTTTCCAACACCAAACCTTTGAGTAGTAGAGTAAAAAATTAATAAACTATTAGTTGATTCAATTGAATGGATAAGAGGTCATAAATTTCAATTGTCAAAATATTCAGATTGAGAACTTGTGTAAAGTAACCAACCAAAAATATTTCACATAAAAGGACGACACAATATATTTTGTGTTACAAAAATAAACACACCCTCTTAAAATAAAAAATAAAAACACAGAAAATCAAATCTAGAATACCAATATTGCTTTGAAACATAACAGCTAATTTCTTCCACTGATCTAGAGTAATCCTCTGTAACTAGTATGCTGCTGGTTCAATCTTTTACCATTATGTCCTTGATCAAGACCTCTCGTGTTTGTGCTGAAAGAGTCTTTGATTCAAAGCCTCAGTTAAAAAATCAGGTGAACACAGTTAAACACACAGTAGACAAGCCATTATCCACTAGACTCACACATGAAAAACTATAATCATATTCTGATATGTTTCTACATGATTCTGAACAGCCTGGAGCAGAACGTCTTGCCAAAAAAAAAAAAAAAAAAGGAAAAGAGGTGGATTATGAATCCAGACCATCTGGAACAGTACTGGTTTCAGAAACCAAACAGAAGGATTTCCAGGAACAGTGCTTGACGGCACGGACTCTTAAAAAATTCCTAATACTTCTATTAACCTTTTGGCACAAGGACCCTGAAAACCCCAGCGCCGTCGTGAGTCATGAGACCTTTTACAGTCCATGCATGAGACAAGAAGCAGGAGTGTCTGCTTCCGCCGCACACATAAACATCCAACTGTTTGTTTGAGAAAAAAAAAAGAAAAAAAAAAGAGGCAGGTTGATCAGGTGGAAGTTTGAATGCTTAACATGAGCTTTCCATAAACAGGTGCTGATGTTTTTCAATCATGTAACAGTAAAATGATGATTAATAGCCTGTTATATAAAGCAGATAGATCCAGTTCTTGGATCTGATTGGTTGAGAAGCATAATGAGTGCAGAAAGAGTGGCAAAGCTTGCCTTTTCAAAATACTAATAGAGTGCATTAATGCCTGTCCAGTTTGTTAGCAGCCTTGGTGCTGGAAGTACTTTTTTAAAAATTATTATTATTATTCCAATAGGGGATTTTTAGAAAAAGCCTTCATTATGAGCCATGAACCAAACCAACCCAACCCACCATGAGGTGACACAAACTTTGATTTGAAAATCAGACAAAAGACTACAAGACTGTGTACTTGACGACTCCAATCAGGGAAATAACTACAATCCCATGAAGCATCGCGAATGATATAATCAAGCTGATTTTGACTATTTTAAACTAAACTGAGCAAGATAATGACACTAAGTTTGTATCAACAAACTCTATCAACACTGAACTGACCTGAGCTGAATAACACTACTGTTTTCTGTAGAGCTGCCTTATAGATAAAATGAGATTCATAACCAAACATTAACATTCTTATTTTCCTCTATTAATGTGAAGCAGCTTTGAAACAATCTGCAAGTGCTATATAAAAACTATTATATAAATAAAAGTGCTATACTATAAATAAACTCTACATAAAAGTGCTTTAAAGAGAAAACTGTTGAAAAAAGCAGCATATGCTGGTTAGGGATGTTTTGAAGCATGGCTGCTGGTTTGAGCTGGTTTAAGCTGGTCCTAAGCAACTAGTTCCCGCTCAAGACCAGCACATGACCAGCTAAAACCAGCAGCCATGCTTCAAAACATCCCTAACCAGCATATGCTGCTTTTTCAACAGGGATATATTAAATTATTTTGATTTCTTTGCAGAATCATGGGTAATGTATCAATTAACAACCTTGTAGCTCACAATAGGTCCATTAAAATCGATCACCCTATAGAACTAGAAAAACTAAAAGCTAGTACTTCAAAAATGTGAAATAAAATTTACTTTATTGACATGTCATTATTTTAATTTACTTATTAAAATACTTATTTTATACAACAATGGTATAGAGAATCAAGTAATTTGACTTGTATTGGTACCAACAAATGTGATTTGCTACTAACACAGCACTGATCTGATCTGAAGGTCTACTGTAACATACAGTTCTTATGCATTATTAGGTGCCGTTCACACAGAATGGATCTTTGCATCTAAAACGTGAGACGCAGTGTTCCGGAATGGTTTTAAAAAAAAGCACAGTGCAGAACGCCTCTTCCGCCACGTTGCCATCAAATACAACAGTTTCCAAGCCAACTTGCTACTGTAAACCAAAGCTTGCAATGCTTGCCCCGCCTCCAGGGTCTTCTGATTGGCCCACTGTTTTGGAACTGACATTGATGAGCGCCTTTGCATGTAAAAGTTGAAATTCTTTTAACTTGACACAGCATCTTAAAAAAGTGGCGTTCCGGTACATGTCCATCTAATGAAAAACAATGGAAAAGTAGTGCATTTAAATGAAAAGATGCGTTCTGTGTGAACGGCCCCTTACACAATAATTGACAGCTCAAATGAAAAGCCCATTTCAGACTGAATGTAGAACCCTTGATAATACTTTAATCCGCCTGCTCTCATGATCTGGTTATACACAGAGAGGGATATACATGTGCAAGGCGCAGGAAACAAGTGGATGCTGATTGGTTTAATGGCACACGTCAGAAGAGCAGCAGAAAATCAGCAGTGACAATCATTTGTTGTGTGCTGTTGTGCATAGCCTGAGATTGAAGAGAACAGTAATAAAGCATTCAAGCTGACTAAGCTTAAAAAAGAAAGAATTTTAACCACGGTGATTAAAATACTGTCTAATAAATACTGAATACAATGGATTAAAAAAGCAGGAGAAAGCAGCACGTTTCCAGTCTCTGTCGGGTGCCGTGGCACACAGGGACGGACTCTTTCTCGCCAACGTGGCATCTCAAAAGAAGCATTGCCATGTTTGAGGTGAGGTTGCCATGGACACCGTCCAGCATATGAGGTGAGGTCACTTCCTCCGGCTGCATCATGCGATTGGCTCAAACATCTCTGGACGTTCGTGCGAGTCCATCGGCTGGGAGGCCAGTCACCAGTGATATGGTGAATACTATCTATCCCCTGATTGAGGGGAACGTGACGTCAGATCCCATTGGTTAGGTCCTGAATAACGCCCCCCTTCACCAGCTTTCGGAGAAACTCTTTCTCTTTGGATATGTTGTGTGTCCATGACTGGGTGTGTGTGAGAGAAAAAGAGAAACAGAAAGAGCACAATAGGGTAAACGCTCATCAAATGTTTGTCACGTGCTACGTTTAAAAGAGCCATGACGTCTGCATATGCGACTTTGCTTTTGATTTCACAAGCCACAAAAGCAGTTCGGACGGCCCACCTACAGTAAACATGTACAACAACAGAGGTGCTCTTCTAGGAAAATAACAAGCACTATGAAATGCAGTGCCATCTACTGATTTGCAATTAAAGTTGAATCGTCCTTTTGATAAAACATATCTTCTAAGCAAAAAAAACAAAAAAGGGGGGTTTTGGATAAGTATTTTCTTTTCTTTTCTTCTTTAATGCCAGTGCTGTGATGCCACTGAAAATGTAATCTTAAATATGCATTTTTATGCTTTGCAAACGTAACCCTCATATTGCTTTCAAAATCTGTAAATATTCTCCGTTTGGACCTGAAGTATCATTATTTTATAAAACCATCATTTAATATTATTTAACTTTCAAAATCTGTAAATATTCTCGATGAGAAATTTTATTTAAATATAACATTGTATGAAATTTATAAGAACATATGATCTGAGGACCAGTATTAACCTGATAGGAATTAATGGGATTTAATTAAATTCCTTTGAATTTAACTCATGATTGATCAAAACAGTCCAAACTTATGAAACCTACATATTTATTACAAGAAATAAATAAATAAATTCAAATTTCAAAATTTCAAACAGTCAATTTTCATGCTGCAATGGTTTGTTAATAGGAGTATATATTTTCATGTTTATCAAAAATAAATCAGTCTCAAAACTGTGTGAGATGTGGGAAAAAGGCTACATATATTTTACAATATTTTTGTGACACTAATATAACTTATAGATAATTTTACAAAAGTATTTGTGACATTTAATTGTATCCATACATCACCGGGTCCAAAATGACCCAAATATTTTTTTTTAAGGTTGTATCTCTTTAAAAATAATTGTAAAAAATATGAAACAACAACAACAACAAAAACACTGTGTTTTTTGTAGGGTCCTAAAGCATTTGCAAGTTTCATTCCCTTATTATTTAATTCCCTTACTATTTATTCCCTGAAAAAGTACCCGAAAGTTTTTGAGGGTTAAAGGTTAGATTTTCTGTGACGTATTTAATTTTTTTTAAATCGAACTTGTTTTATAATTGATTAACTGAATCACTGAACTGACTTGAGCTGAATAATGACACTATTATCTTTTTAGAGCAGCTTTACAGCTGAATTATATTTTGCCTCATTTTTGATGTTTGCATCACTGATTCAGTTTCTTCCGTTTAATACTGTGAAGCTGTTTTGTATAAAAACATCTGTATGAAGTGCTATAGAAATAAAGTTAACTTGACATTGGTTTTGCATAATCTGCAGAATTTTTTTTTTTTGTCAATCTCTTTACACACACACACACACACACACACACACACACACACACACACACACACACACACACACACACACACACACACACACACACACACACACACACAGAAAAGGAACTACTGGCCTGACTAGACCATCAGAAATAAATCCTTATTATTGAACCCTGTTAGTATCTTGTGGTATCTGACTGCTTCACTTTATTATTAGCAGCTTGGCAAAGCTACAGTTTCAAAGTAGTTTCCTCAACACTGAAAGAAGAACACGCACACAGCTTGGACTGCCAATGCTGCCTCATTACTCTGACCTCTCAGGTTTCTGCATGTTTCTGGAACAGAGAGCAGCGTGAGGTCATGTGACCTGTTTATGGACGTGACTCAACGGCTGGGATATTCCCAAAGATCATCAACCAGCAAGCAGACATCACTGATGTACATCAGACACATTTACAGTACTGTACATTCACATTCTACTCTTTTTAGATGCCAAATCTAACACATTTCTGTTAACTGTGATAAGACAGAGGTCAGAAATTAATCAGGTTTCAGGGCAAAAAAAAAACAAATCCCTGAAAGTGACAAAAATCCTCCAGCTATTTAAAATATGAAGGACCACTCCACTGCAGTGAATTCCTGTTTTTATCTGTTATCAAACAGGTCACATACTTTTAAAAATATTTAGCTGGCATCGATGGTTCCATGAAAAACCTTAAATATCCATGGAACATTTCTATTGCACAAAAAGTTATTTTGACTGGAAAAAAAGGTTTTCAGATTATTAAAATGTTCTTCACACTATAAAAAAGCTTATTTTAAGAACTGTTCCCTCAAAGGTGAACCAATAATGGTTCTTCTATGGCATCTCTGTTGAAACCTCCTTTTAATTCTAAGAATTTGAGTTAGAGAGAGATCCTTTAGACCGGGTCTGTGTCGTGCTGTTACCTCTTTGATTGCAGACATCATGAGCTTCTCATAGTAGTGCAGAGGTGCATGAGGTGTGTTCATGTCATATCCGAATCCGGCCACCGCCACCTCATCACAGTTATGGAGAGCCATCGTGATCGCAACAGTCCCCAATGTAGGAATATTCTGGAAAAACCAAAACACTTTCAGCACTGCACGCCAGTTTAGTGACAGCGTATAAAATACCCAACAGTCATTCTTGAGTATGTAGGTAAAGACACCTTCATAAACCCTCAAGTTTAAGAAAAATTTAAATTAATTAAGAAAAATATTGTTTCTGGTTATTACAGCAAATTGACTTATAAGAAAATGTTTTATGGAAAACATTTTAAAAATAAAGTGAAAAGTGTGAAATTTAAAAGTGAAACATTTATATGTGAAAAATTATACAAATGTATTATTTGAAAAATAAACAAAAATGTGCTTTACATAAAATATATACTTGTATTATATATACACAAACATCAACATTTATATAAACACATATATAAACTGCTTAGACTAGTCAAAGTCTTGAATTAGTGAATGTCTGACTGATTCAGAAAATTCTTCTAAATCAAAATGAATCTGAATCAGAATTTTGATGTCTAGGTCATTTAAAAGATCATTTACACCAGGGATCCTCAAATCTGGCCCACGAGATCCACTTTCCTGCAGAGTTTAGCTGTAACCCTTTAGAAAATCACAGGTAGGTGAGTTTGATCAGGGTTAGAGCTAAACACAGCAGTGCATTGGCCCTCCAGGGTAAGATTTGAGGAACCCTGATTTACAGTAATAACCAGAAATTAAACAGTTATTATAGCGATACAAAAAAGTACAAATCTTTAAATGATCTGTGATTCACCTACAAATCTATTCATAAATGAATCATTCAGACCAATTTTATAAACCAAATTTTCAACGATTCACTGAAAAGACTAATCTCAAAAGAATTATACATTCATTTACAGTCATCTCTATAACATATGCAGTTATTATTTACAACTCTATTGTTTAAGCAAAAGTAATTTAACAAAGTATTCAAGAACTGCAAAATGTCTGAATGTTGTAACATGACAATCAAGCTTTAATTCATCACTATATGGTTTAATTCACACTACACTGTATGGTGAAATGCAAACACTGACCAGCCAGGGATGGACTGGACACTCAGGGTAGTTGAGTGCATTGCTCGCACACTTCAGGACAAGATAATACACCGTGTGACTGACTTTATCAGAGACACAGACAGAGTGGGACGTGTCTGTGTGTGTGTGTGTATCAGCAGAGAGGGATCATCCAGCCACCACCTGATCCACTAAGGGCTGGAGAGATGAGTCTCAATGTGAAAGTCTTATCACCACAGAGAGACACTCTCTGGACTAATCCGGCCCCAGACACTCCGCCTGCATGCTGATAACAGGAAACACATCACAGCTCGAGCCCCTCGAATCGCATCTCCATGACAGCAGAGCACAAACAGACTCTGGATCAGGTGGAGATGTGACGCACCAACACTTCATTTCAACATCAGCTCAGGGGAGCAACAATAAGGATGACCTGCTGACCCGGGGCCAGTGTAACAGAGTTCTGGGTCATTTCGGTACATTTTGATCATGTACATGGATTATTTATTTGTTTATTGTTTGTTAACTTTTAGGGAAAATGATCTAAAAGTATCTAACTGACTATTATAGATGAGGTTTTGTTGAAATAGCAAGAGTGACTTGTTGTGCAACAGTAAAAACAGGTACAAAAAAAAAAGAAGAAAAAAAAAAGAAATATATGTGACCCTGGAGCACAAAATCAGTCTTAAGTCGCTGGGGTATATTTGTAGCAATAGCCAAAAATACTTTGTATGGGTGAAAATTATCGATTTTTCTTTTATGCCAAAAATCATTAGGATATTAAGTAAAGATCATGTTCCATGAAGATATTTTGTAAATTTCCAACTGTAAATATATAAAAAAATTTTGATTAGTAATATGCATTGCTAAGAACTTCATTTGGACAACTTTAAAGGTGATTTTCTCAATATTTAGATTTTTTTTACACCCTCAGATTCCAGATTTTCAAATAGTTGTATTTCGGCCAAATATTGTCCTCCTAACAAACCATACATCAATGGAAAGCAATTTTGAAAAATTGACACTTAAGACTGGTTTTGTGGTCCAGGGTCACACACACATATATATATATATACATATATACATACACAAGTATTTTAACAAATAAATAATGTAAAATCAGAAATTATAATCGCTGTGACTCACGAATCCCAAAACAACTATTACTAACAAGAATTAACAAGAATAAACCTGTGACTGCTTAGAGTAGTCTTAACACAAATTGTCAAAAAATTTTTCCTTTAAGATTGGTCATAACTTTGTTTTGTAAATTATAAAAAAATAGTATGTATTTGTGTGTGTGTGTGTATTAAGCACATTTTTATTATATAATAATTATTCATTTTTTATACAGTTTTATTCATTTTTATACATTTTTTGTACATTTTTCACATATGTAAATATCTTTTTCATAAAATATTTTGTTAAAAGACAATTTGCAGTGATACCAGAAAATTACAGTTACAGTGAATGAGACTTGTAAATTAATCACAGATCATTTACAGATTCATGAATAAAACATACTGGGCTTATCTGAATACAAAAAGTTCCTAAGTTCCTAAATACTAACTAGTTCCTAAGACATAGGCTGTGTTTCTGCAACTGCCCCCTGGCTTTTTTCGAAGAGGAGAAAAGTTTTCAATTCTGACTCTGAGAGTATGTTTTGGATTTAATGTTTATTCAACGTTTGCTCCTCACCCCTTTTCCCATGACGCCATTGTTGTGTGGAAGGCCAATGAATTTGAAGGCTGCTTCCTGGATGAAATACGGGTTCAGGATCCGTATGTCTTCTGGCTCTCTGGGAACGACACGTGCCACGGACTTCCAGAATCCCTCCATACTCCGCTAAAAGACATCAAGAGCGGAACACAGAAGACACTTGAATTAATACAAGAAACAAACGAAACGAATAAACCTGCGTGACTTCGCTGACGGCCTTCATCAGCTTTTCTTTTCAAGCACTCCTGCTCTGTGAATACGCTATTATAACCGCAGAAAGGCCTCAAGTGAAGCTGACACAGAACAGTCACTCGCAGCCGCTGAATAACGCTCTCAGCTGAGTAAATAAGCCGCTCACTTTGAATAAAAGAATAAAAAGGGTGACGCTAGCAAAGCGTTGGAGCCAAGAGCGTGTCTGAACACAGAGCTCTCGCTTTCCTCGTGGGATGCCCACTTCACCTGCAGCCAATACGAAGGGCCTTAGAAAACACACCTGGGAGAGCGTGTCTGTTAGAAGTCGTAACTCCGGTTGACATTCTGGAGCAACAACTCCGGTGGGATTTCATCAAACGGCATCCTAAGTCACGGTACTACAAATAAACACGCCATGTAATTACGTCCTGCCCATGTTTTCTTTTCAAGGGAGGGACAGGCTTTACAGAGGGTCGCACAACTACACAAAAACAACAAGTGCTTTGACCCAGGGAGCCTTACTTTTATGGTGTAATACAAACCACGTGTGTCGCGGTATAATATGATCAAAGCTATCAGTCGCCATAAACGGTTTGCCAAGATTTAAAAAGTGCCCTTATTATGGCATTTTAAATACTGCCTTTCACGAAGTGTGTAACGTAGCTGTTGGTGAATGTAAACAGTTTGCAAAGCCGAAAGTGCAAGATAAATAAAGTTATTGTCTTCCAAAATAAAGAATCGACTCTAAACAGCCGAAACGAGTCATCATTCAAATCCCACTTCAGTGACGGCTACACATCACAGAGTAAAACATTTGGATAATGCCCGCCTATGTTCTACGTTGGCTGGCCACGAACAACTTGACCCCTCCTCAAACACTTGTACGTGTGGTGAACATCATGTCAAGAAGATTTTGTGAAAGTAAATTCATTTTATTTTCATTTCCGAAAGATGAGGCTGCAAAGAATCAGTGGTTAAAATTCACAGCAGTTCAACCCCGATCTTTTTCGTGAAAAAATCTTACTGACCACAAACCTTTGTCATGTATTCATTTCTTTCAAGTCATTTTATAAAAGTCATCGCTATACTTCAGGCCTGGCTGGCATTACTAAGGATGCAGAAAGCAGGTGCAGGTAAAATCCTGGCATATTTTGAGCGAGCACTGAAGCAGAGGTGAATCGATCTGTTGTTCGGTGCTGGACTCGTATAAACACACAGGTGGAAAATGTGACGTGGCTCGGGCAGAGAGAGATGAACATAATACCCTGCACCGTGAAGAGGAGAGGGGCCTTTTAAAAGCCCCATGAAAAACAAGAAGCGCAAACAAAGCCACAAAGGCAAGGAAGACCCTGTATCAATCATCCACCTCCTACATCGCACGAGGCCTTTGTACGCTGAGTTTCTCTGATACCCATCACAGAGCTGCTTGAAACAGACCTGCAGAAGAGCTGACTTATGATCACGAACTCTAAACTCTGGCTGATATATGTCTGCCGATGCAGCTGATAGTGCGTCCAAATGGCTCATTGTGCTGTATTACAGAGAGGGTCACTCAACACTGCCGTAGCAACAAGCGGAAAACTAATCTGACCATGACCACACTGCTGAATGTACAGCGCTACGGCAAAACAAGCTGTATTTTGATTGAAATGTGAAATAGTGGGCTAAAATTAAACTAATGAGATAAACAGAAGAATATAAATATATATATATATATATGAAATATACTTAAAAAATGTTAGTTAAATATAAGAAAAATATTTTCTAAATAGAGCATCAATGATTGCTCTTTTTTCAGCAAACTTAGTTCTGGAATTTTTTTTAATTTTATTATTATTATTCTAAAAGTTCTAAAAGATGAGCTTTTATGCACATTCAAAGACACTTACAATGGAACCAGATCAAACATAAAGCTATGCATTGGTTTATAAAAAATAAGCCAGCAAACTGTTAAAGTAATCCCAGTAAATGCTAAATAATACATATGTAATAAAATACATAATTATTCCCAATTAATTTAGTCATTTACTATAAGTCACCTTTATTTTTATATAGCGCTTTATACAAAAAAAGTATAGAAGTACATCTTTAAAAAATGGGGGGTTAAATATATAGGTTGTCATTATAACTAACTAAATAAATAAATGCAAAACATAACTAGTTAAAAGGGGTTAAAAGCTATTATGCTTTTTCACTTTTTCAACTTTAGTTAGTCTGTAATGTTACTGTTTGAGCATAAAAAAGATCTGCAAATTACAAAGCTCAAAGTCCATTTCAAAAGGAGATATTTTATTTAACAGAAATCACTTTTCAAAAACTACAATGAACGACTTGTTTGGACCTGGTTGAGCTGCACTAGAGAAGGCAACGAGTGTTATCACAATGTCAGAGACACGCTAGCTTCCCCAAGGCAGACAAGCTTAGAGTGGTTATAATCATCTGGATTTAAATCATGCTCAAGTTGATTTGATTTTGACGCAATATTTACACTGAAGCTTACACTATGGAAGCTCCCACAGGCAGGTGCTGTCAATATGGTAACTGGGGCATGACCATTTCACCGACCTGGGCTAACCAACCGAGTGCTGGCCCAGCTAACCAATCACAACAATCTAACCAACCACACACTGGCCCAGCTAAAACACAATCAGCTAAACCAACCACAACACAGACTGGCCCCTAAGCAATCACAACACCACTGGCCCACAACACACACTGGCCCAGCTAACTGGCCCCTAACCCACAACACACACTGGCCCAGCTAACCAATCTAACCACACCACCAATCACAGCACACTGGCCAGCTAACTAACACAACACAGACTGGTCCAGCTAACCAACCACAACACACACTGGCCCAGCTACCAACCAACACAATGGCCCACACCAACCACAACACCCACTGGCCCAGCTAACCAACGACAACACACAATGGCCCAGCTAACTAACCACAACACACACTGGCCCAGCTAACCAACCACAACACACACTGGCCCAGCTAACCAACCACAATCACGACTGGCCCAGCACAATCAAAAACACTGGCCCAGCTAACCAAACACAACACACACAATGGCCCAGCACCAACCATCACACAGACTGGCCCCTAACCAATCACAACACAGACCAGCTAACCAATCACAACACACACTGGCCCAGCTAACCAACCACAGACTGGCCCAGCTAACCAATCACAACACACACTGGCCCAGCTAACCAATCACAACACACACTGGCCCAGCTAACCAACCACAACACAGACTGGTCCAGCTAACCAACCACAACACAGACTGGCCCAGCTAACCAATCACAACACACACAGTAAACCACACACACACAGCTAACCAACCACACTGGTCCCAACCTACCACACACTGGCCCACTAACCAACACACAACACACTGGCCCAGCTAACCAACCACAACACAGACTGGCCCCAACCACAACACACACTGGCCCAGCTAACCAACACACACACACCCAGCTAACCAACCACAACACAGCCCAGCTAACCAATCACAACACAGACTGGCCCAGCTAATCCAACCAATCACAACACACACTGGCCCAGCTAACCAAGCTAACCAATCAAACAACACACACTGGCCCAGCTAACCAATCACTAACACAACCACAACACACACTGGCCCAGCTAACCAACCACAACACAGACTGCCCAGCTAACCAACCACAACACAACTGGCCAGCTAACCAACCACAACACACACTGGCCCAGCTAACCAACTGGTCCCTAACAACACACACTGGCCCAGCTAACCAACCACAACACAGACTGGCCCAGCTAACCAACCTCAACACACACACTGGCCCAGCTAACACAGACTGGCCCAGCTAACCAATCACAACACAGACTGGCCCAGCTAACCCAGCTAACCAATCACAACACACACTGGCCCAGCTATAAGAATTGACGAGCCAACCACAACACACACTGGCCCAGCTAACCAATCACAACACACACTGGCCCAGCTAACCAACCACATCACAGACTGGCCCAGCTAACCAATCACAACACAGACTGGCCCAGCTAACCCAATCACAAGACACAGACTGGCCCAGCTAACCAATCACAACACATTTTGCATTTCAGAGGCGGCCTTTTATTTGATACAGGAACTATTCCAGCCGTTTATGACAGATTGGGAAGAGAGGTGTGGTAATAATGTAAAATATGAAAAAAATAATGTGTTTTTCGAACAACCTAGTATTTTTTGTTGTCTTTTAAACAAAATCAAGACTTTGTAAAAGAGCATAATAGGACCCCTTTAAATGAATGAATGAATTAACAATTCATTGTTTTCATAGAAATAAATGATCATTATCTTTCTTTTTGTTTTTTGTCTTTTCATTGTCGTTAATGAAATAAAAAAACCTTCATCAACAAGCTTTTACATCACTGACAATATCAACATGGTGTTAATATAAACAATATTAAACGTGGGTGAAGCTCATGGTGTAGCTTTGCTTTGAAAGATTACATGTTTGTTATCTTTAGAATTTCAAAACTTTCTCTATGGAGAAAATAAGTTGCATTTGACTTTCAGAAACGTTCTGCTTCATTACTTAAAACCTCTGATTTACTCATGAACACACAAATCTCTAAATAAATTGAAAAAGACCCACAACTTAAATCAACATAATAAATCAGTCTTGACTGAACTTTCAGTCATATCCGACTATCTGATGGTCAGTTATCCTCACACTCACATACTTTCTCTGATGGGTAATCCCCAAACCCCTTAGTTTGTAACTCCAAACTTCCCTTCCTTTGGTTAAAAGAGTTCCTGACACATTTTTGTGTGATGATGTTAGGGTGTAACCTGTGGGCGTGGAGTGGGCCCTGTGTTTCCCTGCGCTACGGCTCATACACAACAATGGCCGCTCTCAGTCGCTCTGACACTCTGGAGGTGCGAGTCGCAGACTTTATCACAGAATCCATCAGTTTCCAGAGGGCTGACATACACTGTGGCATTCATAAACCACTGTGGTTTTCTGCAGCCGTCTGTGGAGTAGCAGGGGCCGCTGACCCTGACATTGACCCCCAGCCCTCTGTCTCCTCATGTCTGAGTCACCAGACTCTGAGGACACTTGACACTCATAAACACCATTGTATTGCAGTGTGTAAGCCGAACATGTCATACAAAGCATCTAATGATTCATAGACTCGAGCTGTGTTCCGAACCCTACCTAGGCCTCATGTTTAGCATCACAGGAACAATCCATATGAGAATGCTGACAGAATATAGGAGCTCACCAGGGTTTGGAAAAAAAACTATATTCAGGATATGTCTTCAGAAAAGAAGGATCTCCTGAAGAGTTTTCAGCGTGAGTATGTTGAATCAAACATTTAGAGTCACACCGTATCTTTTTTGATTTTGACTAAATCCAAATTTCCACAAATCTTCTTGAATGTTCTCAAATTTGAGTCACATCACATCATCTTAGTCAAAAAGAATCTTATCTTTTGAAATATTTTTTTTTAACTTCTTGTGAAATTATCTTCTCAAGTCGAATCTTCTCTAATGATTTCTTCTTAAACGTTCTCAGATGATCTCAAACCTTCTTGAATGTTCTCAAATTTCAGTCACATCAAATTAAATCTTTTCAAATTCCGTTATGTTCCTTCTCAAGTCACATTGGATCTTCTTAATTTGACAGTATATTAACAGTATATAAGAATATATTACCGATTTTTTTTCTCAAATCTTCTTGAATGATCTCAGATTTGAGTCACATCAAATCATCTTAGTCATATCTTATATTTTCAAATTCAGTCACGTTCTTAATCTTCTTGTGAAATGTCCTTACAAAGTTCTTCCTCATCTCTTGACCTCAAATTTGAGTCACATTAAATAATCTTAGTCAAACTGAACCATCTTGTGAAATGTCCTTAAAAAGTTCCTTCAAATCATCTTAAATTAAATCTTTTCAAATCCAGTCATTTCCTTGTGAAATGTTCTTGCAATGTTCCTCTTTCTTCTCGAGTCACATCAAACCTTCTCAAATATTCTCTAATCTATTCTTAAATATTCTCCCTATTTTTAATGCTCTCAAAATGATCTCAAACCTTCCTGAATGTTCTCAAATTTTGAGATGCATCAAACTATCTAAACCAAATGAAATATTATCTTCTCAAATGCAATCTTCTTTTGTAAAATGTTCTTTCAATGTTCCTTCTCTTCTGCAATTAGTCATCCAAAGCAGCTCGACGTGACTCACTGCACCAACAGTGGAAACAACAGCAGCTAGTTTATTGACCCCTTGTCCACCTGCTCATGTTTGCCTTTCTGTATGGCTGTGTTTGAAGCTGATTTCAAAGAGGAGACAAAAGCAAAAGGACAGCGACGACCCGTCCACAGCTAGCACAGCTGACGCAACCAAAACCTCCTAAAGGCCTAACATCTCACATATGGTGGCATTAGTCTAAACTGGCCACGCTAAGAGCACTGATGATTTAGCTGTGTGGATGCATCATTTACGACAAGATATCTTGGCCGCTCTTTTGCTTTCAGAAGACATAGCTGCCATTTAATTCTAAATCAACAGAGATTCAAGTAATGAGAGCATTTCTGCGTCAAAGAACCACAAGCGAAGACTACGGCCAATAAACACACACAAAGGAAAAACATCTACTTCATCTCTGACCTCTCAATTATCCTCATCAGTATTCCTGTCTGAATGTTTTGAGCGGTAGACAGTCTGCACACTTCAAAACCTTCACCGAATTAACACGTTCCGCTTAATTTCATGTGTAAATTAGAGCCGTGATTGTAGCATGCATAGGACGTGAATGAATGTCTCACATGGACGGGTCTGTGACGGATAGTGCTCTCAAAGTGGAAGAGACATTTTAACTGAAAACAATTATCTGAAGAATTTATTTCCCTGGTCTTAGCAGCAAAGTTTTTCGTCTGTTTATCATTACGCAAAATTACAAATAAATTCAACTCAAATTGGTTCATTTATTGTTCAGTTTGTTCAGTAAATCACTGTTTTGGCAGTAAATGGTAACGGATCTATTTAAAGCGCACGCTATGCCATGAAACTGTTTTTTTTTCTCCTTCCAGAGTAAGCTGTATTTTAAGAGAATGAAACGTAAATCCTTTTAAAGACTTTTAAAAGCAAATTAAGGAATTTAAGACCATTGAAAATATACTAATCATGTTTTCCAATAAACTGAACATGGTTAACATTTCCATCAAAATATCACAGTTACTGTAGTATATTCATGTACAACAGCTTTCTTTACAATGCCATCAGAAGCAGCAATTACATTGTAAAAATAGCCATTTAAACACTTTTTTTAATGCAGTGGTTCACTATACTGCTCAAAAGTTTGGGATCAACAAGACTTTTATTTAGCAAGGATGCACAAAATTTATCAAAAATGACCGTAAAGACATTTATAATGTTGCAAAAGATTTCTATTTCTAATAAATTATATTCTTTGGAATTTTAAATTAATCAAAGAATCCAGTAAAAAAAACAAAAAAAAAAACATATTAAGTCGTTTTCAACATTGATAGTAAGAAAAGTTTCTTGAGGACCAAATCAGCACATTAGACTTTTTTATACTTTAGGATCCTTTTTTTCATGGCTTTAAATTTTGAAAATTTTACTTTTTCCCCCACAGAAGTAAACTTATCTCCCAGATTCAAGAAATGTATTTCTCTCTCTCGTCTTCTCCGAACTAACAGTTCTCTTTTAGTCCTAATGGCTTTCCGGCCGGCGGTGGGAATTCTAATGGAGTAGGATAAAGAAGGCAGAAGGCATGCTACCTGTGTTTTTAGAAAGAGAAAGACTCAGTCAAGCTGCTGCCCATGGCAAAATGTGCTCTATAGAGTATCAAAACCAAGCCGATAACCTTATCAGGATACAACCTGTGTGTGGCCTTCATGTGGTTTTGCTTTGCATAAATCTCTACAGCCGTTTCTCTAAAAGTATTCCATTGGAGAAGAATTTGTTGAATTTGTGACATTCAATTTCGAATCAGGAAGTCAAATTCTGATTCAAAACCAAAAGACTACACTATATCTTCTCTGGCCTGCAAAAAAAAACAAAATGTAATATTTTTTATTATTATGATACAGAGTCACTGAAAAATATCCAGTGCTAGAAGTGTGGCAACAGAAATACTACAAGGAGCTCCTCAAGACCAGTTACACACCGGTGACTTTTATTACAGTGCTGTGAGCTGGGGATCCAAATAATGCGGAAACGTCCTTGAGCTGAGTGAACTAGATTCGGCTTTCGTCATGGGAGAAGGTCCTCTAACAGAAGAGAGGCCGGATGTGTGTGCCATTTTCATTATCATTCTGGAGATAACGCAGAGAACGAGCTGCTTGACTAAACCCAAACCTGGGAGATAAGATGCCCATTCTCCGGCCCGGACCACACAATTAAGCACATCACTGAGTTCCTGTCAGTCACCTGCGGAAACACTACACTGGCTGACTCACAAAGACATCGGCCTCGCACACAGCTGCATATCAAAGACGCGTCAAACACAAAGCCCACATCCGTCTCTACTCTATTCACAATGCAGTTATATAGTTACCTGTGGTGACAAACCTGTCCCATATTTCATAAACTGAACTTTAAAAGTGGTCAGCTTTTGACTCAGATATCACATTCAGCAATGTCTTGAAAATGTCACACTCAATGACCTTGCACATGTGTTTTTATTCCTTGAAAACTTTGTTAATGCAAATTCTGCTGATATGTCACCAGATAATAATATGTAGCTTTCTAAAACAGATCATAACTGCCAAAATGACTTTATAATCTTGTAAGCATCAGTAAAAATGTGTTGAAACCTGCAAAAATCAGTAATGAAGTGTTTTCCGGCAAAAGTGTTTGATATTTATGGTTACATTATAGCTGTATATTGTAATAAAAAAGTTGTATGAACAAATAAATAAATAAAAAAGTAAAGAACATAACTTATTTCTAAAATTAAAAAACATATAGCTTAAAAAAAAATTTCATTCTTTTTTGGTGGGACCAGTGAAAATCTTGGCGGGGCAAGTAAAAACAATTTGGGCCACGAAAAAAAATAAATAATAATAATTTAAATAAAGTCCTTATTTTTTGACCCCAGGCATTCATATGTAATATTGGTGTTCTGAGCACACACTATGCTGCCCCCTACTGGTGCATGTGTACATCAGACAATTCTCTTTTTAAATAGTTTGACTCATTTCTTATCAGCAGACATTCTCTGTGCTGATTTTAAAGGAAAATCTGTGGAATAGCATTAAACATGTTAAAACGAAACTGAGCATACTGCATCCCTATTGCTGGATGCAAATTCAATCAAATTAAAAAAATGTATTAAATAAAAAAAGAGCACAATTGAGACTTTTGGACGTCTTACCAGTTTTTCTTTGAAAACCATGTGACGCAGCCATTTGAAGTCCATGAGTTTAAAGGCAGATAAGACAAAAAGCGAGCTCTTCTCGTAGCGCTCAGGTCTCTGGATGGCTCCTTCAGGGTACGTGATACGCATGGTGGTCTTCGAGCCGACGTCCTTCTCGAACCCGGCGACTGGAGCCTCGTTCAGTCTAAACCAGAGGACAAATCAACATGAAATACAAACTGCCTTCATTTACTTAATATTCCTGTAATAATGTACAAGATTCAACTGTGAACATTATTAACTGTTACTGTTTGTATTCATAATCATTCATCAAATGTGAAACAACAACAGATTTGTGTTTTACGTCTATTTTTATAATCAAACAATAAGGAAAAATCAATAGAATTGTTTTATTTTTATAATAACTTACCGTACAACAACATCATATTGATCGATTTGGGAGCCCAGGGACTTGTTGAACAGAATGCCTCCGTTGCCAATAATAATACACTTCTTACAACTTAATCTACAGAAGAAAATCAAAAAACATGACTGAAGAAAATCATCAGCTGTACAGCACTGAAGTTTGAGAGAATGAAATATGGTTCATCATGTAATAATCAAATGATATGTTCTTATAAAAGCAAAGGAGTGAGTGTTTATGTGGACATTAGTTACCTGTCCAGCTCTGAACCCAGTGAATAACTCTTTGTAGCTTGTAAAATATGATCGATGATCTTTTCTGTGGATGGAGAAAACAATTATTTACTTATTTAGAGAGAAAAACTACATAAAAACACACCAGAGCCTCAGAAGTCTAAAAAAATTAAAAATAACCCCCTTAATTATATTTAGATGAAGTTTAGCAGAAAGTTACTCATTTCATGCTGTGATGAGCAGCTGTTTCCGAACCACAGCGCATTGAGGTGTCTTCTATGGGGAAGTCGTGGCCTAATGGTTAGAGAGTCGGACTCCCAATCGAAGGGTTGTGAGTTCGAGTCTCGGGCCGGCAGGAATTGTGGGTGGGGGGAGTGAATGTACAGCGCTCTCTCTCACCTTCAATACCACGACTTAGGTGCCCTTGAGCAAGGCACTGAACCCCAACTGCTCCCCGGGCGCCGCAGCATAAATGGCTGCCCACTGCTCAGTGGGTGTGTGTTCACAGTGTGTGTGTTCACTGCTCTGTGTGTGTGCACTTCGGATGGGTTGAATGCAGAGCACAAATTCTGAGTATGGGTCACCATACTTGGCTGAATGTCACGTCACTTCACTTTTCTACATTGACTAAAATTACTCATACTGTGATTCAGTATTAGTCAGTCCACCCACTTATATCTCATGGCAACCCTAAGAATGTTTATGCAGCATGATTTGGCTTTCAATTACACTAACTGTAGATAATATTTAGGAAGGAAGAACTTTTGTGAATTATGCATGAATGTTGGATTGCATTAAAGGAATAGTTTCCCCAAAATTAAACATTTACTTCCCCTCAGGCCATCCAAGATGTAGATAAGTTTGTTTCTTCATCAGATTTGGAGAAATGTAGCATTGCATCAGTGTCTCAACAATGGATTCTCTGCAGTGAATGGGTGCCGTCAGAATGAGAGTCCAAACAGCTGATAAAAAACATCACAATAATCCACAGCACTCCAAGCCATCAGTTAATGTCTTGAGAAAAGCTGTGTGTTTGTAAGAAACAAATCCATCATTTAAGACCATTGCTTCCAGTTCTCTATCCATAATATTGCTTTCTCCAGTTAAAAAGATGTCTTGTCTGAATCAGGAGAGAAATATACACAGATCAAGCACTGTTTACGAGGGAAAATGGTCAAAATCAACAGATTTGTTTCTTACAAACACACAGCTTTTCACTTCAAAGACATTAACTGTTGGACTGGAGTGGTTTGTGTTGATTTTGTTTTGGTTTTGTTGTTTTTTTTTTTATCTGTTTTTTGGTCTCTTTTTGTGGGGGCACATTTTCTGTGGAGAGTATATTTTTGTGACAGTGATGCAATGCTACATTTCTCAAAATCTGTTCTGATGAACAAACAAACCCATTAACATTTTGGACAGCCTGAGGGTGAGTAAATTTTCAGCAAATTAAAATTTTTGGGTGGGGTACATTTCTAAAGCAGCCTGGTCACACGCTTCCAACAATGCTGTGGCCTCCTGGGAAAGATTTTACATCACAGCTTCAGACACACTCAAGAATGAGGAAAAACCCTTTATCTTATGCACAATCCACCATGCTATTTTCAGTAAAACAGAAAGGCTTTCCACTCGAGAAAAAAAAAAACTCTTTATACTAAAGATAATAGAATGGGATTTGATTGTCAAGTCCACAACAACAAATCCATTGATCGGAGTCATTCTTGGTCCAATTAATGGTCTGCCTGCCAAACAACGTAATCCAGATCACTTGGAAAAGTAACAGCACACCTTTCCTCAACATGCCACACTATTTAAGGCATCATTCATATCTGCAGCATAAAAAGTTGAATCCATAGTGTTAGGGCTTTGTTCAAGTGCGTTTTCATCTCACATTAGAGCACATTAGACAGCAGCAATTCCCACATAGACTCGTAAATCACGTGTAAGTGTTTCTGCTGAAAGGCACGGCTTGAGAAACATCAGCAGGACGGATGCAGAGATGCCGACAGCTCTGCTCTTAATGTCCCACACCATCTGCCAAAGCAGCTAACCGGAGTCAAAGGAAAACTCATCACTTAACATGCACATTTGTGATTTAAACAGGCTGGAAGGTAATTACACTTAAAACCTCCAGGGCAGGCATGAACAAAGGCGATTGGAAAGTAGAAATGCCTCTTGTTTCTGCTTTAAACGGATGAAAGAACCACTGAAGACCTGATTGAATAGATGCCACGGAGAAATGTCTTCCATCTTACCTGCATGAGCCCTTGGTGACTGGTTAAGCTGACATTAGTTTAATTTGTATGTCATGTGTAAACATTAATCTATGGGACAATATACGGGCATATCATTAATTTTATTTATTAATTTTTTTGATTTAATGTAGTTTTTTTAAGCTACATGAAATCATTTTGAAAGGATGAATCTATGAAATTATTATTATTTTTTAATGTTTTAAAAACCATAGTACATTATCATTCAAAAATTTGAGTTAAGTAAGATAAAAACGAAAGAAATTCACACTTTTATTCAGTAAGGAAGCATTAAATTGATCAAAAGTGACAGTTAAGACATTTATAATATTACAAAAGATTACTATTTTAAACAAAGGCTGTTCTTTTGAACTTTCCATCAATCAAAGAATAGAAATAAAATACAAATATTAAGCAGCAAACACTGTTTTCAACACTGATAATAATAATAACCATTATTAATAACTGTGTATCAATATTAATTGCTAATAACTGAGCAGCAAATCAACATATTAGAATGATTTCTGAAGGATCATGTGACACTGAAGACTACAGTAATGATGCTGAAAATTCAGCTTTACATCACAGAAATAAATTACATTTTAAAATATATTCACATAGAAAACACTTGTTTTAAAATGTAATAATATTTCATAATATAACAGTTTTAATTACTTATTTTGATCAAATAAATGCAGCCTTGGTGAGTATAAGACTGCTTTCAAAACAGTTTTATTTTCTTATTTTTTTCAAATTTATGTGGTGTTTGTGAGTATAAGAATTTTTGAATGCAGAGAGTGAATGCTTGAACCCATCTTGGACTGCTGCATTATGACAATGTTTTTTCAGTGTTAAACAAAAGAAAATGTTTGAATTCTTAAGATGCACGGCTACTTTTGAACAGTCATCATATTAGAAAGATGCTTTTCGCCTTAATAATGGACCCTTGATGAAGTACAACATAACCGCTTAGACTAAATTTGACTTTCATATAATCATAGACATCTGAAAATGTGCAATATTTGTGGGAAAATATTTGAAAACAAATGTTTAACAATCCCTGACATTCCTATCCATTCCTATTCCAGCATTAGATTTCTCAGAGGACCTCTGACTGAACAACAGATTGCATTTCCTCTGTGATTTTTCAGCGGTTGTGTGAGAAAAACACAGGTGTGTATGAAATAAGCATGTCTTGTGAAACACTAATTTACTTGACCTCCTCAGGGAGAACTAGGTCTGTCTGAATAAAGTGTTTGACTTATGATTGTTCTATTGTTTACACGAGATACATTGTTAACATGTTTAACTGGATCATCTGCTAATGAAACTAACAGCGCTGACAATGATAAAACTGCAACTTCTCCAACTCAGTCTTACTTTTACCAGAGCAGTTTTCTGAGTAAAAAAGTGCCTAAACTTTTAAATACGAAGGGACAAAATAAAATTGATTGAGGGCTGTGGACCAAAAGTAAATGTTGCATTTATCCAATTATATTATATTAAAATATATTAAATACAAAAATAATTAGTTGTTTCATTTTTAAATTGTTTTAATTAAATTCATGTTTTTTTTCTCAATGAAAACTAAAGTAAAAAAACATGCAAATTTGAAATGAAAATATGCTTCAATGGCATGTTTTTTCCCCTCCTCTTGTGATATGGCATGGTGAAATAAACGTGAAATAAAAACTCAGCTCAGAAAAGAAGAAATACCTTGTGTTCTTACTCCAAACGGAGGCAGGTAATTGCTGATCTTTGATAGCCTCTTGAAATTTGGATCGAGGAACATGGGGGCTGGTTTTAAAAACCTAAAACAATAAAAGACAAAGAGAGAAAACACAAGTCAAAACAATCACTCCACAGTCTGGATGTTTTCCACCAAGAATTCTCATCTGAAGTGCTGTTTTTCGTTTTTTGGCTGTAGCAGAAAACAGGTCAAAAATTCTATTTGAAAGAATGAATAGAAACCAGTACTTTCACATTCAATAACAATATTTCTGAAATGGATATAAAGTTATAATTATATTTAATGCAAATGTAAATGATGACAGATTATATAGTTAGTAGAAACTAACCTGAGATGAATTTGATCTTCTAAAGTAACATAGGCTATTTAAGCAATATGTCACTAGCCAGAATCATAGTCTCTGTAAGTAATATGACTAGATTCAATCATTATTCTTGGTCTGTCGATGTATCAAAAAACACTGGGTTACAATTTTGAAAATTCTAGCAATCAAATAAAACTCTTTCACTGAAATGGTTATGCTGCTTGATGACCGAAAATAATTTGTATTTTTTTGTGAGTATTTGTACTAATGAACTATATTCCTTGGCAGAATTTACTTTTATTAGTAGCATTAATAGTATTTAAAAAAAAAATAAAAAAAAATAATAATAATATATATATATATATATATATATATATATATATATATATATAAATTATTAAAAATAGAAAATTTATTTATATATTAAAAATATTTATATTTTTGGACGCATGTTTTTGTGCATTTTAACAATAACTGTGTAACAATTACTGTCTCATAACTTAATGCATTAAAAAAATGCATTACAGAAAATGTAAATAATTAGAAAAATAATATAAAAAAAATAAAATCTAAAAAAATAAATAAATACCACTACCTCCCGGAAAAACTACACTATAATAAAACAGCTACCGTCACACTACTGTAAAGTGCTGTGAAGTTATAAGTTACTTTTAGTTAGTTGCTCTCCAAAACCGCTCCCTAATAAATAAGAAAAATAAGAATAGAGTATACAAGGAATAGAAGACAAACTGCATCATGTGACCAACATAATATAATAGGTCTCAAGTACTTCTTTACAAAAAATGTCTTTACTTTTCTGTAGCACGCACACCTAACATGTTCTACAATCATTTACACTGCTAATAAAATACTTTCCCATTCCGGCCACAAATACCACCTGGCAAAGCTGTATTTCATAGAGAAACACCCTGATTTCTGTCAACATCCTCCACCCAGCATGCACCTGATACAACTATCCACGACACAAACTACCCCGAACATTTCACTGGCTGACAAAACAACACCTGAACACTTCCGTCATGCCGTGCGCAGCTGTCCGAGCCCTGGAGTAATGCACTAATGACACAGGTGGTCCGGTGTACTCCATTCCCACCACCACAACTAGACTCTGTGCTCCCTCACATCCCAACAGTTTAAGTGAAGGTGACACACGCTCCCGCGTTTCTCACCGGCTTGATCTTCCAAACACGTACACTTGTGAGAAAATGATTAGGATTACAGCATATGCGTGTCCTAAACTGTAATCGGATATTCATAATAATACCAATTTTTAAAGGGCCATATTTTCACAGAACATAAGTTGAGACGAACCTTTTCAGGAAGTGTTTCAATCCATTTAGATGTATGTTCAACCTTCTCGCTATTAAAACAAAACATAAAAAGTGTTTCTTAGAGATTGTGGCCAATAACATTTTCAAAAGTTTTTAAATGACTAAAACTGTGCTCAGATCTGCAAAGATACCAAAGTCTGAAAATATCAGACCATCAAGACCAAATGATCTGAGCTGCATTCAACATTCAGTTTATATCTGACTGCAGGTCAAAGACATGATATCACATTTTGGTGTCCATATCAAAATAAATTTACAAAAGCGATTTTGTAAATGTTTCAAATAACTAATTTGTGAAAATAAAATGTCAAGATATGGGTTAAATAATGTTCCATCTTCATTCAGAGTGACAGATATATTTACGTAAAAATGAAACAACACTTATTCTGACCTGTTCTTATTAAAATATATAAAAGAATAAGTGATCATATTAAATTGTATTATATTTTAAATAATTAAAAACGTACAAATGGACAACACCTAGTGGTTTGAAGGATAGTGGCAAAGATTGGTAAAAATTTAAAATGACAATTGATTTGTTTTTTGGGTCTGCACTGTAATCCTTTAAAACATTCTTTAGATGTCATCCACCGATTCTTGTTTTAAATATGACTGACAAGATTTATTGTTATATCAACTATTATTACACTGGATGACATTTTAGTGGGTGTCTACTGTAAATCATGGTAAAAATGTCATTAATTTTTGCTCAGAAAAAAGAAGAAATTAAACAGGACAAATTCTAATGTATGAAAAACAAATATTAAAGCTGTATTAAACTTTTATTTTCATGCTTGAAAGCCCCTTTGTCTTTGAACCGTGATAACTGACTCAGTTATTTTTTATTTCTTCAAAGGACACCGATATCAAGGATCAAAGTTCAATGCAAATGATTTAAATAGAACTAATAAGTAATTTGAGCTTATCATACACTATTTATGACAGGATGCATTTATGTCTCAAACATAACTGGTATGTGATGCTGTGTGCGCTTGATTATTACTAGTTGGCAGAATTTTTGCTTTTATTTCCAAGTGGTCAGGTCCCCGGATCATGTTCAACAAAGCGTGTCAGATGCTAATTACAAGGCTAACTAGATGTCGTACGTTTAGTGTCTCAACAAATACTGTAGATGTCATGGTCTATTTAATATTCCCATCTGACTCCACTTACACCAGAGAGGGGTTCAGCATCAAGACCAACCTGAGTCATGTGATCTGGCCCTCAGCCCCATTTTTACACAACTCAGCTCTATTTAAAGGGACAGTTCACCCAGAAATGAAAATTCGGTCATCATTTACTCCCCCTGATATCATTTCAAACCTGTGTGAATTCCTTTCTTTTGTGGAACATAAAAGAAGACATTTTCGAAGAATGTTGGTAACCAAACTGTTTTGGTCACCATTGGATTCCATCGTATGAAAAAAAAAATACTAAGACATTTCTCAAATTATCTTCTTTTATGTTCCACTGAAGAAAGAATGTCATACAGGTTTAAAACGACATGAGGGGATTAAATGATGACAGAATTATCTTTTTTTGGGTGAACTATCCCTATAACGGATGAAAAGCAAACCCAAAAGGTGGGTAATATTTAAAGTAAATGATGAAAATAATGTTTTAAACAAATAAAAACAAACATAAAAGAAAAATCATTCTTTCCTTTATCTATAAAAATATTCAATTGAAATGTTTTTGTTGCACGATGACCAGAAAGAATCTATAGTTACTACATTATTAGGGCAGTTTGTTTATTAGTATTTTTATTAATTGCATTATTTATTAATAATATTTTTTTAATGAGAATTACAAGGAAGAAAACTCAAGTAAAATGCCCAGACAGAAATACAGAAAATGTGCTTAGCTTAACTGCCATGAAAATAATGTCACAAATGAAAAAATCCAGCTCTAAAAATAAACTATTAACTATGTATTTCAGTTTCTGATTGTGATGTCGTGACCTGAACCAAGAACCAGAAAACCAAAAATCAACCAAAAGTTCAACACGCAATCAAATGTATGTATGCAGCCCATATAATAATAATAATAATAATAATAATAATAATAATAAAGTGTGATTTTAAAAGGATTCTGATGATATAAGAATGAATAAGATACATAACTGTGGTTTACATTAATCTCAAGAAATCTTGCAGCTAAAGGAAGTTTTGCGTGTCAGTCGTGTGAATCAGAAGCACGGGTTTCTCACGCACTGGGAGCCCAGAGGAGCACAACAGACCCAAAAAAGATCTGCATCAGTTCTGAAACATGCCTCAAATCAACATATAGAGGATAAAGAGCATTCAGCATGGGGAATCTTCTCGGACACTGAATTATTTAAAAGAGAAAAGAAATGTCTTTTTATGCTCCTCTCAAGAGCACTGCATCCTCACTGTGTAATGGGCTGAAGACAAACTACACAACACTCATGAAGTGATGCGCTATTGTAAAAAGAAAAGACATATCTAAAGAACAAGTTCATGTTTTACGTCGCCAATAAAACTGTGATAATTATTCTCTACCTTATGTTCTCACGCCTTCTAAAAAACACATAAACAAACAAAAACAGCCTTAAACTGTAAAGCTTGTATTGCTAGTTACCAGTATAAGATTGTTTTGTGCTCTTACAAGATGATTTCATCTGCTCGAGCTCATGTATCTGCAATAGTAACCAGCTTGCCAGTAACTGACCAGCAATGCTTGTACAGAACCGATAAAGAAATCTTGTAATTTCTCGGAAAGGTCAAGAAGAGTAAACTCTTTGTACTTTTCCTGGTCTTCGTGTGAATGTTTTTCATCTAAATCTAAATTATTTATCTAAATTCCAGGGCTGTAAACAGCAGAAGAATGAGATGCGTGTCTTGCATTTACAAATATAATATTGTGAACTTCCAGTATTTCACAATGTACGATGAGATCAGCTTACTTTGGATAGATTGAAGTCATCTTGGCCTCTGCGTAACCCGGTTTACACTCGCCTTTACTGAGGTTACCATATTTATACTGCAGCTCCAGAGGCCTGTGAAGCAAAGACAGAAGAAGATGATTTTCAGTAGGTGTCCTAACAACGTAAACACATTAAGTACTGACATGATGGCGGTTCACAAACACAGTGTCACAATACATTGTGTCTTCATTTTCAACACTTTCAACACATATTTACTGCTTTATCAAATCTAACATCTAATCTAAATCTAATTTAAAATCTAAATCTGTTTGGCTTAAGTTTTTAATTTTTTTTTTATTTAAATTTTTTTTTTTTTTTCAGCAAGGATGCATTACACTGATACACTGAAAAAAAAAAGTCACAGTAATTTTTTTTTTTTTTTACATTGGTACAAAAGTTTTCTATTTTAAATTGATGAAGAATCCTGAAAAAACATGTACGTATCATGGTGTTCACAAAAATATGAAGCAGCACAACAGTTTTCAACATTGATAATAATCAGAAATGTTGCTTGAGTAGCAAATCAGCATATTAGAATGATTTCTGAAGGATCATGTGACACTGAAAATATTAATAATTATAAAATGATGATTAAATGCAGCTTTTTCTTTTCAAAAACAAAAATCTTACTGACCCCAAACTTTTGAACAAACGTGTACCATTAAAACACCTTATATTATCCGAACCAAATCCAAGGCATTTAGTGAAATATAAAACATGCACAACACAGATTTTATTCCAAATACAGTATGTGACCCTGGACCACAAAACCTGTCTTAAGTTTCATTTTTTTTTAAAATTGAGATTTATACATCATCTGAAAGCTGAATAAATAAGCTTTCCATTGATGTATGGTTTATTAGGATCGGACAATATTTGGCCGAGATACAACTATTTGAAAATCTGGAATCTGGAAAAAAATCTAAATACTGAGAAAATCACCTTTGAAGTTGTCCAAATGAATTCTTAGCTATGCATATTACTAATAAAAAATTAAGTTTTGATATATTTATGGTAGGAAATTTACAAAATATCTTCATGGAACATGATCTTTACTTAATATCCTAATGATTTCTGGCATAAAAGAAAAATCTATAATTTTGACCCATGCAATGTATTTTTGGCTATTGCTACAAATATACCCCAGAGACTTAAAACTGCTTTTGTGCTGCAGGGTCACATATGGCTGCATGCTAAATGAACATTTAATTCCAAATAAATCTGTGGAGTAATTTAAAATTCTCCAGACCATACCTATTTAAATTTGACGATTATGGAAGTTCATTCATTCTCAAGCAGATTAACATGCATAAAACAGAGCTCTGTGTCTTATTAAATGCTTTGGGGTCTGGAGAGAGGGGAAAGCAGCTGTGTCGAGCTCAATGAGATGACAACTTGTGTGAGGAGTAGTTTATTTTACATAAGCGCCGAATAAACCCACTAATTCAGAGGCCGGCAAATGGAAACTTTCTAGTAAGTTTACATCAATACTGTGAGTGCTGGACATATAAAGATGACCTGTTGACAGTGCCATTTATACAGGTGGCCGCTGATGGTAATAAGAGAGGTCCAGCCATGTTTTACTTTAGGTAAACGGACCTCCCATACAGATACAATCAGGACTGTTAAATCAGACAAGGCTGGGTGAGAGCCAAGAGATCATTCATTCAAAATGCTTTAGGGCACCATTAATTATCCTTCCAAAGTAAAGCTCAAATAAACAACAAGCCGAGTTATAAAGAGAGACAAATTGCTGGACAGTACAGGCCAAAGTGAACTCAACACATACATGCACATTCTCAAATTCTGTTACGAAATCCTAGTGAGCAGTCTTGCCCTATATAGGCAGCTGCCTTCTAAGGCAACATCCTAACTGAAACGGAACAGAGATAACAATTCTGTGCGTCATACAAATAGAAATTCATGGAAGACTCCAAGAGAGCATAAAATGTTGGACTGATAGTCCATATTAATTACACTGAACTATTTTTGTCACTAGTTAAAAGAGATGATATATTAGAGTAACTTATAAATAGAAATAGATTATTCCCAGTTCTACAGTACATTAAAACACAGAGGCTTGCATTACTTGGCATTACTCTGTTACCTGAACTCCAATAATGATTATATAAAATATTAAAACAAAGGGCTTTTATACGACGCATCAACATTTTAATAATCAATTAGTTAAATCAACTTTGTGTTGTATATGTTTAATAATATTATTTAATTAATTTTATTTATAGAAATTTACATCTTAATATATTACAAATTAACAATATATTTTAAATGTATATACACACACATTTAAATTGCACAAAAGGCAGTTTTTACCAACTTTTTAATGATATTATTATGATTCTCTTCTAAATCTTTGTTAAAATATTAACCTTTATGCTGTGGCTGTAATATAAACTTAAGTAGCATAAAGATTTCATGAATACAGTCAGTGCTTATTGGTACTTAATGGTATTTAATTTTCTGTTTCGGCAGACTTGTCGCTAGGCATTCTGGGATTGCATTTACAAAACATGTGATGTTTCCTTAAAATCTGCCTAAAAAAGAAGGTATTTTAGAAGGCAGCTAAATTTTACAAGCCTTTCTTGTTAGGAGTATAATGAGCATCGTTTCACTAAATCTTTCTCATTAAGAGTGCATGTTAAAAAGCTGCCTAAGTAGGCAACTCACTAGGTCTTGGAAGAGAGCCTCATGCTGACATTAAATACTTACACACTCAACAATGTGTTACTTACAGTTTTCTGTCAAGCTTGGTAAGGAATCCCTGCTTGTCGTACTCTAGAGAAAGAAGAAATACAATAAATCAACAGAGTTTATGTCCCTGAAAAAGAAAGGAGAGAGAGATGCAGTGTGTTATCGTCACTGTGCCAACAGGAAGAGATGGAAATATTTTGGCAGAAGAGGATACATGTTGTTAAGCGCAGGTTATAAAGAAAGAGATTATTATTGTAGTTACACAGAAAGAAATGTGAGAGACTGTTTACTGTCTATAGACCAACATGGGCTGTACATGTGACAGTCAGTAGCACAAAAACAATAAATAAAACCATACTGAATATGGCACTTGAGTAAAATGGAATCCAATAGTAGCAATTACTCTGAACAGGAAAATGCTGAAACATACTCTATGCAAAAAAAGGATCTACAAATACTGCAGAAGACAATCGATTAAACAATGCAAGTTTGCATAGTATTTTTGCTTTAGTGAAGCTATAATTTCACACACATAGTTAACAGTGACATATGATGGTAATTATCACCAGCTTGATAGCATCCCCAGTAACACAAGTGCACTTGTAATGCATTAGTCAAGCATTTGCATTCTTGCATTAAGTATGCTTCTGGCCAAACATTTGATGAAACTATGTACATTTGCAATATTTTGACATCAAACGTTGATTGGTGTAAGAATAAAAAAAGAGCATGGAAATTTTGAGGGATATGAAAGTAGCACAGCTGTGTGAGTTAATTATACAGCTTATTATCATCACACAACATTATTTGACTAAAAATGATATGATGTAAAATAAACACGTTTATGAAATCATAAAAAGAGTATTGGCTGCCATCAAGTAAGATAAGCACAAGGATATTATTGTTTGTGCAACATTAGACTGCACAGTTCACCGAACCAAGTAATAAAGTTTTACCCATGAGGACCTATTTTACAACAGTAATCATGTGGACAGGTCAAAACAGAAAGACTTTGTTAGTTTTGTTTTCTAATGGAAAGAAAACCAATAAACATAAAAAGAATGAACCCTTAAAAATAGATTTACAGATCAAATAACCAGAATAACCTTGGAAGCAAAGAATGATAAAATTAAAGAAAGAACAAAAAAATAAACAAAAGAAAAAGAACAAAATTTAAGACAAATAAACAACTAACAAATAAGGAAAAAGAAAGAAAATGAATAAATGAAAGAAACAAAGAATTAATAAACAAATAAAAGAGCTAAAAAAAGGGCTAACGAATGAGAGAACTAAAAAACGAACAAACAGAAAAAGAACAAAAAAAGAAAGAAAACAAATATTAACAAATTAATGGATTAATTCACTTCCAGAATACAAATTTCCTGATAATTCACTCGCCCCACTGTAATCCAAGATGTTCATGCCTTTCTTTCTTCAGTCGCAAGGAAATGAAGGTTTTTGAGGAAAACATTCCAGGATTTTTTTCCCATATAATGGACTTCAATGGGACTCAACGGGCTGAAGGTCAAATTGCAGTTTCAATGCAGCTTCAAAGGGCTCTACACGATCCCAGCCGAGGAATAAGGCTCTTATCTAGCGGAACCATCACTCATTTTCTAAAAAATAAAAAAAAATAATGTACTTTTTAACCACAAATGCACATTTTGCATTAGCTCTGCGATACGCGTCCGCAAATTCACGCATGGGCAACACAAGGGCGTTTGCTTTGTAAACACTGGGTCGGTACAGAAAATGCACTGAAACCCGACTGAGGACAGAAAAACATGAACATCTTGGATGACATTGGGGCGAGTAACTTATCAGGAAATTTTTATGCTGGAAGTGAATGAATCCTTCAACAAAAGAAAGAATGAAAGAAACCAAGCAAGAATGAACAAACAAATGAACAGACAGAGAGAAAGAAAAGCAGACACACAAGCTCTCGGGGTTGTTCTGAGTGCTGTGTTAGCGCTGCATTACGGTCGCAGTAGCTGCAGAAATCTCTGCGCAGGGACTCTACAAAGATCACGGTGCTTCTGTCAGCTACCTGCCACCTGTTTTCACTGCATCACTCAAGAACAATTCTGGGTCAAATGCAGCTTAAGCTCTACTGACAACATCTGTGACATCCTGACACGACTTATGGCTGTGCCTTTAAAACAACAGCTGTTGTTAAAACAATAGCTGCATGTTTTAAACGTTTACGTGTGTATTACTGTAAACACATTCGTTTTTATAAACACCAATAAAGTATTTGCAGGTCACAGACATTGTTGATAGACTTTCAGTTGCATATTGCTGGAAAAATACCTTTGTTATTGATTTAATAATTTAAAAGTCAGTATCACCATCAGTACTTTATCCGTATTTCAACATTATTAGTAGTAGCAGTATCATTACTGTCAATTTTAATAAGTGGAGGGGCTGTACTGGTATTTACTCCATATTAATAGATCAATGTTTAGTACAGCATATAAATCGTTCCAGGTTTATGACTTTTTAATAGTGTTAAGAAGAATTTTTCACCAGTGCTTGATATGGCAAAAAATCTGCAAAGCATAAACATATAAATCCTTATTAACTTCATCATTATGTCAGACAGAAGCAGTCAGATGTCTTTGTACTGAATTTGCAGGGGAAAATTCTGTTTAAGAACTACAAATGCACCGGAGAAGATCATAATGTTGGGAGACCATATTTGCAATTTAGTCATTTAATTATTTTAGATTTTATTTAAACTTCATTTATTTCAAACAAAGTTGAACTAGGCTGCTTGAAACTTGCTCTGTTACATGTATGGTTTTATATAGTTATAGATATTTAAAAGTTTGAGTTTTTTATAAAGAAATGTCTACTTTTATTCAGCAAGGATGCATTAAATTGATCAAGAATGACAGTATAGACATTTATAATGTAAATCAATTTCTTTCTATTAAACAAAGAATCCTGCCATAAATGTTTCATGGTTTCCACAAAGATATGAAGAAGCCTTATAATGCAACTATACAGATGAATCTCCCAACATTATTGTTGAATACAGTATACGGTAAACCTCTACCTGAAGCTACTACACGTCCCGCGGAGAGTAACCTATCCAAATCAGCCTCTGAAACACAAGAGTGTGAGTTCAGCATACAGCAGGCATGTCATTACCTCTGTCTGAGTGAGATCAGATGCCTTTAGTGTTTAACAGCAGCCCCCAGACTACAGTGATGCCAGCAAAACATGCCTGTGACTTCACTCAGCATCTGATACACTGGTTAGCAGATCAGACAACAAATACAACACTTATAGTGCATAACAAAACATTGCATTCTGTATGTATGAGAGCGTAACAATGCATTTTGTACATATGAGAGAAACTGGACAACAAGCATAAATAACCACACGTCCGCCATCTGCAGTTCCTGAAAAACTATGAGAAATGTTGCAATGCATACATTTAACAAGTCACAAATTTACTAACCAGCTAAAAACCAGTTTAGCTACTGCAATGTGATTTAAAACACCGGTTTGACTCTCTTGACTGAATCTTAAATGATCTTGAAAAACTTCTGCCTAAATACCTGAAATTAGTTTTCTAGACACATAAATAGTGCTTAAAGGAACAGTTCACACAAAAATGAAAATTTGCTGGCCTGAGTTTCCCAAAAGCTTCGTAAGCCTAAGAAGTTCGTAAAAACGATCGTACGACTGATCTTAATATTACGGTCTGTTTCCCAAAAGCATCGTAAGTAGCACTTGAAAATCATCGTAGATCTACGAGTGCTCTGGAGTAAACGTAAAGCCCTAAGTGCATCATAAGAACAGATTTATGCGGTCACCTGCAGGACAATCGGCAGATTACACCTTTAACTTTATTCAGGTGCAATGTGATTATAATATAAGGATTTGATTGTGCTTTATTGTACGGTTTATGACTCTTTTTCTTTATTTTTTATTAATTTATAAATGAAATTATTAAAAGGGGCAGAAAAAAATAAAAATACACATCTAAATTAAACAACTGACAAAAAAAAAATGGATAAAAGAAGTAATGTAGGAAATGCTTCAAAGACTGGGGGAAAAAATCTGTCAATGACTTGCTGAAGTGCACGAAAACCAGCTATGTATTAGACCCTGAAATAACGTCTCTCTATACTGTATATAAAGTACATTATATATTATTATGTAAAGTATAATATTATACACTATAATATAATATAATATAATATTGTATTGTATTATAGTTATGATATCCAAGTTGTCTGTCTGGAATGCAGCATTAGGTTAACGTCAATAAACGAGCGTGTACTACAATTACGAACCATTCTATAAGGTGACATTTCAGCACTTGACAAACGGATAACGATTCCTAAGTAGCACTTAAAGCACAGCTACGTGCGATTGCTTTACGTGCATTGTTGGGAAACGCACGTGAAACAATAACGAACGATCGTAAAATTACTCGTAGAAAACGCTCTTAAGCGCTAAGATCAATCGTTATCGGGAAACCCGGCCCTGAACATTTACTTACCCTCAAGTCATATAAGGTGTAGATGAGTTGGTTTATTCATCAGAACAATTTGGAGAAACGTATGAAATCACTTGCTCAGCAATGGATGCTCTGCAGTGAATGGGTGCCGTCAGAATGAGAGCTCAAATAGCTGATAAAAACATCGCAATACCCACAAGTAATCCACACCACTCCAGTCTATCAGTTAATGTCTTTTTAAGTGAAAAGCTGCATGTCTGTAAGAAACAAATCCATCATTAACATGGTTTTATCTTAAAATGGAGAGTCATCTATCCATAATTCTGCTTTCTGCAGTGAAAAGGTAATCTTGTCCATATCAGGATAAACATATGCACAGATCAAGCACCATTTACAAGAGTAAACAGTCCAAAACAGTTCTACACAAATATGTGGGTGGATTTTGATGTGAGGGACAACAGGAGATGGACTTTTTCACTGGAGAAAGTGTTATTATAGATTATGAAACAACTTGATGGATTTGTTTCTTACAAACATACAGCTTTTCAATTCACAAGATGTTAACTGATGGACTGGAGTGGTGTGGATTATTGTGATGTTTTTATCAGCTGTTTGGATTCTCATTCTGACGGCACCCATTCACTGCAGAGGATCCATTGGTGAGCAAGTGATGCAATGCTAAACTCATCTACATCTTGGATTGCCTGAGGTTGAGCAACTTTTCAGGGTGATGTTTTGGGTGAACTATTCCTTTAAGTATGGATTTCTATACCAAAAAAAAAAAAAAAGAGAGAGAGAGAGAGAGAGAGAGAGAGAGAGAGAGAGAGAGAGAGAGAAAGACAACATTTGACCTGCAGAGTAGGTGATTGACACACTACAGGAAAGTGTTGATAAGCAGTATAAGCAATTAATTTAAGTAAGCAAAGCTATATTTATATAGCACCTTTTAAAACAGTGTTTACAAAGTGCTTAACAGAAGAGAAATACATGTGTGCATTCACAGAAAAGATAAAGATGCATACATAAAATAAATTAAATAATAAAACAAATACTCAATAGAGTAAGGTCTCAATATACCTGTACTTTACAAATGTATTTTACTCAACGAAGTAAGACCTCAGTAAACCTGTCCATTTCCAGTGTATTTAACAGGGATATTTTACTGGAACCTCTGTTTTATTTGTTGGACTCCGTCTAATCTGATAAAACAGTTAGACAATTGTACTAAACATCCATAAGAAAACAGCAGGGCTAAACTCAATTCTGATTTACAGTCAAGTGTTTCTGCCAGGTGGCCTTTAGAGGGAATCAAGAACATTCACAGAAAAGCACACCATATCTGTTTAAGGAATATGCAAAATGCAGCAGCGCTAGCAAAGTCTGTGTGTGACTGTGTGCACAGAAATGCTGCTTTTCCATTCTTGCACACACACGATTATGAATTACACTAGTTACACTGTAGATAATATGGTAGCATTTTGTGGTTCAATTTTAGATTGACACAGCCCGGTGAAAGAGAAAATGTCCTGAAGCTTTGGTCTGTTGTATGCGCCAAAAAGCAAACTGCAGCAAAATTACTAACAAATGCTGATCAACCTTAGTTAAAGAGATTATTCTCAGTTCCAATGTATGTGAAAACACCATAAATGATTACATAAAACATCAAATCAAAGGTCTTTTATGGTAGATGATAACATCTAGCTACATTTATTGGTTTGATCAGTCAAAAACAACATTTAATGAATCAACCGAGCCACACCAACTACTGCCATTTTTAGTCTCTTTAAGATATTAACTGCACATTTTCACCTCTACATGTAGTTAAACTAAGTTCTGGTCACACTATCTGTCTCCTATTACAATGCTGACAATAGTACCAAATTGTTTAGTATCATATAATGAACAACAGATTCATTTTCCATTGTTTCATTATCACAAACATGAACGATGTCTGCTCTTTAACCACAAATCAATTTATGATACGTGACAATATACACTACCCTTCAAAAGTTTGAGGAAGTTTGAGGTTAGATTTTTTTTTTAAAGAAATAGATACTTTTATTAAGCAAGTATCCATTAAATTGATTAAAAGTGTCTATAATGTTACAAAAGATTTCTATTTCAAATAAATGCGTTTCTTTTGAACTTTCTATTCATCAAAACATGCTTAAAATATGAAGCAGCACAACTGTTTTCAACATTGATAATAATGAGAAATGTTTCTCGAGCAGCAAATCAGCATATTAGAACGATTTACTGGAGTACTGAAAATTCAGCTTTACATCACAAGAATAAATTCCATTTTAAAATATACTCAGTTAGAAAACACTTATTTTAAATAGCAATAATATATCACAATTTTACTGTTTTTACTGTATTTTTGAGCAAATAAATGCAGTCTCGGTGAGCAAAAGAGACTTCTTCCAAAAACATCAAATAAATCTTTCTGACAGTAGTTTCTTTTTTGTTAAGTCAGTAGAAACTCAGATTCTTTCAGCTGTATTATTAATTCCCTTATTCATCGCATTGGTTTTAAGGTGGAGATAATATCAGATACCACAGCTTCTAATTTTATCTTGTGACATACGATCGTGGTGGTGCTGTCTTACGTATGTGAAACTACAGTGTAACAGCTAATACTCGTAGTGTGAAAGAAACCAATAGTGAAAAGGGTTATCAGTGGCACTCTAAGCAAACATCTATCACAGCAAAGATCAGTCTGTGTATTATTTTGTCTTCAAAGCTGACCATTTTTAGTGCTCTGGCTACCTTTTTGACTTATTCCAGGGGATGAACACAGTCAGCTATGGGCTCTTAGCTCCCTCCTCTGGCCATCATCGCAAACCAAATCTTTATTTTCCGAGGTCTTTACAGTTTAAGAACATGGCTTTCCCATTGAGCTGATGCCAAACAGCAAGACTAGGCAGAATCACAGACAGTAAGAAGCCTACAGTCTTAATTTCAGGCATCACCTATCAGGGGAAAACCAGATCTAGAGTGACATTTCACTGCTCAGATAAACAAAAGCATAGTTCACCAAAAAATGAACGGAAAACAGCGACCAGCACACTATTAAAAGTTCTTCTTTTCACATGTTCCACAGAGAACAACAGTCACATGATGACACATATACTCACGAGATTTCTTGACTGGGCTCCGTAAGTGCAGTCTGCCGGACGAGTAGTACAGGAATATCAGCACCATGATGGGACAAATTAAAAACATGAAGATCCGTGTGGACTTCATCCTGATCATCTCACACGAGGCTTCATCTGCTCTGAGTCACCTGAAAATAAAAGCACGCAACACACTGATCAAATACGGCATGCTTTCGCAAGTCAAATGGCAACTTCGTAAACGGATGTTTGGTCTTTCAATTTATAACAGTTTCAAATCTAAACGGGTATTATTTAAATGGCTTAAAACAAACAGTATGTTAGGTAACATGAGTGATGAGCTCAACATGGGCGGGTCAGCAACTTTATGTGTATTGTGTTCAGACCTGCAGGTGAAATGAAGCAAGCTCACGTACCAGCGTAACCATAGTTTCTACCAAAGCACCTTAGTTACTATAGTTCGAAATTGCTCTGACCCTTTCAAATGATTTTGTTGATGTAACCAAATATTCTGGAAGCTGCTTAAAATGTGGTAACATGCACCTCTTACTGTAAGGAGTTATTTCTGCCTGATTTAATCATGTGGTCTGTATAACCAGTCATATTAATAAAACAAAACCAGTTCATTCAGTTGTTTTGTTAGGTAATCTAAAAATAGGCTTCATGTGGCAAGAATTATACGGTTTACACCATCGAAGCAAGCTTCCTCATTATTTTTTATTAACCAACTGATTTTGGTGTGAACCGCAGACAGCATAGTACATTTTTGTAAGCATAAACATTTTAACATTTTCATTAAAAAAAACAAATAAATAAATATATCAAATGGAGTCCCACGTTTAAATATATTATAATACAATACAATATAAACATACAACATATATTATTAATATAATGTTAAAATAACCACAGGGTCTCTTTGACACTAGCTCCCAATTGGATAAAACACCATTTTTGCAATCTGAGTTGTTGTTTGTTTGATTGTTTCCTAAAGGATCCATATGAGAATCATGTTTCTTTTATTGTTGTCTCATACTGTTGTAGCATTTTTAGTTTATGAAATTTATTAAATTTATTATGTGTATTAGTATTATTATTTGTAATTGTTTATATAATTTAATTTAATTTAATTTTATTTAATTTGGTTGTACTGTAAAACATATTATATTATTATATTTCATTATATATATAATTTTCTAATACAAGATATTAACTGGATCTTTTCAAACACATGGCCCCCAAAAGGATAAAATACCACAGTTGCAATCCAAGTTTGCTTGTTTTATTCAAGTGACTACCCTTAACAATGGTATCAGATAACAGGCACCCCTAGTAAAAATTATTATTTTTTAAATCTTAGTGGGGCTTCTTAATTTAGATCCAGTCATAAGTGCATGGCACATTCTACATGTATACAGTAATATAATATAAAATAGTATGTTTTATAATAATTATAATAAATAAAATATAACTAACATAAATTCATATATTATATATATCATATTTTATATTATATTACAATCTTGTATAATGGTAACGCTTTAAATTAGGGAACACTATTGATTATTAACTAGTTGCTTATTAGAATGCATATTGGCTGTTTATCAGTACTTATAAACAGTGTTGAGAAGATTACTTTGGAAATGTAATGGGTTACAGGTTCCAACCCTATTTAAAATGTAATAATAGTGTAACTATTTCAATTTCTTTATTAAAGTAACGTAACTGATAACGTAAGATTATTTTTTTAAATTTCTAATGTTTTCAGCTGTTAATTATTTTCAAAAATTTTAAAGCAGGCAGGGTGAACCTTACAATAGTACTCAACACTGATTAATGTCAGATTTAAAAAAAAAAAATAATAATCCTAAATCACTTGAATTGAGATGATAAATAATTGAATTTTAAAGCACAGCCACCACAAAATCAGACTTTGAGATCATTAAATAAAGATTTAAAATCATAACAAAAAATAGTTTAATAGCTATGGATACTGTTTTTGAAATCTTTCAATGAAATATATATATGACCCAAATAGGAAATAAAACAGTTTTCGAATAAGCATGTGTCCTAAACTCCTAAACATCGGTGTCTCATATTTTAGAGCAATCATTTATGAAAGAAATCAATTAAATCTATATGTGTGTGTGTGTGTGTGTGTGTGTGTGTGTGTGTGTGTGTGTGTGTGTGTGTGTGTGTGTGTGTGTGTGAAAAATTCAGATGTAACTTAACCCCCTTTGTAATCATTAACATTTTCAAGTAACTGTAATTTAACTACAGATTTTTTTTTCTCAGTAACTGTAACATTTCATTAGGCCTAAGTTACATTTATTTTGTGATTACATTACATAATTCCGTTACATGTAACTAGTTACTCCCAAACACTGCTTAAAAAGCAGATATTAATTCTGCATGACCATTCTCTACACAATACCTAAACATAACTACTATCAGTGAATCTGTGTTTCCTAATCTAAAGAGATACCTTTATATAATGTTATATATACCATACAATAACAACTAGTGAATGTTTTTGATCAGTTCAAGAATCCTCGTATCCAATGGAAACCGCTCGGCTATAAGCGGCTCGTGTGAACGTTAACGTTATTCTACATAACGGTCGGTAGCATCCGGTTAGCGCTTTAGCTAAACCTCAAAACCTCCGAACACAGATTCCCCTCAGCCCACAAACTCGCGTGGAAAAACGGTTACGTGAGTTACACGACCACACGTTAAGAATAAGAAACAGCCACAAAATGACACAAAACATTCTGTGTGTGTGTGTGTGTGTGTGTGTGTGTGTGTGTGTGTGTGTGTGTGTGTGTGAAACGGGCTAATAACCGTCCTACCTCACAGAAACCGAACGGTGATGAAAACATGTCCTTAAACGCACCGTCGGTCGCCACGGCTCTTCTGCAGGAACGGACGAAACATTTCTTTTATCTCTCGGCTCCTCTTTTCAGCTCGGTTTCCCGGGAAAGCGAAGAGAAAGCAGAGTTCGTGGCTTAAAGGTCGAGAGGAGGAGGAGGAACCCTTCTGTGGGCCCTCAACACACCATACAGGTCCAAAACACACGATTCTTCACTACATTCACATTTAGTCATTTAGCAGACGCCTTTAAAAGGTAAAAGAAAGTGCAAGTGTTTTTTTTTTCCTTTTATTTTTTTTCGTAGAATTAGAAGAGAGTGCTAGTGTCAGAGGGTCACTACTTGAGATAGGCTAGGTATTGCTTTATATGACAGTGTTCTCCCTAATGAAAATTACTACATTACAATGTGCCTAAGTACAAGAATATCCGTATTTATCAAACGCGCGCACGCAGTTCTTATGCACATTAGTAAGCAAATCCCACACGCGCGTAAGTACCATGCTCGTTCACGTTCATTAGCATTCGGAAACGCCTCCAATGAACCATATATGGTCACAACACCTCCCTTTATGGATCACGTGGTCCTCACCTAGACCGTGGCACAGAAAGCTGTACCGAGACTAAGCCGTTCTTTGAGAACGCGTTTTCTGCGAAGTCTTCCAATAACGCAAGATAAGCCATCGTACAGTCTGAGACAAACATCTGTCACAGCTGGCTTTTATAGGGTTTGACACCAGTTACACGCACACATCTGTGCGTTCGCACGTTTGATAAACACGGATTTCTTGTATAGGCACATTCTAATATTTCATTCGTATGACAAAATATAGAACCTTTTCTACCCTCTGTTGATAAATGAGGGCTCAGGTTACTACACTTTTTCTATTATAAAACCATGGTTCATTTTCATAACATATTAGTTATGCATAAACAAGTTCTAAAATACAGTGGCATTGTGATAGCATCTTGGAAATCTATCATAGTGAAATTGAGGAACTAGTGTAGGCCTACCATGACAATCAGGCACTATCCCATCAATATGTCACAGTAATTATTTATTTATTTAAGTATGGATGGGTTTTTTTTGGTTTGTTTGTTATTAATTATTTGTTTGTATGTTGGTTTTTTATTTTTTTTTTTTTTTTTTTTTCTTGTGGTGACCATAGAGAATCACTGTCTTGACTCTTCTGATTTCAGTGTCGAAAAATAAAACAAGATAAAAATCCATTTACTCGCATGTCTCTAACATACTTTGTGGGTCTTATTAAAAATACACCCAGAGATATTACTACCTAAGTAAATACAAATGGGACAATCTCTTACGATGTCAGTGGAGTCCCAGGTTAAACTCAGTGGAAGTGCACTAGATCATTTAATCTTCGTTGCACCATAACGGTCGACCACAGTTTAACCAAGTTTCCTTTATCGAATCTTACATGCATAACAAAGATGTTGTGTTGCTGTGCTTCATGAGCTTCGGTGATAATTAAATGTGCTGTACTTATTTATTGTGACACCACACAAATTAAAGAGGCCTTGACCACAATGACTGATATGTGTGTGCCTCTCAGATAAATGCATGTTTGATATTGTAAAAAGCATGTTACATAGAGATTTCCTGTTGACGAATATGTGAAAGTTTGAGGTTGTAGGCTGCTGTACTGTGAAAACTTCATGAAACATTTCACACATTTTAATCTCTAAGCAGTGAGTGTTAATTTAGGTCACTAGAAGTACATTTTGTGAGCTAGATCTCCATGACCTTCTTTATTAATGAGAGATCCCTTACTGTTCTGTTTCCTGTTACAGACGGACTTCTGCGTCACAACAGAGCTTTATGTCTAAATAAATGAATAGACCTTTTGTTAACAATTGGTATGAAGAGGATTTAAATAAGGGTGTCACTTTACAAAGAAACAACAATACTTTTCTTAAGACAGTACTGGCAGGCTTCCCTTTGGAATCCTTCCTGTTCCCCAAGAGTTGTGCTCTCATAACCATGAATAAATACACATTCACGGATCTTGCACCATGATACCATACAGTATCGTTATTCATTTAACTGACTATATTACTAGTTGGTTATAGGGTACTAATATTAGTATAACAGAACTAATGGAAGTAGTAGAATTTGTGAGTGACAGGTCAAAGCTTGGGCTATTTAAAAATACAAAAAGAAAACCCCCATTACGCAATATAAATGTATTTTTGAATACCTCTTAAAAATATGAAAATATTTATAAAAATATATATAAAAAATAAAAATACATTTTGATGCTTCGTGTTTATTTGTGGGGAGTTTGTAACTGATGCTTCACAAGGTTTCTCCAATGCAGGACTGAAAGTCTTTCTTTCAGTGACGAGGTCTCTTCTGGTCTGTATTTCTGTTTAGAGGAGATCTTGAGTGGGAATGATTCTCTCTCACATCCCGACGCCTCTTTGATGAGGATTGTTGGATGGGTGACCGGGATCGACGGCTGTGGTTTGGACGCAAAGATCTGGTTCCATTCCTAAAATGATTCACCTCCTGTGTGAGAAAGAATCATGAAATAGTTCTGAAATGAAGATGCAGAAGATGAACTACAAGAAGAAACAGGGCTTAAGGTCTTACTTGACGCAAAACAGTGTTCGCGGTCAAAGCATCAGGAGAAACATCTGACTGTCTGCAGGTTGGACAAAGGTGTCCATCAGACTCCAGCAAACATGTTCTGATACCTGACACCAAAAGATTGTCAGAAACAGCGTGTTTGTTTCTGACTGATGTTGGAACAGATACTCACATTCATCACAGGAGCTGGTGCTGCAGCAGGGAATCATCACAGCATCAGTCAGCAGATCCTTACAGATCCGACACAGCAGCGCGGCGGGGACTGGATCGGATGAGGAAGAGGAAGGGGATGAAGGCTCATGCTGGGGTGAGAAGGGCGGCTTCTCTTTCTTCACAATCGCATAGGCCTCACTGAACAGATCAAACACGACATGATTCAAACACAAGACTTTAACAAACACTAGAACCTGCAAGTACAGTAAACTCACGCATCCATAACGGGAATGACGTATTTCCCACTGCTGTCCATCATGACTCCCTTTCTGTCAGGATCATCCACCTCCACCAGGAAACTACGAGGAATCCCTGCGCATTTCTGTATGCGTTTACGAGGAGCAAAACTGTTGTCCTGTGAATTCATGAGTGACATTCAAACTCTGAGCAAACACACAGACTAATGGGGAAAGAGCTCAGGTTCCCAGCAGCTGTGATCTCTGAAAGCCCAGTTACCCAAGTGCTCGGGCAGTTTTTAATGTGATGTCCAGGAATCCCACAGCGGAAACAGATGTAGTTTGGTGGAAGCAGTCCGAGCAGCTTCATCGCATCACTGATGAATGTCAGAACCGTGAGCATCTCTCGTATTTCACAGATTCAGACACTGTCGATGTCTGAACACTCACCTGCTGGAATAATAGCACAGACTGGACTGGTACATCACAGCTTTGAGTTTGTCCTCCTCTGATGCATTTGCCTCGGCCAGATTCTCAGTCTGTTTCACAGGCATTTGCACGTTTTAATGTTCAGCACTGAGACACTCAAACCTCCCTGAAGAAGCTGCTCGTGTGTTTGTCATTGTGGGATTTCTGCTCACTTTTAAGTGTTTTAAACAACTTCACTGTACACTGTGTTTTGATATTAAGCACCTTTTGTCTTCATTATGACACTTCAAAAGCAAACACTGAAGTTCATTACAGTGAAGCAGAGTGTATTTCTCTTTGATTTCAGTACCTTCAGAAGCTGATCCAGTGAAACTGGTGAAGAATCACCAACCTGCTGCTGAAACAAACATGAACACAAGAGGAGTTTTACCTCTGTGACGAGACACAAGGCTGTTTAGGACAATAGTGAGGTCAGTCAGTCTAGAGATTTGAGTTTGAAGACTGGAAACATGATTGAGACACAGAGACATGAACGAGATGCTCGTCTACAGAAACCCAATCAGAATGAACACGCAGGGCCTTGATCGTCAGGGAATTAATGATAGTTTTATTGTATAACGATGCAGTAATTATACAGCAAATGCGGTTATTCATACAGAAAATATAAGGTAAAATTATACAATAGCGCATATAGAATGAAGATATTATTTAAAACCGTTCTGTGGAACTGGGCTTACCTTCGATTCGCAACAAGCAAACAGCTTTTTCTGACAGTTTGATCAAAAACTGTGTAACATTATAAAACATAACAAACGTGTTTATCTGTGATACACTGGAGGAGCCAGTCACCGATGCTCCACTGTTAGAGTACAAAAATAACCGAGGGAACCAAATATTTGATGAAGAACCTTTCCAAAGAGAGTTATTATACATCAAGACCAATGCAAACCCTTTTCTACATACTGTTTGTGAAGATCCACGTGATGCTTCAGGCTGACGACTGCAAAACCAAACAGCAGAGAGATCAAATGACTAAAACAGCAGTGACTTATGATTCTTCATATTACATCTAAATGAAAGTTGCGTTCACGTCACGTGACGTACATGACAAATCTTTTGTTTGTGGACTTCAGCCCAACAGCAGGGATTCGTCTGATGATGACTGACGTGTTGTTGGGAACGAGTGCTTCATCATCAGTGTATTCTGACAGCAAAAAACTCCAATAAGACCATGTTTCACTCACACTAACAGTACCATAGTATTCTTTGAGTGCCATTAAATACATCAAAATATTACTATGACTCCATCACTGTCATCACAGCAGTAGATTAATAAATGTTGCTTTTTATTGAACATAAAAGCATTAGTTTATAATGTCTGATCATGCATCAAATGTTTATTTAGTGTGATCTGGAGCTGATCTCACCTTCATTGGTCTGCGCGCTGCTGATCTGCAGGTCACAGAGCTTCAGTCTCTCGCGCTTCATGATTTGCCGTTTTAACTCTGTCACAGTGATCTGAAGGCCTTCAAACAGGACCGTGTCGTGAGTGAGTTTACTTCGAAACTTATAATGAACACAAGGCATGTCGACACGGTTCTTGTGTTCAGATTTCACTGCACATGATAAACTTGATCTAAACGATCACAGTCGCTAAAGGAAAAGCCGGTCAGTTTATTAACTCAGCGATCAGCTCGTCGCGAGATGCTGATGAGAGTGAAGAAAAATAAAAACAGACCGTTGCCATGGATACTGATGGAGCGCGTCGTCATGACGTGAGACGCATCTGAAACGCTGAAAAACTACAGCCAGAGCCATTGTGAAACGCAGCCACGCGATCACGTGGTTCATGGAGCTCTCAATAGTTCCAAAAAACTCCGCGCTGTCAGTCTGTTTTGATTAGTTTAATGGGGACAGACAGCAGTTTCACTACATTTGCAGCAATTTATAGTAATTATTAACACATAATGTACATTGACAACTACGCTGACTACCCTTTAGAATAGAATTCTCATTCTGGTGAGTGATAAAGAGACAGTATTAATATGCACTCATACTCCTGGCAGTCAAATGTGACCAAACCATGGACCAAACACCTTAAGTGTACATTTTTGTTAAGTTCTATTTAGTAATATTTTAAAGAGATTTCTGGTACTAAATAATATGTGCAATAATTATGATCCATGAATCACCATTTAAAATATATCATATGCTTATTTATATCACAATTAGTGTAGTATTTTGGGTTGAAATGGAGAAAACATTTTAAGTTCCAGTGCAAAGAGGCAAATTAGAGGCATTTGGCAGCCAGGAAAAATATTATATTCATATGTAATGCCGTAGTTTGCTCAATTTTGCCAGTCATAATTGCTTGCTTATTTTTTTAGGTTTTGCATTTGAATGTATATTTAGACTTTATCAAACACAGGATTTTTTTAAATGTTAAATTTAAAAGGGTTAATTATTCACATTAGCATACAAAATAGGTTAATATAAAAAAAGCAAACAAATACGGAGTACGCAACCAATTGCATTCAGTGAAACTCTTTATTGTATTCCTTTAATGAGCAGTTTTCATTGAAACTAATTCAACATCCTACAGGAGAGAAAGATTGCAGAAAGACTAACAACTTAAAAGTATGACAACTAGCATCTGTTTATGGTTGCTATATTAAGATGTTTCTAATGTAATCTAACTGCAATTATTGTATAACTGTCTTTTATCTAACGATAAACATTAACTATAATAATTCCACTACTGGACAGATTTCTAAAAGCTCAACTAATGCGATAAAATGTCAAAAAATGCAGTCTTTTCTTCAATTTATCAGTGAGTGTGCTAGAGAAACACTGAAATGAATGGGCTTCAGTGGTTTCTCCATGAAACGTTTTACTTCCACATTCCTCAGTTCCTATGGACTGTCTGTTTCTCAACAGCTCTGACTACAGCAGACATCCAGCAAACATCTCTTCCATTAGTAGAAAGTTCAATCTAGTTCAACAGTAGTACTTCAATTTAATTTTCACATTCTAGTCATATAAGCGAAGAAAATGCAAAGAAAGAAAAAATAAAAATTGCAAAGAAGAGAAAAAAATAAGGTAAAAAATGTATTGTCTTTTCCCGTAAACAAACGCATAGCCCTGGAAAGACCATTACCTATACTGACATTTTATCAGTCAATTAAATAAACAGTAATAATCTATAAAATCATCAATTAAACCATCTCTGAATTACTGAAAAGTTGTCCCTTGCATTTTAATCCATAAATATAGCGGGATTTTGTTTATTTTTACTGATACATTATCCTTTTAATGTACTATTATAATGTGATTTGTTTTCTTCAGAATTGCATGCAAAATATTTTTTCCCCACTTGTTCAGAAGTTTTGAATTTTGGTTTATGTATTGCATTTTATTTCTCAGTAAATATGTCAGAGCAATGTTGTGGTATGCTCAACATTGTATGTACCACAACATTGCTCTGACATATTTACAGAGAAATTACATGCAATGCATTATTAAATCAGTAAATCTAGTTACTGTTGTTTAATGCAGAAAATGTTAAATGTGAATGGAAAAAAAGACACTCCAGTATAAGTAACAAGTCAGCTCACATCTTTTACTGATGCACATTAACGATTTTTACAAAATACATGTATGGAAGTCCTAGAGCCTCTGCATTCAGAAGTGCAGTGAGAACGAGGCTCATGTTTGAAAGCAACACAAGAGGCAGAAGAAACGTGCCGAAAGCTCAAGATTTCTTAAATTAACTACATACAACTCTATCTCACAGTATATGAACATTAAACATGTATTATAAAACAAAGCAATAAAATAGGCTTCTTGATAGAAAAAATCTTTTATATTTTTCTTTTTTATAGTGAAGATTAGCCCTATCTATCTCTCGAACGACTGAAGGACTGCAACAACCTTACTTTCTGCAAATGCCATCAGCTAGACAGTCCGAACAACGGCCTCCTCAGCTTTCATGAATGCATTTCGGTCTCAAGAGCTTGGCTACTGCAAGGACAAAGATGACAGTTCATAAAAGTACAGCTGAGAAGTGCAAAAATAGCTTATTAAAACCGTAGGGGCTTCTGATAAAATGTCGACAGCAGTAAGAAGCTACATTAATAGAAACGTCTGAATGAAAGTGTACTGAACCAGAGTGCAAGGCAGGGCTCGAACAGCTGTGAAAGTGAGATCCTTGGCATTTCAGTATCTATGCGATCCTCTTTCCAAAACCAGAACACACCTATCTGTGTCGAACTTCGACAGGACTGGAACTCATATTGCAAAATTGACTTTTGTAAAGCACCAGTAATAAATAGGCTTGTAAAAAATGACTCGAAGACACACTTGAATTCATTATGTTCCAAATTATGTACAATATTCAGGATCTCGACTGCGCAATTTATGACAGTGTAGATCTTAAAAAAGGAGATCTGCATGCATAAAATGGCAATGGCACCTCCTTTCGGTAAAACACGGGTAGAAACAGCACCCTCAATTAAGTCATTAAATTAATGCAATTTGATAAAAGTAGATTTTATGAAACGGAGATTACAAATATTCTGTATCAAACGAATGTAATTTGGAGCGACTCCATGAACCTGATGTTCATGCTGATGTGTTTCTAGAGTGTTTGTGGCACAGTTTCACAGCGCTGAGGTTAAAAGGGCGTCACATCCAATGACAAAGCTGCATTTTCTGAGAAAGACACTGTGAAACACCCTGCCTCGACTCCAGACCCATGTATCAGAATAGATGGTGGACTGAGAGCTAGTAATAGTCCACCGAGGAGCGATCAAACCCATCCAGGTGTCCGACCCCTGCGAACTGAACGCTACTGACATTGGCAGGGTGTGCTGGAGACGCTGGATGAGTGCTGGTGGGTTTCGGGTGAAGGCTGGGTCATCGCTGGCTACTCCATGATGGCTCGGTAGATGACGGGTTCGATGTAGTCGCCTCTGTACCTGGAGTTGATCACTCTCTGTCTCTTGCTCTCCTGGACCTTCTTCTCTCCAAACATGCCATCGAAACGCATGTCCGATGCCTTCGACTGAATCACACACATGCAAAAATCAATCAGTGCATTAGTGCCCACCCACTCTCTCCAGAAGTATTTTTTTCCATTCATTTTTCCTACAGGGATTTTAAAAAAGTAATCATTAAAGTGCCACTTTTATGGGATTTGGACCAGCTGGCTCCACTGAATCACAACCTGTAAGTATGATTAATAATTGATGTTTTTTATATTTTCTCTCTAGCCTTCAAATTATGGAACTATGGCGATGGGCGTATCGTTTCCGAAACACGCTGTACGCGGCAGACCAATCACAACAGACTGAGCCATCTGACCATCTTAAAACTGCTTCAAACGAATCGCTTGAGAATTATTGGAAAATGAGGTGATATTAAATCCATATTTTGA